>NW_022196891.1:49658417-49660121 GCF_008632895.1 Mastomys coucha | reverse complement strand
AAAAAAAAAAACAACAAAAAAAACCAAAAACAAAAACAAAAAAAAACCCCACCTGAATTAGAAGTTATTCAGATAATACAAACAAGAATAGGTTCTGAAGTTCCTTAAAAGGATTACAGACCTTTGAACTCTTTCGCTGCAAAAAAATGAAACTTTTTAACATTTTAGTCTATCCAGTTTGGCATTTGATATTTAACATTTTTTCATTTATTTGTTTGTTGTGTGTGTGTGTGTGTGTGTGTGTGTGTGTATGTGTGTGCATGAATGCATGTATATATGTGTGTACCATGCATGTGGGTTAGAAGACAACTTCTGGGAGTCAGTTCTCTCCTTCCTCCATGTGGGTCTGTGGGATTGGTTTTTGGTGGTCAGTATTGATTGCAAACACCTATACCCACTGACCTATCTTGTTAGCCCAGTGGATATGTTTTTACATTTTATTTCTGTAAAACTTCACTTCAAAATAATTCCAGCAGTCAGCATATAATTCTAAGTTTTTGCTTGTTTGTTTGCTTGTTTTGTGAAAATGTACTTTTGAATATTGCTCAGTTAATACTCACCTAAAAACCTAGCAAAACAAAAAGAATCTGGTCTGCCTTATGACAGCAAGCAGCCTTTAGTGTATTCATTAAGAATATAGAAGCTCCATAGAAAACATTAAGCAAGTGCGCCAGCCCGGACCTTCGTCATTGAGGTTTGTGAGTATCTGCCTACACAATAATATACAAGTCATTAAAAGTATTTAATGCCAAGTGTTACCAACACAAGGAATGGCTTCTCCATTGATAGGAATGGTCAGGCTCTAATTTTAGATCAAACTTTTTTACTTTGTGATATGTTCCCTTACTGAGCAGTTTTGTAATGTGATGAGTCTCACCTTACTTTGAAGTGCAAACTCCACTCGGAGTTTGAGTCCCTGACGCATTCCAGCCAACAGCATGATTCTGTATTTCACTTTCTGAGACTGCTGTGTGCTCACTGCATTCACAACTAATCCTCCACATCTGAGCATCGAGCACATTTTACTAAGGGATCTCTCAAAGTCACCCATGCTTCTTCCTGATGAACAGATACAAACACGGAGGAGCAGGAATCAGTCAGGACACAGAAGCATCCTGCATGCAGAGTGAAAGACAGAGACTTGCTGGAGCAGCCATCCCATTCCCCAGGGAGTGCCCTGGCAGCCTGCCAGATCCACTCCCTGGCAGGAAAAGGGACCCATGTGGTCAAGTCCTCCAACAAGCTCTTTTCACTGTGTTTGAGTTCTCGGCCACATCAATATAAGTGAAATATTAGTTCTTTTAAGTCAGCATTACTTTCAGTAAAGGTCTAGTTTTCAAGTGGAGTTTGCACTTCAAAGTAAGGTGAGACTCATCACATTACAAAACTGCTCAGTAAGGGAACATATCACAAAGTAAAAAAGTTTGATCTAAAATTAGAGCCTGACCATTCCTATCAATGGAGAAGCCATTCCTTGTGCCGGTAACACTTGGCATTAAATATTTTTTAATGACTTGTATATTATTGTATAGGCAGATAATTATCTTGGCAGTCTTTTGAAGTACAAAGCAAAAACTACAAAACATCCTTATGTTTTTAGTCTTATTTTAAGAAAGAGATCAAAGAGATACAGGTATTTTTAGATAAATATTTTTATTGTAATTAAATTTTATTTTTTTAATTTTTTTTTTTTTTTTTTTTTTT
>NW_022196891.1:49645397-49658297 GCF_008632895.1 Mastomys coucha | reverse complement strand
GGCCTTGAACTCAGAAATCCGCCTGCCTCTGCCTCTCAAGTGCTGGGATTAAAGGCATGTGCCACCACCGCTCAGCTAAATTTTGATTTTTATACTTTTTATTTACTTTTTTGTTTATTGAAAGAGGGTCTCACTTTGTATCCAAAGCTGGTCTGAAATTTACAGTGTAGCTCAGGCTGGCCTTGAACTCACAGCAGTCCTTTGTCGTCAGCCTGTGGATGGCTGGGCATATTATAGGTGTGAGCCATTAGGCCTGGCTAATTAGTCTTATATTTTATATTGTCTTCACTTAGATTTTTCTCTCTAAGTATAAAATGGCAAACATGAAGAATGTCTTCAGTGCATTGTGGTTCATTACTAGGTTTTTTAAGATGCTCTCAGAATAAAAGGGAATGGACCCGGAAAAGTTGCGTGTCATACCTACTTGCTAGATTTTAACGTCTTCTGTGGACACATTGAAGGCTAAGAAAGTCAGCAGTAAAGAAATGTCTGTGGTCTCTGAAGGTAACACAGTACCTTCTCTTAAAACAAAACAAAACAAAACAACTGAGTGTTTATAGTACCCACTCAAAGCGGTGCTACGTGTAGTGTTTACAAATGTAATTAGAGTTAGAGACTGTAGTCTTTCTCACATTGTTTCTGCTTTAATTGGAACTTCTGGGGACAGATGGACACTGTGGCTCAGCTCGTTGTAAAGCTAGCGCAGAGAGAGAAGAGCACATAGACCTTGCCCCAAGCCAGCAGTCCTAAGAGCCCTAGAGAAAAGCTTTCCTGCCACAGACCGATGTCCTTGGAAAACTTTTATAATTTTTACTTTTTTATTTATGTGTATGTATTTGTGTATGTGTGTGTGTGATAAACACATGTGTGTCACATGTGTGTTTATGCCTGAGGAGGCCAGATCCTCTAGAGCCTGAGCTCCCGGCAGTTGTGAGCTGCCTGACGTGGGTTCTGGGAACTGAAATGGAGTCTTCCTGGAGAGCAGGGAGCATGAATTGCTGAACAGTCTCTCCAGCCTCATCCATAGACAATTAAAAAGATTAAGTAAGAACTAAAGCCATGCGTCTCATATCAGCAGCTAGACATGGTGACAGTAAGCTATTCTAACCTAAAAGTGGTACCACTGTGCGGTCTTCCTGAAAGCAATCCCTGGGTTAATTTTCTTCTTGCAGATCTTCCTGAAAGCAATCCCTGGGTTAATTTTCTTCTTGCAGATCTTCCTGAACGCAATCCCTGGGTTAATTTTCTTCTTGTGAATCTTCCTGAACGTAATCTCTGGGTTAGTTTTCTTCTTGCAGTTTAACTTTTGACAGGGCCAGAACTCAGTAGTCACAACTGCCATTATTAGAGATTCATATGTTGTCACTCTGATTTCTGTATGTGTATATTTCAATTTAGGACTTTAGGCAGTCAATATTGAGTAATTCAATTTATAGTTCAGATGAACTGCCTGGTAGTTTTTTGCACCAATGAGAATCTTTGCACCAGTGAGGCTAATTATTTGGTTTGGAAACACATTTATTGCAGAGCTCTTCTTGGTAGGTCAGTTTCCTTAGCATCCATGAAGGAGTTCAACTTGGAAAATTACATCTGCATGTAATTTGCTAGGCACAAATTTACTGAGAATGCAAGGCACACCCTTATTTTTCTGCAGTTTGATTCTCTTCTCTTAGCCTCAGTTTTGAAGGCCTTCACATTTTATCACCAATCTTTCCACATTGTGGTTTACGTGTGTTAATGTATAGTGATATCAGTAGACTGATAACTTAGGTTTGCTTTTTCTGTGCTAGCTGTTTCTTATAAGTACTTATCCTTAGGTGTTTGTGTATTTCCAGAGAGCAGGGCTGTGCACCCATTCCACTTTCCGTTGCTCCCCTGGGAGAAGCCCCAGGCTTTACCTCAGGCTTTGCAGAGGTGTTTCTCACCCAGTTCCCTTGGTTGCCGGTGCTGTGAAAGTAGACTGTATATCACCATGTGTGGACTGAAGGCTGTCAGACCATGTTTAGGTATCCATAGGGTGCCATGAGAACAGGCTTCCTCCATTGCTAATTTTTCAGGCTGTGACCATAATGTCTGCTGGCTCACATAAACACTATGCTCTGTGTGTGTGTGTGTGTGTGTGTGTGTGTGTGTGTGTTTATAAATTTGGAACAATCAGATTGCCAGAACTATTATGTATTTATTCTACTGGCATACCATGGTAGGCACTGTTTTTAAAAATGAGATTGAAGACATATTTTTAACAGTTTGCTAAACTCCATCCGGTGACAGACAATATCTTTGATAAAGTATTCTCATTGCCTTTGCTGTCACTAGGGATATAAGGAGAAGCCATTGTATAGCTGCGAAGTAAGAACCTCTCTTTCTTTAGAAAGAATGGGACGCCACCTCCACACACTTGCCCACACTGCCACCATTCTGCCACACTGCGTTCACAGGAGAGCACATTGCTTTCCAGGTCTTTTAGAGAAGCTGTGTGCGAGTAGACTGAAATACTGACTAATTCAGTGTTTTCAGTTTTACATCAGGGAGTGATGCCTTCTGATGCTAATAATGAATTTATCCCGTAGGTTGAAGGGGACCAGCTGCCTCCAGGACACACAGTCAGTCAGTACGAGACCTGTAAGATCAGGACCATCAAAGCTGGCACTCTGGAGAAGCTTGTGGAGAACCTGCTGACAGCTTTTGGGGACAATGACTTTACCTATATCAGCATCTTCCTGTCGACATACCGAGGCTTTGCCTCAACTAAGGAAGTGCTGGAGTTGCTGCTGGACAGGTAAGATCTACGGGGGAAGTAGAGGTGAGCCCGAGCCCAAGCCCGAGCCCGAGGCTGTGCCCAGGGAACACAGTGTGGCTCTCAATCAGGGGCCTTTGGATGTCCGAGAAGGAGGAAGAAGGAAAAATTAACTGGCAAAGCCAGCCTTTGGATTGAGTGGCATGCAGAGAGTCAACAGCATGGTCCGTTTCTAGGGTAAAGAATTCCCACTCAAAACGTTCATAAAGGCTGGCTATGGTGGCACATGCTTCTAATCTTGGTACTTGAGAAGGTGAACCAGCATGGGCCACATAGCAGTGCTTTGTCTCAGAGGCAAAAGCAGAGAAAAACTGAGCAATAACCTGTAAAACATAAACAAAAGAGTTAAAGTGGGTTTTATAACATAGATTCAACTATTTATAAATTTCAGTATCTGTTTGCTACTCCTAATTTCAAATTTGACACAGATTAATTTTTAATTTTTAATTTCTATACAAGTACTCAACCAGCTAGGGATCTCCTTGTCCTGGGGACTGAATGTGCTCATGCATATGAAGCATGGAGCTCCCTGCTGAGTCGGGGCTTTGGCAGGGCTGGCAGGACTGTCCACAGTCGCCTTGTGGGCGTGTGCGTGAGTGATGTCCGTGCTCCGTGTGGTTAGGCGCGTGTGCACCTCAGCAGTGTACACTGTGACTCACATAGGACAACCTTTGTTTCCCCTTTACCTCTGCTTTATTTCTAGTAGAACTTAGGCACTTTGTAAACATATCGTTATGTTGTCTTAGTCTTGGGACAAAGAAAACTGTCAGCCAAACAATTGTTTTAGAATCAAGAGACTCCTCATTCAGATCCTTGTAGCCTGGGGTTTCCTGCCTACAGAGGGAAATGGTACGCAGTGCTTTTGTTAGGCTTGTTTTGTGTGTGTGTTTATTTAATTTTAAAGGAATATACAATCATGTTGAAAATGTTAAAAATTCCTTTATGATTCTATTATATTAAAAGAAATATTAAAGTTTTCTCAAATTGCTGTTTTAGTCAAGGAAGACTTTAGGTTTTAAAATATAAATGTCATGTATACATGAAAAAGCTTCATATATTTACATTTTTAATATCCAGTGCATTATATATATTGTCTTTATAGACTTATTCATTTGTCAGAAGAGTTTATTGAGTATATTATAAGAGGGCTCCAGGCTGGGCAGTAGTGACAGCCCTGTCTGCTTATATAGATTCACAGCACATATATGATACAATGAACTCAATCAGAGTAATAAAGTGTCCTACAATTTTAATTTTATATATTTATCCATCTTGGAGATATTTGAGTTCATTCAGTGAATCAGCATTTGTAAAAGGCTTTTAATAGTGACTATCATATTTAAAGTACAAGAGATGTGATTATTTCCAAGTAAGCACAAGTGGGTAGGTTTTCTAGCTTCTCCTTTAGTGGCTTTCTAGTACTTACTGAGTTGATAATTTCATGGACAAAGAACTAAACACTTTTTAGTTTTTAAAATTGTTTTGAAAAAAATTGTGAGAATAGTACCACAGGGTCATCTTTACACATACGCACGCTTTCTTAGTGCTTTTTGAGATTCCTGTAATATAGGTTCATGGAAGAGTAACTCCATCAGGGTATAGGAATTTAGAAGCCTGCCATCTGGGCCTCCAGAAAGGAAAACCAGCCACACTGCTGTTCCGGGCATTCTACCACAGGCCACACACTCCCCAGCTACCTATGAGCTGTCTCCTCCCCTGATCTGTCCGTTGAAAAATGGGTCTAGAACTTAAGCTTCTCATGTTTATGAGTAGAGTTTGGTGTTTCAAAAACCACACCATTAATTGGGTGTGAACCTATACTCTTTTCCTTTAAACTATTTTAATCTAATTATTAATCATCAAATTATAATTCTTTGTGTATTAAAGAAACTCGATTTTTTTGCTTATAATTATATTGGGAATATTTTTCCTAATTTGTTCTTGGATTTTAAAGTCTGTTTCTTGAGAATTGGTATATAAGTATTTTATGAAATCTGTCTTCAGAAAGGCTTTGAATAAATGACTTTCTATTCCAGGTTTAGGTTATTGACAAGAGTAGTGTTTGTTTAGCTTTCTGTCCCTGTGACACATACCTGACATAGTCAACTTATGAAGGGAGAGGGTTGATTTCAGGCCCAAAGTTTTGGAGGTTTCAGTCTGTGATCGATCGGCCCACTGCTTTTAGTCCTGTTCCGAGTCAGTGTATCATGGTGGGAGTGTACTGTGGAGCTTGCCTCCGAGTACACAGAGTAAAGAGAAGGAAGGACTAAAGACTGTCCACCAGCTCCCGATAACCGCACCCTAGGCATCAGAGGGGAGCACAAGCTCCTAAACACTGGGTCTGTGTGATTATGGGTGCACACAGAGAGATGATTGGCTTAGAGCTCATATTCAGGGACACTCATGAAACATATTCTTTATGGTATACTGATCTGTCCACAGTGTCCTGTGCTATGGCATAAGGATGTGTCATTTTTTTTTTGACAGTGCTTGACAGAATATTAAGCCTGGAATAAAATGTGACTTTGGTGGACCTTTTCTTTTTTGTCTTTTTTTTTTAAAATTATGATTCTTATGTAATAGTTCATATGTGAAGTAGAAATTAGAAAATTATGTGAAATTTCTCTTTTCAGTAGTTCATAGCTGTAAAAAGATGGACCCTGGTAACTGTTGGCAGTCAGTATGTGGAAATGAAATTCTCTTAAAGTTTACTTTGAGTCACTGACCTCTTCTCCCTAAGAGGTAACTTCACTAATAATAGCCCACAGATGTCCACAGTGTGTAAAGAGGTGCACGTAAACTCCAGCTGTCTGTCTTAAAGACTGGACACACACACACACCAGGAAGTACAGTGTTTAGTCTATGACTTTTTATTTGGTCATTTTTTTAAAAAAAAAAATCTATTCTTTGTTCTATGGATAGAATCATTGGGATTTTTTTTTTTTTTAAACACTAACTGGATAACGATGATTAAATAGAGTATCTAACATGTTTTCAGATTGCATTGAATTCAGACTATCATTTGAAGTATAGTTGAATGAAGAATTAAGATTTAGTCTGTGTCACGTGAGTAGGCTTAAGGCTGGCTTTGAGTGTGATCTCAGAGTTCAATCTATTGCTTGTTTCTGCAGTGAGGGGATTAAGGCGGAGTACCTTTGTATGTAACCCGCAGCAAGTGCTCCACAAGTCATCACATAGCCATAGACGGGACTCAGATAGAAACGATTTAGTCTCTGCCCTGAGGTAGTTCAAAGATGGATTACTCTCAGCTGATGGTGCTTAAACTCTGGGAGTTTAATCTTCACTTGGAGCTCTTCCCCATGACTCTACCCTCTTAATTTCATATTCCTTTCCCTTGGGGGAACCCCTCAAATTGCAAAGACCAGTTCCATCAGACTTAGACCTACCCCATAGGACAACATTTTCCTGCAAAAGATAAGGCTATGTGTGTGTACTAAGTCATCATATAAGGTGGTGTAGGGTTCTGATATGTGCTGGTGGAGTTTAGAGAAACAAATCCCATTTATTTTGCTTTCTCTGCAGAAATTTAACCTTGTCTGTGTATGTGCCAACCTCAACAGGAATACTTCTTCCTCATCTCATTTCTTACACTGAAATCTTGTGGCCCTGTTTCAGTCTCCACCGAAATCCAACTGTAGGTTCTGTGAAATGCTGCGTTCCTAAGTTGGTTGTTAGGATTTTTATGCCTGTGATGAAGAGGAAGCAATTTATTGTGCAAACTCACCTATTTTGAAGATAACCATTGGAAATAATATTTTTACACCGATGGCTTGTTTGGCTTGTTTGTAAGCCTCAAACAGAATTTTTGAGGTATTTCTTTTGGTGTCTTCAGTGGCATGGGAAGGAACGTTGAGAGCTGATTGCAGTATGTGCTAATCCTGTAATAACCTGACAAGAATAGATGCATGCAGATGCTGCGCTCCTTTCCCACTGGAGTCTGGCTTATGTGCAGTCAAGGTCTGCTTTCCCTTAAGACTTCCAGTTGTGGCTTTTCATGTACGGAACTGTTTACTTTCTGGGATTTCTTTTTAATCTGTTCACAGTTTTCTTTTTTCTTCCTTCTTGTATGGGTCTGTGGGATTGACAAGTAGACAGTGTTTTGAAGTAATGAATAGCTAATTCCATGTTCACTTTATCCTTTCTTTATCCTTTATGGGGTGCTCAGTAACTCACAAGGGCTCCTGTTTGCCATGCTTTTTATCATGGACCAGACTTAGGTTTTCTTTGCTTCCTTTTAACCTAAGAGGAAGTTATTTAATTGGGGGTTGACTGTGTTGGGCTTTGAGATTTTATTTTCTCTAATGGCAAGCATACATTTCACTCAGAGAAGTCTGTGTAAAGCCTCACCCCACCATTTAAAGAAGCAGGGGAAGGGATAGAACTGGATGAGCCTCAGATGTTGGCAGAGGTCCCCTTCAGGGAGTGGTCCTCAGTGAGAGCTGAGAATGTGCTACAGAGGTGCAGACCCTGCTGTCTTCAGACAGCCTTGCCTTCTCTGATAACTAAGTTAGCAAATGCCAACATCATGCCGAACAGGTCTTCAGACACCCTGGCCAAGCCATTCTCAGGCCTCCAGTCAGTGTGGAAAGTATTAAGTTTGCCTGAATTGCAAGTGAATTCCCTCAGAGGACTCTTGGGAAGCTTAAAGGTGGAGGCCGCCTATGAGCTGAGGCTTTAAGATGGTAACTTTACGTCACATAGACAAGGTGAATAGTAAAGTAGGTCTTGGAACGAATTTCTTCTTCTCGTATCTGCTTGCCATGTGTTTTCACAAACTTTATCTCACACCATTTGTTTATTACAACTCTGTGTTCACCAATGAAAATCCAGTGGCTCAAAAATCATACAGTGGGCAAGCAGCAGAGGAGGGATCAAAGCTCAAAGCTATCCCATGTGATTCAGGCCCTCTTTCCTAGTGCGCCCAGCACCTCCCATGCTAACTCATAAAGAAAGGGCGATGGGGAAGCCTTCTTAGTCATCTTCCTGGCTGCTTCCTTATTTCATTTTCCCTGGAAATGATATTTCACAAACTTGGGAAATCCACTGCAGCAGTACTCTCAGTTGCCAACTCAAGTTCCGTATAAGTTGTTTAATGCAAAGTGCCTACACACAAGGCACTGTGTGAAAATGGCATCGAGCCTGCCATGCTTCCCACTGTCTTAAATATGTAATGTGTGCTAGGAGACAGGAACATTCATCAAGCCAACTTACAAAAAGATGTTTATAATTAAAACTGCTGTGACCCTCATGCCTGTAAGTCCAACACTTGGGAAGCTGAGGCAGGAGAATCACTGTGAGTATGAGGCTGGCCTAGGATACAGAGTAGAACCTCCATCTTACCAAGATGTTTTAAATTTTCTTGGGGGTGGGGGATGTTTCTTAGGTCAAAAATGCTTCCAGCTTTTAGAGTTTTAGGATGTTTTATGGAAAAAGCAACTCCTGTTTCTTTCAGTGTGTTGGGCAGGTATAGTGGTTGAGTAGAGCATAGGAATTTAAAAAAATTAGATTTATTTCCAGTTCGTACTCGGCAATATTTTTAAATGTCACCCAGAGTCTAGATAGAGGCTTAGAACCTAGTGAGGTATGGGGGTGGGAGTGTGGGGGGCTACAGATGAGCCATAGTGACAGGTCTCCTGAGGGCTTCAGATGAGCCATAGTGACAGGTCTCCTGACCCTTTGGGACCTGTCTTCACAGAGGACAGGGAGCCCTCCAGCTTCGCTGTTTATCTTCCAGGCTATGAAGTAAGCAGGTTTTCTCTTCCATGTCGCCCACTGTGATGTGCTGCCTTGGCTCAGACAGGAAAAAACAACAGGGCTAACCAAGCATGGATCAAAATTGAATTTTATTCTCTTTGTAAATTGATTAGCTCAGGTAATTTGTTACAGTGAGAGAAAGCTGACCAACCGGCTGGCTAATACACACTCCTTCCTGGTTTTTAATCCTTTCAGAGTCGGCTTCTGTAGGCATGCAATGGTAATATAAAATAACATGTTGGTTGTAGGGCCTGTGTCTTGTTCCTTAGCCACACAGTGGTAATATAAGGTAAGATCTGGTTGTAAGGTCCTTCTGTGCTTTGACTTGATAGTGAAGGGAACATTTACAACTGCAGAATATGACTGGTGTTCCTTTCTCTGGGGTGTTTGTGATGATCTGAAATTCCCACATTTACTTTGTGTATTCTTGGACTGCCCCACCTCTGAGAGGAATGATGCTTGTAGCAGGAAGGGGGGGGCGATAGGAACACTGCCTAACAAACAAATATGTTATTCATGTCTTTTGGAGTGTTCTGGAAGATATTGCTGAGGATGTCAGTCAGATTGTGATCATATCTACTGGGAGGGTCTAAACTGCCTGCTGAGTGTACTGTCCCATCAAGACAGTGAGGACTGAGATATGTCCTTAGTAAAAAGGAAAAGAAAAAACTGTGCTCTTGGCAGCTATGAATTGCTAGTAGTAAATTCTATAAAAAACACACTATACAAATCCATTCAGTTCTCAAACGCCTCCTTAGAAGCAGCTGGGTAAGGATGTGTGAGATGAGATGCATGTAGTGTGTCCCAAATGACTTCACCTCACTTAAAAATAACCAAGTTCTCATTTAGTCCCGAAGTTAAACCATGCACTTGACAAGCAGTCTTAGGTTCATGCTGGTGTGTGTTGCCAGAGAAGACAGGTTGATCCTTTGCTGTGTGTTCCTTCTGGAGGTGACAAGGTGTCTAGTGCTCTTTCTCTGTTCTTCCAGGTCAAGGGAAAGAGGCTGTCAGTGAGGATAGCTGGAGAAAGCAGGTGCTGGAGCGGCTCAGTGGAACCTTAGGACCAGTCATGACTTTTCTAACCTGCTTGTCCTAAGAGAACTAAAGTTCAACTTTCATCCCTGCTGTCTGAAGCTTTTCAAAATGATGGTGTTGGTTTTAGTGACTATTCAGCCAAGCTCCCACAGGGCCAAGTGGAAGGGAAACTCGAGTGCTTCTCCTCTGATGCATGAGGCTGGGGGATTTAGGCCTGTGGGTTTCTGGGTGCTCATTCTGCTGATTCAGTGCAAAACCTTTCAGGAAACCTCAACATTGCTTTGTTTGTTTGTTTGTTTGTTTTGTCTAGCTTAAAATACAGGCATCCTGGATGTTGATAACTCCTTGGGCAAACTTAAAGCCTTTGGGTGTGTTTTGTCTTAGGAAAAAAAAAAGACAAGTTGAAGTGAGGTTGGCCCTATGACTGTAAGAAGGATGAGGTTATTGACAGTGTAGGTGAGGAGGACCATGGGAAACTGTGGGCATCAAAATGTCAATTGCATAAAAAAAGGAGTTTTAAAAAGTTGTATGTCCATGTTTTTTATGAAGTGTTTATTTTCTTGCTCATATTTCATGTTTTCTCTGATTGAGAACTATTTAGCTCACAGAACTATAGAAGATAAACCTTGGTAATAATTTACACATCCATCTGTGGCAGGCAGAGAGCTGGAGTAAAGAGGCCGCGAGTCCTTGTGAAAGACAATGAAGTGATTTCTTAGAGCACATAGAAAGGAATGTGGTGCAGCTGGCAGCTTGCTTTTCAGTTCCTCAAGGCCTGTGTCGGGTGGGACTTTAGACCAATGTACCGATTATTAAACAGTCATGTTGGAAGCTACTGAGCCTGTGGCAGTTTGCTGTAGCAGCAATAGCTAAGAAACAAGGACACCTCCTTAGGGAGATAGTCTCCTAAAATCTCATGTTCCTGGACTCAAGTGCCAGGGTCGGATGTGTACCCTCTGCCTTTGTTTATAGGGCTGTGTGCCCCGATCATCTGGGGTCTCACGGCTCAGGAATCACTGCCAGAAGCCAGAGCCTCAGCAGACAGGCACTGTTATTGTTTTCTCCTGTAAGTATGCCAGTTCTCTTGGGTTGACCAGAAAACTTTAATCTGGTACAGTTTTAGAATTACCTCTAACCATAATCACATGAGGGAAAATGGAAATAAGTTCTTTCCCTGGGCCAGGCTGAGGTAGCACATGCCTTTAATCCTAGCACTTGGGAGGCAGAGGCAGGCGGATTTCTGAGTTCGGGGCCAGCCTGGTCTACAGAGGGAGTTCCTGGACAGTCAGGGCTACACAGAGAAACTCTGTCTCAAAAAACAAACAAACAAACAAGTTCTCTCCCTGGCTACTTTGATTTGGTAATTCAGTTGATTTTTTTTTTTTTTAACCAAGTGGACCTACATCCCATTCAGAGGAGCTGTGGGAATTCTCCATGGAACACAGGAGACAGCAAAGTCCTGATTTGTGGGATGGTAGTGCAGTTCTGCTAACACAGGCACCGAAGGGAAGCTGTCAAAGGCTTTGCCTCATGTTAGGACAGACTCTCTCTTCCTGAAGCAGCTCTAAGAGATAACAAATTTTCCTTAAGCTAAGCTGAGCCTTTCTGCTTTCCTTGCCCACCTAGCAACAGCAGAGGGACATGCAGGATACAGGGTACATTTACCTCTTTTTTTTAATCTGAGAAGAATATTGAACTACTTTGAAGGATTCTTTTAAAAGTATGTATACATTTGGAAGTTAGAAAACTGACAAGAACTTGAAAAACAATGGATGTCATGAGTGGTAACTGGAAAGTTTTAAATTTAACTCATAATCTAAAGCAGTAGTTTTGACCATTTTCTAGCAATTGGTTAAAAAAAAAAAAAGAGTAGATCACAAACTCCTTTAAGACTCTGCTCAGCCGGGCGGTGGTGGTGGTGCACGCCTTTAATCCCAGCACTTGGGAGGCAGAGGCAGGCGGATTTCTGAGTTCGAGGCCAGCCTGGTCTACAGAGTGAGTTCCAGGACAGCCAGGGCTATTCAGAGAAACCCTGTCTCAAAAAAACAAAACAAAACAAAAAAAAAGAGTCTGCTCAGGAGAAGAAGCTCCACTCCCTGGTGCTCTAACATACCCAGGATCAGAGGTGAGGAGGACATAACATCTATCCTTACACTGGGATTAACTGGGACCAACTGGACTAGGCACACATGAACTCCGCCAGCCCAGTGGCACAGGTTTCTTTCAGTCTCTGAGCTGGTGCCCTGAATAGACCATGGGCGCAAGCTCCGCAGCCAGCCCCACAACACCCAGAGGAAGCTCCACTCCCAGGCGCTCTAACGTGCCCAGCATCAGAGGTGAGGAGGACACAACATCTGTCTGAATACTGGGTGTAACTGGGACCAGCCAGACCAGACACACAGGAACTCTGCCAGCCCAGTGGCTCAGGTTCCTTCCATTCACACAACACCTAGAGGAGGTTTTACTCCCAGGTGCTCTAACAAGCCTAGGGTCACAGGATCCCAAATTCACAGGATCACAGAGACAGCTTGACTCTGAGGAGTTCTGACACAATCAGGATCACAGGAAGTACAGGCTCCAGTCAGATTTAGCAAGAGAGGCAGGTAGCAGTAGAGATAACCAGATGATTCGGGGCAAGTGTAAGAATATAAGCAAGACAAACCAAGGTTACTTGACATCATCAGAACCCAATACTCCCACCATTACACCAGAAAAGCAAGATTCAGATATAAAATCACTTCTCATGATGGTGATTCAGAACTTTAAGAAAGACATAAATAGCACCTTCAAAGAAATACAGGAGAACACAGGTAAACAGCTAGAAGCCCTTCAAGAGGAAACACAAAAATCCGTTAAAAAACTACAGGAAAACACAAACAGGTGAAGGAAATGAGCAAAACCATCCAGAATCTAAAAATGGAAATAGAAACAATAAAGAAATCAGAAAGAAAGACAATCCTGGAGATACAAAACCTAGGAAAGAAATCAGGAGTCATAGATGCAAGCATTGCCAACAGAATACAAGCTATAGAAGAGAGAATCTCAGGGGTAGAAGACACCATAGAAATCATTGACACAACAGTCAAAGAGAATGCAAAAAGCAAAAAGCTCCTAACACAAAACATCCAGAAAATCCAGGATGCAATGAGAAGACCAAATCTAAAGATAATAGGTATAGAAGAGAGTGAAGATTCTCAATGTAATGGGCCAGTAAATATCTTCCATAAAATTATAGAAGAAAACTTCCCTAACCTAAAGAAAGAGCTGCCCATGAACATACAAGAAGCCTACAG
>NW_022196891.1:49616993-49644745 GCF_008632895.1 Mastomys coucha | reverse complement strand
TACTATGGTTTTCAGAACAGCTTACATATTTCAAAAGTATTTATATACACAAAAGAAACATAGACAATCAAATTGGGCGGGGGCTTATAAGAGAACAACAAAGAGTAAGACTGAATGCTTTGCTTGACGTTTGTGGCTTGTACCACAGTAAGAGCCAAGATTTTAAGCTCTACTAAATATAAAACAAACAAACAAACAAAAATACTTCACATATTTATGTTCATTTAAGAAAATATTAATATTTTGAAATATACAGTTAATATGTTTGGAGTTATTTAAAATTTATATTGAGAAAAATGTATGTATTTTAAGTATTGTGTAGACAAGCATCTACATAAGGCTGTTAAATTGATTGTTTTTTATATCAAACAACTTTTATAATACTCATTGTTATTGTTATAAAATTTTATAAATTTTAAAGAATATGACAAGATATTGTAGGTATTGAAGGGGGGTCTCTGGGAGAAGTTGGGGCACAAAAGGGAAACAATAATGTGATTTAATTCTTTTTACTTAAAATATGTTTTTAAATGTTAACAAATTCAGATAATTTGAAATCATGTAACTTTTCTAATTATAATGCAATAAAACTTAAAAAAAAGGATTAAAAAAAGATTTAAAAAAAAAAAAAGAGGCTGCTCAGGTTCCTGAGGGATTGCCCCGTGGGTCAGAGCACACACCAGCATAGGGCCTAAGTGTGAATCTGAAACATCCACCTAAAACATCAGAGTGGCTATCCCACCTATAACCCCAGTGCTATTGGGAGTGCAGAGGCAGGAGAATTGCTGTTGCTAGCCACTCTCCAGATTCAGTGAGAATCCCTGGCTCTGAGAGCGATAGAGAATGACCACCCTCCCCCATTTTCTCTGGCCTTTGTATGCTTGCAGGAGTGCATTCACCTGCACTTATAAATGTGCATACACTACATGTACACACCTCACTCATACTTACACATATACCCACCCCCACAAGAGTCTACTTGCTAACACCAGGATCTTCCTTTAGAAATAAATAATAATAATAATAAACATACTCAAGGATCCTGGCTTCTGTTTCTCCAAGCAGAGGATGCCTAGAGTATGTCCCCCTCACCCCGCCCCCGCCCTGTGGCTTATCCTTTCCCCTTCAGTAACCAACTTCACAGTGGAACTGGACTTTTCCAAGATAGATTAAGTGACCATGACCCAGTTCTTTGTCAGACCTGGGAGGTGGGAGTGCTTTCCGAGGAGGGCATTATTCAGGGTGCTTCAAAACAGGCCTGTCTGTTCTGTGGGAAGCCGTCCAAAGCCTTCCTAGGCTTCACGTGAAGTCCCAGATAACTGTCGGCCACTGCATGCCTGGCATTCTCCCGAGTGAAGGTTCTGGGTGTTTCTTTCATGCATTACAACTTGAGTTCTTGTGGGCCATGCTCAAGTGTTCAGAGACACCCAGAGGGCTTTAAGTCTCTTCCTCCACTCTCCCTTCTGTCTGTCATTCATTGTCCCCACCAAGCACCCCTCCTTCCTCTGCCCTTCCCAGGCTTTTCTTTATTCACAGCAGAAGGTAAACTAATCCTGGACTGTGTTGACTGTCTGCTACACCAGGCCCAGGGCCTTAGTAGGAGGCAAGAGTGAAGTAAAACCCAACCTCACCATGACATGCCAGGCCATCCTGACCTACGAGTTTGCTCCAGGTCTCACCTCCTGTCTGCTCTGCTCTTCACTCTCCGCCGATGTTCAGGTGTGTGTGTGTGTGTGTGTGTGTGTGTGTGTGTGTGTGTGTGTGTGTGTGATGGCAGGCAGAGGAGGATGTTAGGTATCCTCCATCTGCCTCATTCCCTTGAGACAGTGTCATTAGCTGAACCTAGAGGTAGCTTCAGTAATCCATCTTTCTGTCTCCATCCTCCGCTGGAGTTTTAATTGTTTGCAGCCATGCCCGGCTTTTTAACATGGCTACTAGGGATTTGAACTGAGGTCACCATGCTCATTTAGGAAGTACTTGTACCCCCTGAGCCATTTCCTTAGCCCCAGTGGTTTATTCTTACTGTCTAGAATAGAATAGTAAGTACCTGGGCACAGTCCTTAGTAAACAGTCCTCATCCAATGATGACTAAAGCAGTCCAGGAATGAGATCCTGAATGAACGAACAAGGGTCCTGACATCATAAAATGAACATGTAGCATGTGTGGGAGGGCAGAAACTTAGTGCTCGGCCCAGGGCCTGTCTGCCAAGGTTCAAATCCCTATTCCACCTGCCAGGCATGTTGTCCAGGCTTAATTACATAAGCTTTCTGGGCCACACTTTACCTCTCTGTGAAATTGAAAGAGTGATGGGAATTGAGTGAAACAATCCAGCAAAAGCAGTTGGCACAGCTTCTGCTGTATAACAAGTTACCTGGTATTGCCAGTGGTTGATTTGGCAGCATCAAGCAGGGCTCACAGAGTTCTTTAGGATGACTGCATCCTGGTCTGCTTCTATTGAGACTTTGCTGTTGAGGCACAGGCATGAGATGGCTCTCTCTATAGAGAGATGGTGTCTGTGGACAACTTAGTACTTCTCTGAACTACTCATCCCTCACTTCAGATACTTTAAAGCCTTTGCTCAGATGGGTTTCAAATAAACTCCTGGGAAGTGGCTCTTCCATATCTAAACATTATGTTTTTTCCTTTCTCTTATTCAAGTAATTTTAATAATTGCTTACAGCTCTACCATACAAGGCATTTGTAAGCCTTTCTTTTTGCCTGATGACAACATGAGAAACCCATGTCAAAAATCATCTGGCAATGTGGATTTCGATTTAACTTTTATAAAGAAGGGCACTTGCTCCTTGGTACACCTAAGGCGGTTTGAGCTTTGATCTCCAGCCCTAAGGAGGCTTGGTGGGAATTGGAGAGGACATTGTTGAAGGGTTTGCCTGTAGCTTTTCTGTTGCCACTAATTAAAGACACACACGTGTACATGTTTTGTTTACCCCGTTGGAGTAGAGGAAGTGAACTTGACTTTGATTTTTGATGGGAAACTGTGAGTGGTTTGGGGAAACATCAAGAAGGCACCCCTAGTCTGGTAAAACCAACTCTGACGTGAACATTACAGAGTTCTCCATTCCAGAGCTCGAAGCATTTTGTTTTTTCCATAGAGCAAGATGGCAAGAGCAGACAGTCACCCCTGACTAGTGCACTCAATTCTAGAAGGTTCTCACCCTTTGTCTTTATAACAATACACATACCTTTGGGGTTTTATACCTCTAATACCTCCAGGATCTTTTTTTTTTTTTTAAATCTTAAAACTTTTTTCATGTTAGTTTTTGGATGTTTTGAATAACCACAGCCAAAGCTCAAAATAAGCTTTTTATGCTCCTAAGCCAGTGGTTCTCAACCTGTGGATCACAACCCCTTTGGCAAACCTTTATCTCCAAAATATTTACATTTCCATTCATAACAGTAGAATAACAGTTATGCAGTAGCAATGAAAGTGAGATTTCAGCCTGGCAGTGATGGTGCATACCTTTAATCCCAGCACTTGGGAGGCAGAGACAGGCAGATTTCTGAGTTCGAGGCCAGCCTGGACTACAGAGTGAGTTCCAGGACAGCCAGGAGAAACCCTGTCTCCAAAAAAAAAAAAAAAAAAAAAAAAAAAAAAAAAAAAAAAAAAAAAAGAAAGTGAGATTTCATGTCTGGGGATCACCATGACATGAGGAGCTGTACTAAAGGGTCACAGCATTGGGAAGGTTGAGCACCACTGTCCCAAGCCCTTAAAGGACAGGTTAAGACCCTGTGTGCATGGGGGCAGATGGTGCTTTTGCAGTCTCTGAACCAAGCATTAGAGCAGTCGGTTGGCATGTCTGCTGTGGCTTCACGGGTACAAGCATTGTTGTAAGCCTCAAAGAGCAGTGAGCACAGAGTCAGAAATACCACTCACCTAAAATTTATGTTCTGGTCGATACCCAACATGACAACACTGACTATACCATGTTAGGAGATATTGAAAGCTGTAGAGAGTAAGGTGGCAGAGGGGTGGTGTTAGAGTTGGGTTTCGTTTTAAACAGGATGTTCAGGGAAGGCCTCGCTGATAAGGCAGCACTTCAGCAAAGATCTAACGGACTCAAAGAACCTGCCATGGGAACAGCGAAGCAAGAGACAGCTGTGAGGACTGAGGGGGAGGGATGATTGACAGGTTGGTGAGGCAGCTGTGAGGAGGGAGGGGGATGATTGACAGGTCGGTGAGGCAGCTGTGGAGGGATGATTGACAGGTCCATGAGGCAGCTGTGAGGAGGGAGGGGGGTTGATTGACAAGTCGGTTTGGCAGGTGGAGATTGTGGTCAGGAGAGAGTGAGGGGAAACATGGAAGTTATGGACAGAGCTCAGTGAGCAGAATATTTCATGGTGTGTGTGAGGCAAGACTGGAATCATGGGAGGGGTCTGGAGGGAGAAGGGCCAGGCCCTGACTTCCTTGAACAGAATTGTTGTGATGGGTGGGTAGACACTCAGATTAGATTGGTTAAGTGGCAGTTGACTTGCTTTAACCTGAAGATGGCCACCATTAGAGCCAGAGTTGAAATAGATAAGAAGCGTTTGGACTCAGGTATGTATAAAGGCAGAGCTGGAGGTTTTCCGCCTGGGTCAGATGGAGCAAGATTTGAGTAACTGGACCTTGTGCCTTTCCAACCCTTGCCTAATGATTGACAGCTCCTGGAGGCCTCTGAGTTACTTTCAAACTATCACCTTGATCCCAGTTGTGAACTGTGGACAGACACTGGCAGTGAAGAAAGGGAACAGTTATATGATCTTAGCCATTGTTAATGGTAACAGGCCAATTAATGCACAAGAATGCTCAGTCTTTCTTGGCACCAAGGACAGTGCGCTGTGGCATCGCATTCTGCAGGAGGAACTGAGATAGGTGTTGGTGCCACCCAACCTCCACTTCAGCTCCAAAAAGAACCAAAAGAGAACAGGAGAGCAAGAGAAACTAGAGACAAAAAAGAAGAAAAAAGAGTGTGTGTGTGTGTGGGGGGGGAGATCTGGAAGCTTCCAGTGAAAACATCTGAAAGCAGTAAAATGTGTGTCTTTTCCTTGAAGGTGGGCTGGATCACCCTTGTCTATTACCTCTCACAGTTCCTAGCTGGAAGATAAAAGGCATTTCTGGAGAGAACAGTAACAGACAAATTAACATAACAAAACAAAGATTAATGGCCCTATTTGGTAACTGAGGGCTAGAGGGAGAGATAGGAAAGCTTGGTGGCATTGCAAATGGCCTCTCTTTTCTGCACCCTCCCCAGACTTTCCTACTTCAGCAAACCACAAAATCCCCTGTGAGGCAACATGAGGACACAGTTCACTATGGTGGTGGCCAAAGGAAAGAGCCAAAAAAATTCCACTTTGTTTATTTACTGGGAGCTTCATTTCCCACTCCTGCCTGGCTCATGTGGGGTCAAGGAAATCTTAATCTGACTGAGCCCCTGTGTCAGGAAGAGTAGAGGGCAGCCCTGAAAGCTGTTGCCCAGCTGGTGCTGCCCAGGGTGAAGAGGGCAGGAGAGTGGAGACCATGGAAAATACCATTGTGAGGCCAAGACACCCATGAGGCTGATGAGCTGGAGAAAGGAGCAGGGTGCGCGTGTGTGTGCGTGTGCGTGTGCATGTGCGTGTGTGTGTGTGTTCATGTGTGTGTGTGTGCGTGTGTGTGCATGCATGTGTATATGTGTGTGCATGTGTGTGTGCGCACGTGCGTGTGTGTGTGCGTGTGTGTGTGTGTGTGTGTGTGTGTGTGTGTGTGTGTGTATGTAGTACCTAAAGACACAACCTAGAACTTGTCAGGATGGGGTGATTGGGACAAGAGATGGACTGGCAGTCAGTTAAAGCTTGCTTTTATTTTGTAAAGAATTTGTAACTCCTAAGAACAAGGAGCCATGGGCACTAGAGCTTTTAATCCCATTACACAAGACAAAGTGTGCTCTTTAAAAATGTAAACCCACCAAATATAATTTCTAATATCAAAACCCTTGGGGCGACAAACAGCTTTTCAAACTCCAGGGACTCGGAATTCTTTCTTCTTGGGAAGAAAAACTGCAGAAATAGTGCAGTCCTTTCGAGTTAATGGAATGTTCCTTAAGGACTGAGTGTCAATTACTAAGTACATATTCTCTTAGGCTGCTTGCAGAGCTGGGGAATTGAAGCCAGGGCCTTGGGCATGCTAGGCAAAGCACTCTACTACTGAGCCACCTCTCCAGCCCCTAGATACATATTCTCTGCAAAACAAAACGTGACATATTAGTACAAAATTAACTTTCTCACATGTAGAGTTGAAATAAAAGCATATCGTATACTTGGGAACTGGTCAACTTATTTAGTAAAAATTTGAGTCTGTGACAAACAAAATTTTAAAATCTAAGCACTGACTACTTTCTCCAAAACAGGACCCTTGGTCTTTCTTTTCTCAGCCCTTGATCTTTCTTTTCTCAGCCCTTGTCTAGGTGAGCTGGTTAGGGTGAGGTGTACTCCCAGCTCCAGCTGTTGCCTGTAGCAGAAGACTCTCTTCTTCAGCCCTGTCTCCACCCTAGCCTTTAAGAGCCCAGGGTTGTTTCCAGGACCCTCCAACATTGATCTGTTCAAAAGGAGACCACACTCCCAGGTGTCTCATGGATGCAGCACTTTTGTGCCCGTGTAGGGCCTACATTTCACAAGTGTCCCCACACAGCTGTGTGTCTGAGTGGAAGATAGGCTTGTATGAGAGAGTTCATGAGGAATCTGCCTTCTTTATAGTGTGTGATATCTGATCTTGCTGAGATGAAACCTTGATGTATAGAAGAAATTCCTGGAATTATGGATTATTGTGCTAACATTCTAAAGAAGTGTGATAGTTAAATCCTGATTCTGTTTGGAGTATACTTACATATCATCTTGTTTTTTGTTGTTGTTGTTGTTAATGTTGTTGTTATTACTGTTTTATTTTGGTGCTATTTCATATATATTTATTTCCTTAATTATTCCTGACATGTTATTTTATGCCTGAAGTTGTGCAGAGCAGCCTTATGACTAATTTTGTTTGCCTATTTTAATCTTTAAAGGTATGGAAACTTAACAGGCCCAAACTGTGAAGATGATGGAAGCCAAAGTTCACCCGAGTCCAAGGCCGTGATCCGGAAGTGAGTGTGTCTTCCTTCTCATTAGCACTGTTACAAACTCTCAGTCAGGACAGTGTCTTGGCCAAGCTCAAGCTTTGTGTGTGAGCATGGTGGTGTGTGCCGTACTCCCGGCACTTGTGAAATCAAGGCAGCAGAAGCGTGAGTTTGATGCCAGCCTGTCTCAAACAAAACTGAAGTAGTTTAGCATACCATTTCACTCCCTTGGAATGGGTGCCACCATGATTTCCCCCATTGTACCTTGGCTGGGGTTGGAGAGAAGGCTCAGCAGTTAAGAGCACTTGTTACTTTTACAGAGGACTGAACCTGAAGTTCAGGTTCCAGCACGCACATGATGGCTCAGAATCATTTGTAACTCTAGTTCCAGGGGATCTGATTCCCTCTTCTGAGAGGATCAAGTATACATGTGGTGCACACAAAACATTCATACAAATAAAATAAAAGAAATATATCTAAAAAATTTTTTTTTTTTAAAAAAAATTACCCATAGCCCAGTCTTTTAAGAAAATGATCTCACAATACTCACCCAGTTCCCCAGCTGTAACACATTGTGCATCTCTGGCTTACCAGGCGCTATGTGAAGAGATATAAGATAAACAAGTAGAACAAGTGACCAGCAGTAAGTTGTCTGACTGTTGCAGAGTTTGTGTATTAGCAATGGGAGACAAAGAATAAACACAAGAGTGAAGAAGTATTCAGCAAAGAAATGTCTGGGCCCCATGGAGCGTGATTTCATACAGGGTGACAGAAAGAGGCTCTCTGATCTGGTGACAGTGGAACACAGTGGTATGAGGTGTGAGCCAAGCAATGTGACATCCAGGCAGAGAGGATATGGAAGAAGCTATGGGGATGGGATAGCACTGGAGAACCAGCAGGAAGATACAGCGAATGGCATGGCACATGCTCAGGACAAAACTCATGAGTCGGAGTTGCAAACAACACAAGGGTGTGAAGGACTTGGGGCAGTACGTTGATAATGATTTTGAGGAAGGTAGGAACACATGCAAGCCTCTAAGAATGGCACAGCAGCCTAGGTTACCAGGCTGTGAGGAAGCCACTGAGAACATTCCAGCAGCCTAGGTTACCAGGCTGCATTCAAGCCACTGAAAACAGCACAGCTTACCAGGCTGGCTGTGGTTTGGATGGAGGCCAGGGTGCAGTAGGAGGCCTGGTTAGCACCTTTACAAGGGTCCAGGCAAGGGGTGATGGGAGTCTGGATTCAAGCAAGGGCTAGAATGCTCTGCTTGTGCACATACTGAAACAGAGAGCTTATCTGGGAGACCAAGAATGGGGTTAGGACCTCCAAGGGCTGTGATAGAACCCTGGCTTTCTGAGTTAGGACTGGGAATAGAGATTAAGTTTGATGGGCATGTGTGTCAGCAAGTGAGTCTTAGATGTTAATTTTTGAGGTAATCAGTGAGTCTGGTCTTAATGTACTCTCTGGATGGTGGTATTCCCTGGGTGGTATTTAAAGCCACACTACTGCCTCTGCTTTCCTGGGAACTAAAGGGGGAAACAGAGAGGAGCTAAGGTACAAAGAACTGGCCTGTTTCTCTTCCTTGTTTTGAGTTTGTGAAGTAGAAGGTCTGGCGAGGGAGACTAGAACAGCTGTTGGGGTGAGCACAATAGGGTGGAAGATAGAAGGTGTGGTTGTATCCCAGAAGATGTGTAAAGTAGAGTTCCAGATGGGCCACCACAGTATACAGTGCAGCCACATGTCAAGTGAAGAGGGCTCTGAGAGTGACTTCCTGCCCAGCAGTCCTGAGTGTTCCAGGGATGAGGCCAAGCGTTTTTGGCGAATGGAGGTATGGTGAATGGAGAGATGGAGGATTCAGATCTCATAGCATGCAGTCTGGGAGTTAGGCAGACATTTTGGTTTGTGTATCAGGTATGGTCTGTTTTAATGGGCAGTTGTTTCCATTGAAGAGAACGATCTAGTAGATATTGAAGAAAGAGCCATAGGATGGCCACTGTGGGGCTGTGTTCTGGAACAGATTGGATGGATATTCTGGAATCCAAAAATAATCTCTAGTGTCAAATACTCATTTAGGACCAAAAATCAGAGAGTAGGAACAAACATACTTGGACTTTTCCGTTTAGCTTTTAACTCTCCAAAAGATTTCCTGATGATTTGTAGACCCTAGAGATTGTAGGTGTGGAAGTAACAGACTCCTTTTTTTTCTTAATAATTTTACTGCAGAAAAGTAGACGCACTAATATACATATTTAAAAGTCAAGGGCAAAGTATGGTACAAGAAAACCATTATATTGTCACTTCAGGAGATGGTCTCTGGGAGGAGTGATATTTGAGGGACAGTCAAGCCGCAGACAATGGAACTGGCCAGGCAGAGGGGCCAGCAGGGCCAGGTCAAGGAAACTCAGTATATGTGGAATTTTGAAAAGCAACAGAGAGTTGTTGGGGCTACTTCATGGTGTTGCATGTAGGTAAGGAGAGTCTCTGGGGCTGAAGCTAGTCTGAGGTTACACTGCGAAAGACTTCAATGGTTCACATAAGGTTTGGATTTCTCCTAGTGAGCTGTGGGCTAGCAGATATCAAGGTTTGTATAGATGGAGAACATTTTAAGATAGATCATCAGGGTGGAAACGCCTACAGCTCAGCATCCATGAAGCTCTTTAGAAATGAAGACAATCTGCTTCTAGGCCAGTGGCTCTCAGTCTGTAGGTCACACCCCTTTGGGGTCACAATATCAGATATTTATATTACAATTCATAACAGTGGCAAAGTTACAGTTGTAAAGCAACAAAATAATTTTATGAGGGAGTCACCACAACACATGGAAGTTGATTAAAGGGTCAGAGCATCAGGAAGGTGGAGGACCACTGGTCCTCCCTGATGGACTCCCTGCTTGACCTAATGGACTGGAACCTGCAGCTTCCCATCCTTGAGTGAGCCCTGAGCACTTTAGGGTTTGGAAATCTCAAGATTAGAGTGTTTAAAATTGTTTTTGTTCATCCATGAAAAGTCACTAACATATGATTTTTGTACTGGTGGGAGTTTGTGAATATCCAGAAGAGAGAGCACAGGACTCCAGTGACTGGTGACCTAGTGCTGGGCTGTGAGTGGACTCAGTGAGAAGCACATTGTCATCCACACTTGTGGGAAGGCAGTCAATCTGGAATTTGACCATTTGATTAGCCACAGGAAGAAAGAACCAAGGAGAGTACAGTTTGAAACATACCCAGAGCCTTTCTGCTTCCCAGAGGGTGTCCTAAGATTAAATAGGTTTGGGGGAAGTAGCAGTTAGGAAAATTGACTGTACCCTGGATGTGAAAAGCCATGTTCATTATTTTAAAAGTCCCACTGAAATTCATTGTACACTCGGAACGCTAATGTGGGTGAAACTCCAGGCTAAGCTCTTTTAAAGGGCTTTAGAGTTTTAAGCACATGAGACCTTAACAAAGAGCTTCACACAGTACTCCCCTGAGGGGTCTGACGTCTGGGGACAACGGTCCTTTCCCAAAGCCTCCCAGTGACTTGGTAGAAAGTTCTTGACCCCTTTGCTCAAGCTGAGTTGCCTTTTTAAAAGATTTGTACCCGGTGAACGCATAGTACTTCATTTTATAATAGGTCGCTCTGTCCCTTAGACTCTGGAATGTTAAAACCCCGTCTCTTGGTGACCTCTTTCTTTCTTCCACTCCTCTTTCTTCCATTTTTTTCTCCTTTTATTAATTTGTGTTCTGTGTCCCCATTACCATCTTATACTGTCTTTGCTGTTGACTGCCCTTATGACAGTGTCCATCTCTACATGACCACTGCCTTGTTTTCCTGAGAAGAAACCAGGGGAGCACCTCCCCCAAGCTGTATGTAACACTGCAGATCCCTCAAGCACCCTACACCTCTGGCCCCTGACACAGAGCAATGAGTATTGCCTTTCTCTTGGCTATGGCTGCATAGAAGGCATGGTTTTGTGGCACTGTTCTCACAGGGTGACTTTGTCTCCCAGAGGACATTGACTAGCATTTGAAGACACTGGTTGTGCCTAAGTTGGGTTTGTGCCACTGGCATCTAGTAGGCAGAGGACAAGGATGACAGTAGACATCCCACAATGCACAGGACAAGACTGGTCCCTCCCATTTGGTGCTATCACATTAAATAGCACAGTGCCTTGGTAGGAACCCCACTCAGTACACAGTCTTTGTGTACCTCTAAGCAGGCTCCTCTGAAGGGTATCCACTTGTGTTCCTTTTCATAATCAGGTGAGTTTAATACTGCAGTGGTGCAGGCAGCCTCATGGAAGGTGAGATGCCCAGCTCCTGTGCCGCTGCCCCCACTCTGTCCCTCACCAGCCAAAATGGCCTCTGTGTAGTCACTTTACATCTCTTGGTTTCAGGATTTTCATCTGAAAATTGAGCTCTTGAAGCATACAATCTCCAGGTCCTTTTCAATTCAGTGATAGCTGACATAAGTATATTTAGTTTAACAAAAACAAAAACCAGAAATGTGATCTATAGGTTTTTGGGGAATTTTCCTGACTGTTTTCCTCTGAGAAAGTGTATGTAGCAGACCGAAACAAACTGTCAGGAAAAAGAGCCAGGCTCTGATTTGCTTGTTGTTCAGTCATGACATCACAGCTGTTTCCTGCCGTCATAAAGAAAGAGCCGAGCGAGCTGAAAGACTGTTTAGCCGGGGTAATACAAGGAGTGGCAAATGCTGCTGTTTTCCTTTGCTGTGCATCCGTTCTCTTGTGATTTCAGGTGGGCAGCACACAACAGGAATCTAGTGACTTTCTGAAAACCAAACACCCCCCTTCAGGGCAGTGGACCTGCTGGGAACTGGGAGCAGGGACTAGGAATCACTGTTGGATTTACTCAGTGCCCACAGTGCCCATAATGGTTTGATTTTTCAATTTTTTGTTGTAAATTATAGCAGGATCCATATAAGCTTTCGTGTACTAAGTTGCCAGTCACTTCTGATATTTAAAATGGACATAATCTAACAAAGGACTAGAAAAGTGGAAAATATGGAAATACAGATGAAACGTGGTTTCTGGTATCTTGAACCCAAACTCCCTGATACTCTTTATGTGTTTAAAAAAAAAAAGTTATCAGGTTGCTCAGGGTGGCTCCAGCCTTTGGAATGCCCCATTCCGGCTCTTGGCAGTATCCAGAAAGTATCAGCTGGCTCAACAAGAGTGTCTCAAGTTGCCAAGCATTCTGTATCCATGGCTCCCAGTTTTTAAGACCATTGCCAGCCAGTGATTTCTGGTGTCACTGTAAACTAGAGCTATGTAGAGAAGGAGCTGTGCCGTGTTGCCCCACCCCCATCCCTCACCCCCCCTCCCCTCCTAGAAATGACCATTATTTGGGAATCAGGAAACCCACTTCCTGTTACAGAAGAAAACAAACCAGCCGGGCGGTGGGAGGCAGAGGCAGGCGGATTTCTGAGTTTGAGGCCAGCCTGGTCTACAGAGTGAGTTCTAGGACAGCCAGAGCTATACAGAGAAACCCTATCTCGAAAAAACAAAAAACAAACAAACAAACAAAACCAAAAAAAAAAAAAAAAAAGAAAAAGAAAAGAAAACAAGCCAGCTCGCATTCATTTCACCTGTGCCCTCTCCACCCTTCTGCCAACATTTTACATGATAAAGCGCTGTTTTTTCCAGTAGCAGAACTTGAACCTGAAAGGAAGTAGAACTTTTCATCTGCCAAATTAATTGTAGCCTTTGGACTGGGAAGTGAACAGATGTAGGAAGGGATGGTAATCACCCAGCTTTCACACATGAGTTCTTAGAAATGTATGAGGTGTCTGGGGTGTGTGTGTATATGTGTGTGTGTGTGTGTGTGTGTGTGTGTGTGTGTGTGTGTGTGTGTGTGTGTAGGGGTCTGGGGAGGGTAGTAGGGTGATGGGGGTGGAAGAGGTAGGATGTGTAACTTTATTTAGAAAGATTAATACACACACACCCCAGGCAACTGATGCTTTATTACTTTCCTTTAATCTGTACTCTTTAAAGTAAAAATAGTTTCTGTCTCTGCTTTTTTAATCGAGTCCTGTCCCTCCTCTTCTGGAATGCCAAGTCTGCTTTCTCAAACCCTTTACTATAACCTTGCTTCAAATAGTTGAAACCCTCTGATTTTCCTTTTCCCATGCGCAGAAGATACAATGTATTTCTTGTAATCTTTCAAAGAGGCTGGGGGTGCTGACCCCAGGGCTTCGGCTGGTAAGAAAGCTAGTAAAAAGTATTAACTGAAGATGTCTCACATCTTTAAAGAAAAGCCCAGGGCCGGAGTTATTAGTGCCTGGGAAAATTACAGTGAAAAGTATTTGAAAACTCTTCCAGGAATGTTTGCAATCAATAGTCATTCCAGAAAATACAAATGCCCTAAGAAGGCAATTGAGATTGAGAGATTGTAAGGAAAATGGAGGAAAGGATGAGAGATCTGAGGGGCCTGGAGGTGGCAAACCTATCAAAAATGAGACATAAAGCTGGGTATGGTGGCACACACCTTTAATCCCAGCACTGGAAGGGCAGAGGCAGATAGATCTCTGAGTTCAAGGCCAGCCTGATCTACAGAGTGAATTCCGAGACAGCCAGAGCAAAACAAAAATGAGATCTAACACACCAGGCTCAGGCAAGGGGGTGCACCCCACTAATGTCTTACACTTACGTCTGAGTCCAGCCTGGGACACAGAGTTAGATCAGACTTAACCAAAAACAAGTGCATCAACAGAACGTACAGTTAGGAATGCTGCCACGGTTAGAAGAGAATGTGAGAGAAATATGTATTTACCCTTTAAGTAGAACAAAAGAAATAGAGTGTATGTCATATTAAAGAGAAAGCCATTGTCTTTTAAATGTCTATACAGGGCAGAAAAAGAAAAGGAAAACCATAATTTTAAAAAATGGTTTCTTTTTGTGAGATATGGATGGAAATTCCCAGAGGGGAAACCGGTGCTCTGACCAAAGAAGAGTCAGTCAGTGACTTAAGCTGGATTTAAAGCAGTTTTCTTTAAAAAGAGAAAAATCAGAGATGATGGTATTTTATTTTTAAGGTTTATTATTTGTATGTGTCTGAGTGCATTGCCTGCATATGTGTCTGTGCACCATGTGTGTGAAATGCCCTAAGAAGTCAGCAGAGGCGTCAGATCCCCTCGAACCATATCTATAGGCCTTTGTGAGCTTCCATGTGGGTTCTGGGAATCAAACTTGGGACCTCTGTAAGAATTCTTAATGAGCACCATGACAATATTTTCTACCTGTTGGAAACTGTTTAACAGACGTTGTAACCAGTTCTGTTTCTGTGGATTCTTATCTCAGTAGAAGACAGCAGTTTTCCCCTTGGGACTGACTCTAGCCGCCACCTTTGCTGCCTGTCTGTGCTGTTCTTGCTGCAGGGCGCTCTTTTAGTTACCTTGTGTATTTTCTTTAGCCTGCGCAAAACTGTCAAGATCCTGCCCTCACTTCATTGGTCCATCAGTTGAAGTTTAATCAAACTTGTGTGTTCAGGACCAAGTGTTTACAATCAAGTTCAGCTGGGCTTCACACATAGGTCTTTGGTTCTCAGGCCTGTCATTTAGGGACAAACATGGGGTTTGCTAACAGTAAGACCACATCAGTACTGCCAACCTCAGACCAGTGGGGTCCCCAAACAGCTCTTGTGAAATGTGGAAGTCCGACTTGGTTCTCTTGGAAGGAGATGGTTGAAGGAACTGATGAAAGATGAAGGAAGACCAAGTCTTCTTTCATCTTCATCTAAGGAGGGCTTGCTTCCTGTCCTTGGTACCATCTAGGGTGAAACTTTGGCAGGTTGTAACTAGAAGCCCCCTGTTTATAATGCACAAACTGCTTCCTCAGACCAGGGAATTGGGGAAGGAGTTAGCAAGGTCCTGAAATTAGAATTCTGACGAATGGCTGATGAACTTTTCTAATAATAGTAGTTATTGATTGCTGAGTAAGAACAGTGCCCTGAGTGTGCTTTAAATATTCTAATGACCTTCGATATTGTTACTCCATCTATGTGCTTTAAATATTCTCCTAATGGCCTTCGATATTGTTACTCCATCTACCAGAGAGTAGCCTGGGTGGTGGAAGAACACGTCCAGGGTCACACAGTGGATGAGAGAGTGCTCGGAGTTAACCAAGGCTGTGCTCTTACATCCTGGACCCTTTCATTCTTCCCCTGTGATAAGAATGAAAATATTTCTCGTAAGTGTGGGAATGAAAGACAGATGTGTGAGTAACCTTGACTCCGGGTAATAGGGTCCAGGCACAGCTCCTCCTGCCCTACACAACTTTGTCTCTGTGTACTTTCCTCTGCCTGCCTGTCTTGCCTTGAGGGATTTTTAACTGTTTCCCCCACCTCCCCCACCCCACCCCATCCCTGCCTCTTTGGCTTTGTTTCCATTTATTTCCGCTGGCCCTATCACAGCCCCTCCTTCCATTCCCACCCCTGTGTTTTAATCCTTTTTTAGCACAGACACCTCAGTGTGACAATGGGAAGTACCGGAAGCCAATAGATGACCCCAACAAGTCCAGATAGTACTGTGTCCCTTCTTCTGGGAAGAGGTAGGAGAAAAGAAAAGAGACTTTGTCGAGTCCTTTGTTCTTTCTCATCAAGGAAAGCATCTTGCTGATAGCCTCTATCTGGCACTGTTCCCTAAGACTCAGGAAAAGCATGCGGTGACTTGGAAAACAAGGTGGACCCAGCTCTGTCAGGGTCAAGGTTGACAGAATGCATTATAGCCCACCAGCATGGCTTAGCAGAGGCATAGCCATGTTCCCCAAGACATGTGCGGTGCTCTTAGACTGCACTTTCTCCCCATTTGCTCCAGGACATGATCGAGTTTGTAGAGAATGTCCTAGAATAAGGAAATATTCTAGCCAGGCAGTGGTGGTGCATGCCTTTAATCCCAGCACTTGGGAGGCAGAGGCAGGCGGATTTCTGAGTTCAATGCCAGCTTGGTCTACAGAGTGAGTTCCTGGACAGTCAGGGCTACACAGAGAAACCTTGTCTGGAAAAACCAAAAAAGAAAGAAAAAAAAAGAAAGAAAAAAAAAGGGAAACACTCTGCTGTTTTTCCAAAAGTTTTTGTGTCTTATCTTTTGGCAGTGATTAAATATGAGCTATCATCTCAAATAGGCTCTAGGACAGGAAAACATACCTCTAGGTGGGTAGAATTATTCTTTTTGTGTAGTGGTAATCTTATTTCTGGCTTGGTAGCTATACATTAAAGGAGAGGTTCCCTGTGAAGGACAGTACTTCTGTGGGTCTCTGCACCCTCTTTTGTGACATTTACCACATAATTAGTGAGTAGGTATGGAAACAAAGAGTGCTCAGTAATGCTGGTTTAGTTAGTTGCGTAGATTCTCCCCAAGGTTGCTCCTGGAAGAAAGAGCCTTCCACTTGACCTTAGCAAGCTCCACGCGTGGGCCTGTAGCCAAGTGTGTTTCTTTCCCATAGGCTTTTGCAACAGGTGGGAAGATAATTCTTGCCAAGAATGCCCGCCCGAGATAGAAAACCGTTTGGTGGTAATCCCCTCTGCCATCAGGAGTGGCTGCTGGAGTTGCCACCCATCTGGCATGTCGATTAGACTCGCACTTCCATTTAGGACAGAGGAGTTCTGCTCTTTGACCCATCCAAGAGTTGCTTGGGATAAGATGACTGTACATCAGTGTTTCTCCTTAATGCAGACTGCTGAATAATCTTTAATTTTCCGTCTGGTTTTGGTTCTTCTCTGGTCTACATAGATTTCCTGTCTTCTGGTTAATACTCTAGTTTGAGGTCTTTGAAGTGCTCTGCCATAGTGTGACCTTTAGTATGCATGTGCATGTGTGCATGTTGGTGTGTGCATATGTGGTCCTGCCCACATGTGCAGTATTTGTTCAAAGCTATGACCTGCTTATGGCAGTTGTGGGGGCCACAAATGTTGAGGCATAATTTGTCTCTGTGATTGGTGACAAATTCTTTGAGTTGGTTTCACCAAGCTATTTATCCTTCACAGCCCCTTCCTTCCATGGCCCTTGGTAGGTCATTGTAAGCATATTGCCAGCTATGGGCTTCTTGATGTATCTCAGAAGGTCCCATTGACATTATGTCATTTGAAATCACCACCGATCAGTGTTGGATGGATGCAGGCAGGTGTTTTCTGTCCCTTCTCTGGGTAGGGTTCAGTGGGACCATGTGAATAAACTTTCCAAGTTGACAGATGGTGAGAAGTTGGGTTTTCCCTTCTCTCAGCCTCCTCTTGTTCTGTGTACAGGGGCAAGTGACTTCTCCAGTGGAATAAGCTCACTTTTCCTGTGCATTTGTGACTGCAGCCAGTAATCTCCCTTCCTGCTAAGGTTCCCTAATTCTCCCATTCAGTCCTGGAGAGGAGCAGAACCAAGGCCAGGAAGATGGAAAAGCTGCTGTCCCCTTTCCTCTGTCATATTTGCAATGTTGCTTTCCTTCTTGGAATCTTAACAGCCCAGCATTTGTATCTGCTGCTTGCTCTATTGAGAATGGGAAGTCTCTTCCCAGGCCTGGCAAACATAAGGCTACTGTGAACTCCAGGCAAGGGTCCAGGCCTTTCCAGAAACCCTCCGTTCCTGGCAAGCGAGTTCTGCTGGACAGAGGGCAAGGGTCTGCTCCTTTGCTTAGACTATCTCTGTTTTTCTCTTCTCTGATTTCTTCCTTCTCCCTATTTATTCAGAGTGTGTGTGTGTGTGTGTGTGTGTGTGTGTGTGTGTGTGTGTGAAAATGCTTTTCCTGTCTAAGATTGCAATGAATTCTCAAAACCTCCTTAGGCTGAGCCATGCAAGGTCACCGTTAGAGCAGATTAGATGAGGAAGTCGCTCACCAGAGTGACTTAAAGGTGTTAGGTTAAAGACAGAGTGGACTGATTCGGACCATGGTCACTCCAGCCTTTCTGGCTCCTTCTGAAATTGTGACTTTTCTTGGACACAGACTGCTTGAACACTTTGGGGAATTACTCATACATGTACAAAGATACAGACTAAGGCACACATTTTATAATTGTTTACAATCACAAGAACTTGGAAGTTATTTCAGTATCCACCTGCCAATGAAAGAATCCTTAGATTCTTAGCTGTGTATGACACAGTGTATAACACAGTGTTCAGGAGAAACTGTAAGATAACTCTAGAGGCAGTGACTGGAGAGGTAGCTGTAACATGCTGATAAGTGGGGGAAATGTTGATTTATATTTGCATATCATGAATATTGAATATGGATAGCCACAGAATGAGTATATATATATTAGAGAGTGGCAACAAATCATGGTTTGGACTGAAAGGGGAGTAGATATATTACTTTTTAGTTTATATAGATTTGTAAGAATTACTTTTATTGATAAGTGATCTTTTTCTTTAAAGTGAATAATGACTCTCAGTTAAGCAGTAGTTGATACAGTAATATCACTTGATTTGCCTATGAGTTAAGATTTCTTCTTCCTTGATTTCCTTCTTTCCCTTTTCCTTCCCTTCTCCCTTGTCCTCCCCTTTGAATGGTTGGGACAAGGTTTTACTTTGTAACCCAGGCTGACCTGAAACTCACCCTGTAACCCAGACTGTCCCAGAACCCAGGCAGCCCTCCTGCCTCAGTCTCCAGAGAAATGGGATTGCAGGCTGGAGCCTACAGGCGTGGCTTGTAAATTTGGATTTCTGTGTGGACATATCTTTAGATTACAAAACACCCAGATCCCTTGTTTTCACCTCAGTTAGATCAGAGCTCCTTTTGACTTCTGTAGTGTGGTATGAGATTGCTACCCCTCTCTTTTTCTTCCCCTTCCTTCTCTCCTCCCCTCCCCTCCCTTCCTCTCCCCTTCCCATTTTGTGTGTGTGTGTGTGTGTGTGTATGTGTGCACACGTGCCCTTTATTTTAAGAATTACAAAAGTGTTTCTTTGTAAGAATCTAGTTTATATATTTAAATGCAGGTTTTCTATGTTCTGGCATCCCAACTATGCATCCAACTAAGCATATTCTGTGCTTACCAAATGAAGGAAAATTACTTACAAATTATATTTGTTATAAAAAATAAACATTTGCATGATAAGCTGACTTTTTATTGTATTTATTCTTTGGCAGTTTCATACATGTATACAATGTGTCTTTATCAAATTAACCCTTACCGCTCCCCTCCCACCCTTGTCAGATTCTCCCAGCCCATCCTCTCTGCCTTCTGTATCCCAGCCCATCCTCTGGTCTTCTGTACTCTACTTTTTAAAAAAATATCCTACTAAGGCCAATTAGTGGAATTATAGAATATTAACTATTGATAAATATTTAAGTTTTATAACTGAAAGGCATGGGGGCCGCAAATAGAAAGCTGTTGATGTTACTGTACTCAAGTTTCAAGTGTTTGTTTGTTTCTTTGTTCTGAGACCGTGTCTCACTGGCTGTTCCTGGCTGGCCTGGAACTCACAGAGATCCACCTGCCTCTGCCTCCCAAGTGCCCAGCTCCTGCTTTCAACTTTTTTGTTGTTGTTGTTGTTGTTTTGTTTTTTCAAGACAGGGTTTCTCTGTATAGCCCTGGCTGTCCTGGAACTCACTCTGTAGACCTGGCTGACCTAGAACTCAGAAATCCGCCTGCCTCTGTCTCCCAAGCGCTGGGATTAAAGGCGTGCGCCACCACTGCCTGGCTTCCTGTTTTCAACTTTAATCAGTAAAGCCCATGTTACTTTCTGTCAGCTTTCTGGAGGGAAACATTGCTTTTGTTAATTGTATTTAATTTAAAGATTTAGATTATTAAATCACTTCTATTATGATGATAGTTTAATGTCACTTGTTTCGTGTAGATAATTAAATATTAGCAATCCCAGATGCCATATAGACCACAGAAGTAAAACTATGATGTACACATAGAGAAACAGTCTCTGTGTAAACATTCCTGCTCTTTGTACTGAACTCCAAAAGCTGAGTCAACTCTCAGGGGGCTTTTGCGGTAGCTATTCCTTGATTGCAGCTCAGCTCTTTGGTAGGAAAGTACAACATGGAAGTTAAGGCACTGTAACAGGCTACTGTGCTTCTGTTCTGCCCAGTGGATGCTAACTTCTACTCTAGCTTTTAATTGTATGAACAATTTGTGTAAGTATAGTAGATAATTATAATTTTCCTTTTTTTTGATTTTGATTCTGTAGACCAAACCCAAAGAATACTTGTGTGTATTCTTCTCCAGCCAGCACCAGTGAACACCTCTTGCGATGAAGTTAGCCTTTCAGAAAACCTTTTGTGGTTCTGGGGGGATTTCTCAGTCTGTGAGACACTTGCTGCACAAGATTTAGGACCTAGGTTGGATCCCCAGCAGCCGTGGATTAAAAAAAGATTGGATATGGAGACGTGTTTATCACCCCACTGCTGGGAAGCAGAGACGAGAGTATTTCTAGAGCCCGCTCACCAGCCAGCCTAGCCTAGCGGGGACCCCGAGGTCCCAGTGAAAGACCCATCTCAACAAACAAGGAGTGGCATAGGAGGTTAACCTCTGACCTACACACACTTTTGTGTGGGTGAAAGAGTTTTGTCACTGTAGCCAAAGTGTGGTTTCTTTGCCTTGGGATGCACAGGGATTTATTAATTCTCCGTTATCTTCTCCAGCCAGCATCAGTGAACACCTCTTGCGATGAAGTTGTGGTATTAGGTATTTGTGTTTAGAAAAGGGACCCAGCCTGGTGTGGAACTCTGAAGTGTCTTTGAAGTCTTCTGACGATGAAGCATGGGATAATGGTGCTGCAAACAGTTCACCCCTTTGTCATTGCTCTGACTCTGCTCTAGGAGGAGGAGCTAGCCCTAACTTATAGGCAACACCCTGTGGTACTCAGAGAATGTCTGTAGCACGCCAAGCACCCAGAATGAACCTGGCTGTCTTTGTGCTTTGGCACCTGGGGGACCTTGTGACTCCATCACCAGGTGGTTCCTCACACGCAGTCTCATTATAATTTGAGAAACAAAGGAATAACTTTATAAGGAAAGCTTTGGTCCTTGTGCTGAAGCCCTAGAGATGTTTATAAGATTAAACGGAGGCATTTTCCCCCTAACCTGGACACTTCTTACTTGAGATGAATTTCTGGCCTAATGGTAGCCAGTTATGCCCTAAGTTATCAATATGGCTAGTTTTAGGTTCCTTTTCTGTTTTATTACATTTGTTCATCTATTCATATGTGAGTCTGAAGGGCTGGCTCAAGCATGCTACAGCACAGGTTGTCAGAGGACAACTTGTTACATTGTTTTTCTCTTCCCACTGTGTGGGACCCAGGCATCATTGAACAACAGAGTTCAGGCTTGATAGAGAATTTCTTACTTCGTCATCTTGATAGCCTGGTTTTCTGATCTTTAATTTGAGCAAATGCACAATTAGTGGCTTGTGTTTGAGTTGTTTGGAACTCAGTAAATCCTCTTCTCGTCTTCTGTCTGCCTTGCTTGGGTTTTTCTAACAACAAAACGTCATCGATCCCTCCAAACCCCCTTCAGCTACCAGTTGTGGTATCCAGGGCCTGTCTCGAGTCCACAAGCATCGGGTTCAGTGGGTTTCCATCTCTCCTTCCCAGTGCCATTGCTTCCATCCTGAGGGCCTGGCTTGACCAGTGTGCGGAAGACTTCCGGGAGCCCCCTCACTTCCCTTGCCTGCAGAAGTTGCTAGAGTATCTCAAACAGAAGATGCCTGGCTCCGACCCAGAGAGGAGAGCACAGAACCTTCTTGAACAGTTTCAAAAGCAGGACGTGGATTCCGACAGTGAGTACCTGTTTGGTCTCAGGGAAACCGCTACTGGGACTCCACAATGTGTGTGGGGGTCATTTATTGACTCAATAAGAAACCCTGGTACCCTCAGAAAATTGGGATGGGTGTAAAATTATTGAACTGTTAACTTCAGATTCTTAAAGTTTCAGAGTGAAAAGAGATTTTCAGGATTGAATTTATGATTTTAAAGATTAAATTGTAAAACCGGCTCAGAGAAGCTAAGTAATTGCCTGGAGTGCCTGCTGTTACCTACTGTTACCAGGGACAGAGTTTCTTTGATTGTTTTTTTTTTTTTTTTTTAACTTTCCTTCGTCAACATGGATTGGCTTCTTATTCTCTGCCTAACATGTTCTATCAGATGTAAACCTGTGACAACCAACCAACCCTGTGTGGCTGGCAAGGATTCAAGTCCACTTCCCTCTTTAAAAAGCTTGGAGGAGGGGTTTCTCTTTTTCCCTAAAAAGCGTTACTGTCATGTCCCCTGGCAGTCTCCATCACTGTCATCTACTGTCTCTAATGACCAAATCAAAGGAAGTCTCTGAGGCTGTGTTTTCCTATTGGAGGCTGACCTCTGGTTTCCAAGGACAAATGCAGGGCTGCCACTGCTGGCCACAGAGTGTGCTGGCTGCCAAGAGGTTCCATCGGGCTCCAGCGTGATGATATATCCTTTCACTGAGGTGCTGGGTAACAGTTTCCATGGCAGCTGACCCACTTGGAACTTCTGATGGGCATTTTCTTGAAGTAATGTCCGACTTCCTCAGCAAGGGAAAGGAAATGGCTCCTATCACAGATAAGAGATGCTACTCCAGAGCCAAAGCAAATACAGTAACTTTAAATTCCACCCGGTACCTGTTGAGTGGTTTGTATGGACTGGGGACCAGAGAAGGGGAATGCAATTGCATCATTTGGCTCAGATTGCCAAAGGCTTTGTATCTCAGATGACTTCATCTGCCAGGAATGCTTGAATACCCGGGAAGCTCCAGCTGCCAGACCTGAGCTCCCTTCAGGGCCTCCCTCCCGCCTGCCTGCCCAGCTTTGTGCTGGGGTAGAAACTGCTGCTGCTGCCACTGCACTGGAGCCCAGCTCTCTCTTCTGGGGCTGCCTCTGGCCCCTTGCCTAATTGGGGAACCAGTGGGATCAGTCATTGGTTGTCTCCAGCTCAGGGACTGGAGGGCAGAGCTCTTTTGGCAGGCAGAGGCAGGGACTAGGGAGGTGGCCTGACTTCACAAAAACTTTTAGGCAATACCCAAGAATGAGTCTTTTCCTAAGTATGGGCAGTTGTTACCAAGAATGCTCCAGGCCCTGTTTATGAAGTACAGACTCCATTCCTGAAGAGGAGTGTTGGGAACTTAGTCTCCTTGTGCCCCTCATGCCCCTGCCCTTCCCATGTCACACTAGGGAAAGCAGTGAACTTTCCTATGTGTTTGCAAAAGTAAAACTGCATAGAGATTTTTACATAACCCCTGGAGAGTCAGGCAGGAGTAGTGGAAGCATAGACCAGGTCCCAGAGAGAAAGGATCATAGTTTTCACATGTAGTGGCATTCTAGGTGCATGCCAGATTTACAAGTACCGAATGAATGAATAAATGAATGAATGGATGGATGAGTGATGTTAGTCCTTACCCTGTACTCTCCTTGGCGAAAGCCAGGCAGCTTCTTCATTTTTTTACAGGTATTAAAATGCATTGTAGCTGTCAGGAGGGATAGAAGGCTCTTTTGAATCTTTGATTGGCACATCAGATTTCTTCTTCACTGAATGAGACAGTTGCCAGAGTTGAGTGGAGAAGTACTGACATCAGGCTCCAGCATCCTCCACAGGATGGGATGTTAGCTTTTCTGTGGGTACTTTTGATTGTATCCAGGATAACAGGAATAGATAGTGAAGCTCTCTAAACTTTCCCAGTTATAACCCAATCCCATCCACATCAAAACATTCAGCTCTGAAGTCCAAAGCCAGGGCATTTACTTCCAATCACAGCCCCGCCACCAGAGTGGGCAGGTAGCACATGGCACTGTACAGGGAAAGGTTTCACTTTGGGCACCCCATTTCTCATTGGAAGCTTTGAAGACACTGCATCAGTTCAATACAAGATGCCTAACAAGGCCCCCCATAAAGAGAAAGAAACAACCACACTGGGGGAAGTAACCCAGACTGTGGATGTCCCGCTTGGCAGCTAGGCTCCCCCACTCCCGAGGAAGTGCAGCTTTGACAGGAAGAGAGCAAGGAGTGTAGTGGGAATGAGCTGGGAGAAGACTTCAGTAAGGAGACTTCAAAGAGGGTGGAGGGGTAGAGGCTCCTGGAGCTGGGCCCTTGAGTGGCTCAGATGGGCTCCTAGGCAGTGATTCCCGTTGGCTTCTTCAGGCTCTGAGCTGTGTGAGTTTCTGATGGATGACCAGCTGTGTAGGCTCCCAGGACATTTACTTTCAATCTGTTTCACACCTTTACACTCTCTGTGTGAAAGCAGGTGGCAACTATTTGATTTAGTGGCATTTGAGTCTGCTCAGTATTGTTGAAAGTTCTACAGGTCTCACCCACATCTCTGAAACCCAGTTGACCTATCCTAACTTACCAAACCCTGGCTGGCCGCCCTGCTCAGTCTTTTAGGAATCTGGTTCTCTGTGGCTCAACAATCAAGGATTGCAGGGCTGGGGTGTAGGTATTAGCTGGATTAGTCCCAGGAGTGATGATGAAGTTGGTGGGAGCTGAGATGAGGCTGTGCTCAGCCCTGCCTCTTTAGTCTTTGCCTAGGCTATCCTCTGAATGATTTTCTGGGGACTGCTCAAGGCCTCTCTGAGCTTCATAAAAGCATGAGAACACACAGGATTGGATCTCCGTTTTGCTCCAATATATCGTTCTTGTTCATCTCTACCTATGGTTCTCTGGAGAGTTGGCTCTCTTCTTCCTGAATGAAAGAAGTGTAGTTTGTTGCTATGAACAAGCCTTCTGTGGTACCCACTTACTGTTTCCTCATTGTGGACAGATGGACTTCTTAACACCAGCTCCTTCAGCCTGGAGGAGGAAGAGGAACTGGAGAGCGGAGGCTCAGCAGAATTCACAAACTTCTCAGAAGACCTTGTGGCAGAACAGCTGACCTACATGGATGCGGTAGGTCTTTTTGCTATATCTAAGATGTGTCTCCACTTAAAATGTGGGGTGGTGACAGTACTGTTGGCCCAGAGAGCAGTGGGCAACATGAGGATCGTGCTACAAGTCCTATTTAGTCATGGACAGTCTGTGTCTGTAAAAGGTGAGTTAAGTCTCTGTGCGAATCATTCGTGTGAATAATTCAAGCCCTGGCTCTTCTTGCAGCCCTGGGTGAAAGTGCATTTTCCTCAGAGCTACGGTCACAGAGGGAAGTAAGAATTCTAATCCTAGCGAAACAGAATCTACCCTGTGCTGTGGGTATTTCTCTCCCTTCAGACTCATAAATATTTCAAGAGCTGAACTGTTTATTTGGAGGGCTGTAAAGGGGTAAAAGCTGAAGTTAGGATGAAGTAAGCTCATTGAGTCCACATGTGACCATATCTGGCAGCCTGTCCCCATGTGTGCTTCCTGCACATTTGAATTTTGACTGTTTCTGTGTGCTGTGCACATTTCATTGTGTTGGTCACATTTCATAGCTTGGAGCTTGTTGGAAAACAGTCAAAGAATTAGCAATTTACCATGGTGGTTTTATTCTTCGGCACTTAACTTTTCAGCATATGAACTGGCCAAAGTTTCCATCCAGTGGGAAAGCAAACAGAGTATGGAAAGTAGACTGCTTCGCATCGTCTTTATGAAATACATGCTAGCCATCTTTTTTAATACCAGCTTTTATACACCTTGTATTCAACTGTACAAATGAGAATCTGATCTAGTCAACCGTTTGTTGTTGGACAACTACTAGAATAAGGGAAAGAAAAAATATCTTATTTTCATTGCTTTAAGGAAAAGACCTGAAAACCAGGCTGTAGGTCCCCCGTTCTTCTGTGTAGTATGCGAGGTTGACTATTTCCCCTTTGTTAGTTTCTTTATCTGCTTTGAAAAATGAGACTCAGTTGCACTGCGAGATGTGGCATGTGCTGTTATACTTACGTGAACTTCTTTCCAGGTGTCCCCAGAGTATCTGTTTGCATGATAGACAGCTGGTGTTCCTGAGTGTCCAGGACTTTAAGCCAAATGACCATTCCCACTTTCCTTTTCTGATGGGTAGTACCAATCTTACTAGAGTTCCTTGACTTTTGGGGCAAGGTGGGAAGATAAAAATGGCTTTGATGATTTAAATTTTCTTTTGGTCATTTTTTTCCTCAGTTAAGCAAATTTAAAAGATCACCTGGGAGTCAAGGTGTGGTGGCTCACCCCTTAAATTCCATCCAGCACTAGGGAGGCAGATACAGGCAGATCTCTGTGAGTCTGAGGCCAGTCTGGTATACATAGCACCTTCTAAGATGCCCAGGACTATATTGAGAGCATCTGTTTCAACAAACAAACAAACAACAAATCATGTGGGCCTTTCTGATTCATTTATCCATTACTTATTTTGTGTACGAAGATGGACACCATGTGGCAAGTCAAGCAGAGAAAGATGGCTTGTCTACTTACAAGCCACCAATTTCCAGATGTCCCAGATGACACTTTGTATAAAGCACCTGTATGTTCCTTATGCCAATTCCTCTTTTGTTTCAGCAACTATTCAAGAAGGTAGTGCCTCACCACTGCCTGGGCTGCATTTGGTCTCAGCGGGATAAAAAAGAAAACAAACATTTGGCTCCTACGATCCGTGCCACCATCTCTCAGTTTAATACCCTCACCAAGTGTGTTGTCAGCACCATCCTGGGGAGCAAAGAGCTCAAAACTCAGCAGCGAGCCAGAGTCATCGAGAAGTGGATCAACATTGCTCACGTAACTGTCTTTTTTGTTTTTTTTTGTTTTCTAGACAGGGTTTCTCTGTATAGCCCTTGCTGTCCTGGACTCACTCTGTAGACCAGGCTGGCCTTGAACTCAGAAACCCACCTGCCTCTGCCTCCCAAGTGCTGGGATTAAAGACCTGCGCCACCATGCCCGGCTCACTCACGTAACTGTATTTTACGAACCTATCTTTGTGTTTGGTATACAGCCTTCCTGACATCAGACATGAATTATGTTCTGCTGAGGCTCGGAATCTAGTCAGAGCCACTTTTTCCACCCCACATGACTTGTGTCTAACACTGTGTAGGGAAAGGCACAGTCTCTGTCATTGAGCTATTTTGTGAGTTCCTAGTGTGTTCAAGTTACGTTATACTTTAGGGCTATAATGAGATAGACCACAACTGATTTAGCTGCATAGGAGCCAGACTCACTGAAGTGACCTCACTTCAGTGGCAGGTCAGGGGTCAGCAATAGAAATGGTATAGAAGTGGAGGAGGGAAAAGTTTACTCTGAGTATCGTGATCCAAAAAGACAGTAATGGGGCTGGAGAGATGGCTCAGCAGTTCAGAGCACTGACTCTCCTACCAGAGGTCTTGAGTTCAATTCCCAGTGTCTCACAACCATTTGTAATGGGATCTGATGCCCTCCTCTGGTATCTAAAGACAGCAACAGTATACTCATAAACATAAAATAAACAAAAAAAGAAAGCAAGACTGGATCTCACTTTATCAAAGAGTAGGATTTTAGGTTCTTGAAGATGAAAGTTTTCTTGTAGGAAGAAGAAGCTCCAGTGAGAAGGATCATGAAATTAGTTGATGTATAAATTCCCCATTAGTCTATGTTCTGGACCATAACTAACCCTCAACCAGAACACGTTTAGCTTCATGTCCCATTACATGTATTTTTCCACCATGCCTTGTTTATAGGACATAACACCTAAGTCTTTCACGTTTTCTTTTATTGTGTTTGACCAAAGAACAAAGTCACGATAGTTCCAGAGAGTTTGTCTTGTTTTGAGTCTTTAAGGTAGTCTATTTATTACCCTATACATACCAGTGTC
>NW_022196891.1:49604123-49616983 GCF_008632895.1 Mastomys coucha | reverse complement strand
AAAAAAAAAAAAAAAAAAAGCAGGAAGCAAGGCATGGATGTTGTAAAGAACTAAACTTGTTTTTCTACAAAAATAACTGCAAATATACTGCAAAAATAATTACAAATGTGGTATTGGCATGGAGTGTCTCTTTCTTCTTAGAAATGTAAGAAAATATTTTTTGGCACAACGATTATGTCTCAAAAGCAAATGGTCTTTATGCCTCGAGTTCACTATACTCCTTAGACAGCCTAAACACAGCATCCCTGTGGGGCATAGTGACTCAAGTCATGACTTTCAGTTGAAGTTAAATATAGATTGTATGTTTACATGATAAGGAAACTCTGAATAACTCCAAATGTATTCTCCATCCCACAATGTGTGCACAAAGTCAAGAGTCCTTAGCCTCACTGTGACAATGGCTTTCCCCACAATGTTGAGTATGTTATGTCTCTTGAAATTATGGAGGATAAAACACTAAGACTTGTAGGTGGCTTCATGCCAGATTTATTTTATTCTTCCTTCATTAGTCATAGTTAATTTCTGTTGAAAAAAAAAAAATGTTCGCCAGGCAGTGGTGGTGCACGCCTTTAATCCCAGCACTTGGGAGACAGAGGCAGGCGGATTTCTGAGTTCGAGGCCAGCCTGGTCTACAGAGTGAGTTCCAGGACAGCCAGGGCTAATAGAGAAACCCTGTCTCAAAAACAAAACAAAACAAAACAAAACAAAAGAAGAAAAAAAGAAAAAATGTTTGAAAAATGATATTAATTTTACATGTAGAATCTATTTCTGACCTAATATGGGTGTGTATCCTTGGCCTGGCCTTCGCTGCAGTTTTGGATTTACACTGCATCCTTTGGAATATGCCTCCTTTTCTAAAAACAGGACTGGATGCTTCATGTGTTCCTGTAAACCCTTAGCCTCACCCTGTTACTGAATAATGTGTTCCATATGTTTATTACGGTGGACATGATATATTGGGGCCTGGGTGTCTTTATTTATTGCAAGTTTCCTGATTTCTAGAACATAATTTTGGGATGCTGAACCTTTGTTGAACTGTGCTGTCAGAGAGAGGTTTCCAGACAGCAGCAGGGCTACAACCCCCTCTTTCCTGCTGTCTCTCTTTCCCTCTTCCTTCCTCCCTGTCTCCCCCTCTCTTTCCTTCTCCCTCCCTTCCCTTCTCATATTCTTCCCTGCCATCACCTCTCTCCCTTCTTCTTTTCTTCCTCCCTCCCCCTTTCTGTCTTTTTTCCCTTTCTCACTCCTTACATCTTACCTTCCTCCCTCTTCCCCCTCCCCTCCTTTTCTCTCCCCTTCCTCTCTCCCTGCCTCCCTCCTCCTCTGTTTTCTTTTTAAATAAAGGGAACATCAGGACATTTTAAAAGACTGGGCATGACTTTTATGAAGTACATTGAAATTTACTCTGAAGAAAACACTTGAGGTTTGGTTAGCGTGCAAAATTTTGTCATGACAATTGGAGAATTCTGTTTGTACTTCATGGTCCAGAACAACATCACTTAGGAAAATGATTTTTGAAGCAAGTTGCATTTATGCCTGACCACCTTGGCACCTCTTGCCTGAGGTGCTCAGCCTGAAGCCGAACAGGTGCTTCTGCAATGTGGTCAGCTGTAAAACCTTGATCCATTGCCCTCCTGCTTACCTATAAAGTAGCTCCTCTGACCTAGACAGACAACACCCAGATGTGGCCACACCCCCAGGCCAGCCAACTATGGGATCCTTTCCCTGTTTTATTGGCCCTACTATCTGTAGGGTTTTTGCCTCCAGGGCCACTGACTACCCACCCTATGGGCTTGGCCCCTTAGGGTAGGGTACCTTTAAGGAGCCTCTCTTCTTACCCAGAAAAACAACACCCAAAATCTTTCCTGTTCTTTCTCTGTTTTGTTTTAAAACACTGCCAAAATGAATCTTATTTTTAAAAGCCCAAGTTATTTTGAAAGCCTTGAAGTACTAAGGTGTTTCTGAATGTTTATGATTGTGGGACAAGCCAATTTGAAACCAAATAAATGTGTATAAAAATATTCCCCCCTTGGCTAAGACCATGAAAGCTGAAGTTCAACTTGTGGTGAATTTTTATTGCCAAGTTATATACACCTCTCAGGCCTGGAGTTCTTTGTACCATCTGAACTTAGGGTGGCTGCTTCCCAGCTCGTTCTGAAGACCTGAAGGGCACAATGGTCCTCCACATGTAGTTTTAAGGCATGCATATGCTTTCTGCTGAGTGAACTTACACTCTCTACATTGCCATGTATGCTTACTTCCTGGCATTCCCTTTACTGGGAAAGCTGGAAGCCATAAAACTGTAACAACGGCGTAAAAGTATATTAAAGGGGGAAAACAAGCTTACAGTGCCAAAATCTATAAAGTGTTTTGGTGACTGGGGCGGGAGGAAGGAGCCACTTTTTGATGTCCAGTATTTATGCAGCTGCCTATTTAGCAGTAAGAATTCATAGCAGCTGTAATACCTCTAACACAGGACACAGCAACTCACTGTAATACTGATATTTAAATGCCTTTTATGTCTTCATCACTCCCCACGCAGGAATGTAGAATTCTGAAGAATTTTTCCTCCTTGAGGGCCATCGTTTCTGCACTGCAGTCTAATTCCATCTATCGGTTGAAAAAGGCCTGGGCTGCTGTCCCGAGGTAAGTTCCCCAGTGCCTGCGCTGCTTTGCTGGTCCCAGTGATCACTTGGGCCCCGGTGATCCATTGCTGCTTCTGTACTGTGCCGTGCGTCCTTACCATCAGAGCGCATATCATGTGACAAGAGATACATGTTTGAAACCCTCTGTGTGCTCCAGGAAGGGTGCATTAATGAATTTTGAGGGTGGGCGGCTATGGAAACCATACCCACTCTCCGTGTGTGCCAGAGCCATGGTCACCAGGCTTGCAATGATTTGGAAGAGGGTGTATTTGTTATCTGGATCTTGAGGGGTGAGGTTGTGGAGTGATGAAGTTGGGCAGTTTGCGTAACTTCTGGTTGTTTTTCAGCCTCTTTCCAAAGCCCTTAGCTGCGCCAGAGTGTGAGGGATAACATGTGCTATTAGGACATCAGTTTTTGAGATTTAGTAGGAAGAGACTATGTCCGTTTCAGCTTCAGCATATTAAAGTGTCTTAATGAGGGGAAGGCCAGGGCTCCTCTCATGGTCCCTGACTGAGATTACTAAGTACGAACATTTTGTACTGTTTTCTCTTCATCCTTCTCTGTCTAAACCCTGGGATAATCGGCAACACAGAGATCTTCCTCTCTCACTGGATGCCTTCCACTTCCAGAACTCTGCTTGTGAACTGGAGGCTTGTTTTACCCCACAAAGGAAGGGGCAGTTTGTTCAGATTTAAAAGGTGTGTTAGGCATAGTCTCTACTGTTGTGGTAAATACCACGACCAAAACAACTTAAGGATCCATTTTGGTTTACAGTTCTAGTGGCTGTAGAAGGTGTGGTGGTGGGAACAGGAAGTGTCTGGTCTCTTTGTATCTGCAGTCAGAACGCAGAGAGCATTGAATGCTTGTGCTGAGCTTGGTTTTTCCTTCTCTTCAGCTCAGGACTCCAGCCTGTGGGATGGTATACTCACATTTAGGGTCGAGTCTTAGTTATTGCCCTATTGCACTGAAGAAACACCATGATCAAAGCACATTCTAAAGGAAGGTATTTAATTGGGTACTTGCTTACAGTTTCAAAGGATCAGTTCGTGACCATCATAGCAGGGAACATGGTGGCAGGCCCGCATGACACAGGAGAAGTAGCTAAGAGAGTATCTCTTGATCCACAGTCAGAGTTGAGGAAAGGAGAGAGACACAAGGGAGAGATGCTGGATTTCCCATGGGCTTTGAAACTTCCATGCCCAGCCCTAGTGATACACCTCCTCCAACAAGGCCACAGCTCCCAATCCTTCCCAACACTTCTGCAAACAGGAATCCAGCTGCTCAAGTGTATAAGCTTTTGGGGGACATTCTGGTTTGAACCACCACAGGTGGGTTTTTCCACCCCAACCAAATATATATATATATATATATATATATTTTACAGCCATAATCAGAGATAACATTTCCATGGTGATTCTAACATGGAAACCATGCTATTAATCCTATAAGAGGCCCAAGGCAAACCAGAGTTTTGCAAGTTTATGCTGAAGAATGGGTGCCAGAGATGAAATGCTAACAGATGAGATGAGAAGTCACTTTATTGGTTAGGTTATTCTTTGATGCTTTAAAAAGAAGGAGTTAAAATAAGTGATGCTAATCCTAGGACACAGAGAGCAGAGCAGGTGGATCTCTGTGAGTTGGAGACCAGCCTGATCTACACAGGAAATTCCAGGCTAGCCAGGGATATAATGAGGCCCCCCCCAATGTTTTTAAAAAATTTTTTAATATGCTTCATGCTTCAGAGCCATGGAAGCCACATGATATGGACTTGAAAGCTTGAGCATAGGCTTTGCAAATGTAGTGTACGCTCTTGGCTTCCACTCTTGTTTCTCTTTCCTTTCTTTGATTTCCAATAGTGCATGTTACTCTATATGAGAGAGATGAGTTGATTAATTTCCCTCTGAACTTACATTTAATGAAAGATGTGGGCCTTAAGGAGTCCTTAGTTGGCTGTTGATGTCACCTTCCCTTCCCCTGGTTACTGTTTCCCATAAACAGGAATGGTCAGATGGTAAAATTTGTCTGACTTCAGGGAAAAACAATCATGACTTTTTTTGGTTGACAAGAATAGAAAGCTACCTTGTGGCCCAGGATTTCTTCTCCAGCAGTTCTGAGTCTTAAATTACAACTTCAGAAACTAGTACACATGGGAGCTACAGGGATAGCTGAATAGCACTCCATGTCCCAGGCTATACTTTTACTCAGCAGGCCAATCAGGAGCCACCACTTACCTGGTGCTCAATAAACATGGCTGACTGAAAAGGAAGTGGACCTATAGGCTGGCCTCTGACATTGTGAGAGCTGTTTCTTGTAGAGGACCTGCGTTCAGTTCCCAGTACTACATTTCCATTTGTGACTTGGATTCTAGAAGACCAGATGTTTCTGATCTCTGGATCTCTGAGGGCATCACATTAACATACCTCACATACACAGACACACATAAACACCTAATGAAAAGTAATAAAAATAAGTCTTTAAAATACTAGTTCAAAGTATGCATGTTTTAGTTTCTTGGGTTGCCAAAGAGAAGATCCATTCTCCCAGCTGTCTTTTAAAACAACTTTTCAAGAACAAAAGAACAAAACAACTCTCAAAGCCCAATCCTGTTGGACACATGTGATTTGCTGCTGGGTCAGTTTACATGTTAGGAAGGATGCTAAGAACCTCATAAGCCCTTTCCACACCAGTCTTATGTGCTCTTCATGGCTAAATTTAGGGGGAGAGGAGTCAAGATATCTTATTTACCACTTTCATCATAATCTTTTACATTTCTAGCTTTCAGCAGACAGAGGCTACTTCCTTCTTTCTATTGAAACACTTGTATAATTAAGTTCTTAATTATTTTTCTCCAAAACAGAAATAGTTTTCATTGTTTTGTTATACAAATAATATCATACTCATTAAAATGCAAATAAGTCTTGGTAATGGCCTTTTATGATATTTTATGGTAGTGAAGATGTTGTACACATGGTGATTTGGCTGCTAGCCGTCTGTGGCCTTCAGAATCATCATCCATTCAGTGGCCAGGGAGAGAGATGTGTACAGACCAACAAGTGGGGTCCCCCTAGGGGCAGTGCATAGGGAGGGGCCTGAACCCCACAGGTGCTTTACTGTGTCACTCTGCAGTAGGTTTCCTATGTACAGAGGAGAAATTGAAACCAGAAAGTTAACCAACTTGTCCAGGATCACTAAGGAAGTAGTGAGGTGAGGTTTGATAGGCAAGGTTTGAACTCATCCACCATGGCGGTAGAACCACGATAGGGCCACTCCAACTCTGACAGTAAGAACTCTGGCCTAGGATACCAAACATCTGGGTTCTTAATCTGCAGCTCTCACCAGTTAACAGTGAAAACTAGGGCAAGCTCTTGGCCATGACATCTTTCTCTCTACACTTAGGTGTCTGGCCAAGATGACCTCCATAGGACTCTGTGTGTATTACTAGGATAAATGCTTTTTAAACTTACTTAAGGGAACATTTCTCTAGAACTTGATGTCCCAAAGGAATCAACATTTTTTTTTAATTAAATAGATATGATTAGAAAAATTCCTCTTGTCCTGGTAACCATGCTCATCTTTTACAAAGGCTATGTATGTGAAGACACACATTAACTCCGTTTGTGTAGCATTACCCCAAATCCTGAGGTCCAAACCATCTTTTCAGGCAATAAGTACTGAAGATAGCTTAGGTGTTGGATTTCCTGTATCTCTGTTGATTATTTTTTCTTCATCTTTCTTCACAGAGACAGAATGCTGATGTTTGAAGAACTTTCAGATATCTTCTCTGATCATAATAACCATCTAACCAGTCGGGAACTACTAATGAAGGTGAGGATTCTGGGCAGCCCTTGGTAACTGGGAAAAGTAGCTTGAAAGCTGCTTACGTTCCTTCAGCCTCTAGGGAAGCAGAAACTTGGGAGTGAGACAATTCAAAGCCCAGTTGAGTTTTTCTCCTTCTGCCTTTCCTCCTTCCCACCCATACAACTGACATCAAAACTTGGGTTCAAATGTATATGTGTTTAACAAGCAGATACTCAGTGCTGTCGGTTGCCAGGATGAGAGGCCTTAGCAATACAGCTCTTACAGTGACAGAGGCCAGCCTGCAACTCCACATCCTTTTTTTGAACCACATTGCACAATATTTTTTCAGTTGACAATGTATATTGAGCATCAGATAAGTGGGGCCTCCTGAGCCTGCTGGGCAAAGGTATAGCCTGACTCATTCTACTTCTTTAGAAACATTGAACTTGACATGAGAAATATGAAGATTGGTAACAGCCTGTGTCTAGGAGTTCACTCATAGTTGATGACTGTGGGAACTATACAATAACATCTCAATAATGACAAATAACTTTATGCATAATCAATAGTTAGTTAATACAGGCCAGTCACTATCACCACAGTTTTCTACATTTGTCATCTTTATTGTATAGACAGCTAAGGCCCATAGGTAGATGTAGCATGTCTGTCATTCCTAAGGTCCACACCTAACATACAGTAGAGCTGAATTGTGACTCCACCTTGGGGACAATCAAAAGCCTAAGCCTTGTTGTCCCAATGCCTGCTACAGTGCCTTGGATGAACTGTACATCCAGAAGCCGTCGTTTGACTCCATGGATTAAGGGGCTTGTCGTTCATATAACTCTGTCTTTTTCCTTCTCTGCTTCCTTCTAGGAGCACCTGATAACAGAGTAGGCAGTTTATGCTGATGTCTGATGAATTGCACACTAACCAAACAATTCCTGGGATTATGTTACTCCTTGTTTCACATCTTTCTGGATTTGCAGAGTTTAAATGGAAACCCATCTAGCTGGAAAGGCATGGCTTAGTGGCCTCCCAGTCTGCAACACAGAGCTAGACTAACTGGAGCCATACACTGAAATCCCAATACCCCTGAATCATCCTTCCAAAGGCAGATAAATTGAATTGTATGCAGCTCTTTGCCTGGCGACAGTCTTCTGGCTGAAACTTTAGAGGCAAGGCTATATCTAGACATTAAAGATCCCATAAACCTTTCTCAAATGGTGACATCAACCTTAGTACTCTAAGTTAAATGTCATATAAGACTCAGATCCCAACAAACTGAAAAACTTGGCGATGAGTTGAGGTGGCCTGTACATTGTCATTAACGCGGGTGCTTTGAGCAGTCTATGTGTGTATGCGGATCCCTTTCCCATTGTTGCTGTTGATCATTATTCATGTGAATTGTATAGTTCTGGGTGTAACTTCTTGGCACAGTTGTAAATAATGAGATCAAGATACTTAAGTTCTCAAAGTAAGCACTAAGAAAAACCACTGGGCCCTGTTTCTAATGTGTTACTTCTAGACTGATTTATAATTGGGTAATCTTGGTTTAAAGTGACCTATCTTCTACTTGTGGGTGAATGGAATATGCCACTTGTCTAATACGATGGCCCAGACAACAGAATAATTAGCAAATATTTGTGGTTTTCCTTCCAACTGTTGAGAAAAGATTTTTTAAAAAATTTCTTTTCAAACTTTGTCTTAAATTTATTATAACCTTATGATTTCTGAAGCTTGGAATAATTACAAATCATTGAATCTGTAGATTTCAAAACAATAGGAAAGCAGAATACCACCAAATCTTAGTTCTTGTACCTCTTGGTAGATGACTGTTATCCCTGGTTGCAATAATATAAACAATGTCTAAATATCTGCAAGAGTCTGGGTCTGGTAGAAATGAATGGTCAGTGAAGCTCAACAACATGTTAATATCAAGGTTGGAGCAAGAGGCCATTCACAGTGTGAAGACCCAACCAAAACCAAATTCCCAGTAGCTTCTGAGCTGCAACTTAACCATTCTATCTTAAAATGGAGCCAGCACCCAGCAGACAGTCATCTGAGACCTAGTGTAAGTCTCTGAGGCACAGGAACAACAGAAGGCAGCTGTATTCTGCAAAAGTAGAGATGAAGGAAAAGCAACACAAAGGGAGAAACCTGCCTAGGGAGAAGCCGGAGGTTAGAGAGCGCAGGAGGAACAGGAATACATATGAGAGATGATTAAAGTCGCTTCCAGTGATAAGTCTGTGAGAAAACAAAATGACTTGGGAAAGCAGGAAGAGGAAGCAGGAAAAGTAGCTAGGAGCGTGAGCAGCAAGGGGGCAGGAAGAAAGAGCCAGGGTGGTGCATTGTGGGAGGCCATGGAAGCTCCAGAAAGCTCAGGGGTACTGAGGTGTGGGGAGGGGCAAGGTAAAGAGTTTTAGGCCAGCAGAGGAAATAAATCTGAATTTTGGATATGACAAGTGAATGGATTTCCGGTTGACATTCCATTGGGAAGAGCTAGCAGCAAGCAGTCACCTCTTCTTTCTTTGTCCTTTTCCTTTTCTTTGGATAGCATTTTACTGTATGGATAATCTTCATGTTGTATCCCAGGCTGGCCTTGAACTCATGATCCCCCTAACTTGACCTCCCAAGTGTTGAGATTACAGGGATGTGCTGTGCATGGTTGACTTGTCAGTTCTGTGTGAGTCCTGCAGCCAGGGATAGAATCTCATTCTCCTGAAACTACAATCATGAAATCAACAAATCTTGCTCCTTGTCTCTGGTCTTTTATTCCCCTGCTCATAGGATGGAGTCTTCAGTGCTCCTTAAGATCCCTCTCTTGCTTTAGGATTCTTAGGTTTTAACTTTTTAGAAGTTACTAAGAATTTTAGATAAGCCTAGCATAGCAGAAACCACCTTTAGTCCCAGCACTTCGGAAGCAGAGGCAGGTGACTCTCTGTGTAGCCTGGTCTACATAGCAAGTTCTAGGCTATCCAGAGCTACACTGTTAAACTCTGAAGAAAGAAAGAAAGAGAGAGAGAGAAAGAAAGAGAGAGAGAGAAAGAAAGAAAGACAGAGAAAGAAAGGAAGGAAGGAAGAGAGAATTAATTTAGATAAATCCAAAATAGTTTCTAGTACTTCCGCTCTACCCATAACTGAGGTTCTGGAAGAGGTTATACATTAGGAAGAGGTAGGTGCTTGTCTTCATGTCAGGCAGAATTGATTTTTTCACTCCAAACAGAATCCTAAGGATCTGGGAGCTCTTACAACCACCTGGTATGAGAAGTGGCACATACTAGATTCCTGTCATGTGCCCCTAAGAAAACTGTGTGGCATGTCATTAGCTGGTAGCTCTCTCTTATCATCTGTGGTAGAGACTTCTGAGATGGACTCTGTTCCCAGTGGCGTGCACAGCCAGGATCCTAACTGGTTATGGACAGAATGCATTTATGCCCTGGCATCATTAATGAGGCCCTGACACCAAGAAGGATTCCTTTTGTAATTGTACTATGATGTAAGGTCACATGCTAAGGTCATGTGATAAACCCTGGAGAAACTGACTAAGGAAAAACTAATATAGAGGTTATACTGAATTGTGAAATTGCCATCCATTCAAGCAGTTCTTGGAAAATGAGAACTAAACAAGACCCTGAAACCACAGAACTGAAACATTTTATGTTCAGTCAGGAAACCCATGATTAGTTGTTACGTCAAAGCTGGACTCTTGTTCCAGGCAGCAGGCAAGGAGCATGGGTGGCCATCTGTCCTCCAGAGGGAGGGCAGCCTTGTCAGTTCCAAACCAGGGAGGCGTCTTAGGAGGACTAAGGGAAGCCACAGATGGCTCACCTTTCCTTAATCAAGATGTATTCCAACACTGGATTTCCTCAAGATCTTGGTGTGTAGAGGTTTCGTTTAGCTAAGTACCCACACAGGGCCCTTCTGTCACAGAATGCTGGCACATTCATTCCAGGCCAAGATAAAGAAGTCATAAAATGTGCAGGAAGAAAGCTTTATTTTTAAGATATAAGTTTACTTTGTGTGAAACTCAAGATGTGCAAAAAAAAAATCTTCCATTTTGGGAATTGCTGACCTTATGGTGACGATTGATTTTCTAGTCAAATTAGGGACTCTGCTTTTACAGAGTTGGGGGGAAGCGCTAGGATAACCCCTGACTACCACATGCAGAGACTCATCTGTAGCAAGGCCCCACAGCCTGAGGGCCTGAAGGAGGCCTGCATGGCATCTTGGGGCACACGAAGAGATTGTATCATAGAACCCAGATAACCCTTTCCTTCTCTCTAGCTTGGCATCCTCCATGACCTTCCTAACCCTGTTTCGTAGGAAGGAACCTCAAAATTTGCAAACTTGGACAGCAGTGTGAAAGAAAACCAGAAGCGGACCCAGAGGCGCCTGCAGCTGCAGAAGGATATGGTATGTCTGCCCCTGTTGTCCGAGAGCCAGCAAGAGAGAGGCAGCAGGTGCATGGCATCAGCATATTTCTTCTGCAGGATGCCCACACTTGTCAGAAGGCTCTTCTATTCTGTGCCTAATTTGTTCTTAACCTGGGAGGTCATTAGCAAAAGTGTTAGACCCAGTGAAAAATGAATCCCAAAAGTTACAAATCCCACGGACATGTTCTTGTGAATGCACACATACACACCAGATGCTGACGGTGGGAAGCGTGCAGTGGGGCATCTCCATCCTCTTCACATACACACCCCAGATGCTGACGGTGGGAAGCGTGCAGTGGGGCATCTCCATCCTCTTCACATACACTCCAGATGCTGATGGTGGGAAGCGTGCAGTGGGGCATCTCCATCCTCTTCACACACACCCCAGATGCTGATGGTGGGAAGCGTGCAGTGGGGCGTCTCCATCCTCTTCACATACACCCCAGATGCTGACGGTGGGAAGCGTGCAGTGGGGCATCTCCATCCTCTTCACACACACCCCAGATGCTGATGGTGGGAAGTGTGCAGTGGGGCGTCTCCATCCTCTTCACATACACCCCAGATGCTGATGGTGGGAAGTGTGCAGTGGGGCATCTCCACCTACTTTCACTTGCTTGCTGCTGACTCTTTGGTAAGAAGCCTCCTTGCTCTGTGTCTACAACAGTTTTGGAGATGTAATGGCCAAGGAAATGCATTGTCTCCCACTGGGAAGAGTTGGCCTTTGTATTAGAGAACATCATTCCCTTTGCTTCCAAGCTCAATCACTGCCCTATTCTGGTCCTAACCGGATCATGTTGTTCACATCTCAGAGAATACAATGTGTCCTTTCTGAAATCAAAAGGATAGTTATTATCATCTTTGTCCCTGTCCTTAAGTTCCCAACTTTTAGCATAGGGTGTGGGGAAAGAAGAGCACTTTAGAGTCCAGACAAATGAATGTTTTCATTCTTGCCTGGAGAGAACTTTCCTTGAGGGTGGATATAACAGAGCAATATTTTTCAGAGCTAGAACTCTCCTGTAACCTAAAGCTGATCTAACTCAAAGTGTTTCAAACTTTTTGGTTGTTCAAAGACAATTAAAAATAGCTGCCTCTGAGGGAGGGGTAGACATTATTTTAGTTCAGGATAAGACCTTGTGCACACAACAGGGAAGGACAAACTAAACTGCAGCTGGCAGTGTTTCTGAAGGACAAAGTCCTGTGTGGTGTGAGCTGGCTGAGGACACGGCCTACCTTATGCCAAGAGGCCTGGTCTTGCCCTGGTTCAGATTTTGTGTGTTCCTGCCAGTTTGCCTAAGTCCATGAATATATGAGAAGGTATCTGTGCTCTACTCCATCCCCACCCCATTTATTTTTTCTGAAGAATGCTTGTGCCTCTGTAGTCTTATGAAGAACAGAGACTCAAAGGAGATGAAAGTTAGAAAATCTACTCATTTCTCCCCACTTTTAACATCATCTAAAGTGGTGTTATAGCAAATAATCCTAAGAAATACACACAGGCAGAGTCCTGCCAGTTAAAATCTAGACTTCACTTGGAGTCCACCTGTCTGTCCTAGGACTCAAGTCCAGCATACCAACAGCACTTAGCTGTCATGATGTTCTAATCACTTCTGGTCCATGACAGCTTTAGAGGCTTTTTTTGTCATGACCTCCAGAGTAGCAAATCACCTTGATGTCCTGTAGGACATCCTACAGTCTGGGTTTGTGTTTGTCTAGTGATTAAACTGAGGCCATACCTGTGTGGAAAGAATTTCACAGAGATGAAATACCCCCTTCTCACATTCTTTGAAGGAGTTCTGTGGTGTCAGTGCGGCATCTGCTGTCACATTGATGGTGATGAAATCACCCACCTAACATGGCTAAAGTGCAGTTTGCCAGATTAACCTGTCTAAAGTCACTCTGTCTTTTTGATAGTCAATCACTGCCACGCACACTCGTCTACTCCAGTCACATCCAAAATATCAGGGATAAAATCCTGATAAAGGATAAG
>NW_022196891.1:49592989-49603307 GCF_008632895.1 Mastomys coucha | reverse complement strand
TTTGCAATGATTGTAAAAGCCTCATGTCATTTTTAAAGAAATACACTCAGACCTTACACCATTCGTGTGTAGTCTGTTTGTCAAAGCAGAATCCCGAGCCCACCTGGCCAGAACCGCTCATCCCGTGGAACAAGGGACCCCGCAAGAAATCCCGGTCCACGGCAAATCACTCATAGTGATGCCCACACTCTTGACAGCCTGTCATCCCTTGTTCATCAGGAAATAGTGATCTCCTCTGAGCAATGTGGAGACTATGGCTATCGGGGCATTCCAAACAGGTACAAGTGTCTACACACATTGATGAGAGCAGCCCACACTGACCAGAGCCTAAGCACAGTATACCCCACAGTGAACACACTGCACACACGTGTAATCTCCTGGCTGGAGGCTTGCTTTTCCTGAGTGAAAGTTAGGCATTAGGTCATGCAGTTCCTGTCCTGTTTGCATAGGCTTTAAAACAATTTCAGTCCTACAAGAGACACTAGTGATTTGTTCCAAAGTTGTCTCCTCCAGGTGCATTTTCTCTGGTGTGTGGGCTGTGAAGCCTTTGACATTTCAGTGACAGTAAAGGCCCCACTCTGCTTCCTCTTCAGGGTGTGATGCAGGGCACTGTGCCTTACCTGGGCACCTTCCTGACTGACCTGACCATGCTGGACACTGCCCTTCAGGACTACATCGAGGTGGGTTCTCTGCAGCTAGTGCATCCGGGCCTGCAGCCTTCTTCTTGGCTGCATGGAAAAGTTTGTTTCTCTCAGGATCTATTTAGAGCCCACAATACACATGGCTAGGTGGTAACACAACACAACAAAACAACACAACAAAAGAAAACAAACACCAGAAGATGCCTGAATAGGCGGCGCAAAGCCCATCGAAGGAGAGCACTGCTCATCAAAACAGCAGCAATAGCTAGTAATGGCAGCAGTGTGAGCAGGAATGAGGTGAAAGGTAAGGGATGCTAGCCAATAGAGCACGGTTAGGTCCATATGCACAGACATGAGTGCACTGCCTTTGGAGGGCTGGGGTCTGAGCATCGACACTACAGATGGATTTGAAGGGATAAGCCACCCCAATACTCTGCCTGGGTGTGTTAAGGTTGAGACAGATTAATGAATTTTCAAGTAGGTCCCCCTCATTCCTTTCTATAATGATTGTGCCACTGCAGCCTGTTCTGGAGTATATGCTTGGATCCACATCCTGTCTTCCTTTTGCAATGAAGGAAGAGATATAATCCACTCAGAAGCTGGCTCTTAGCAGCAGTAATACGGTGGCAAATAGAAAAGGATTTGATATTTGAAAGGAGATTATAAGTAATTTGTAAGGCTGGATTTCTAACTCAGGGCACTTGCCTCTGATGTTCTGCTTCAGTTCCTAGTGATGGTAAACAAGCATAAATCAGAAAAAACAAAACACAACACGCTATAAAACAAAGAAGCATGCATCTATACCCATCCAAGGTTCTCCTATGAAACCTGCTGTGCTCTTACTATAGCCACAGAGGAAGCTGCTTTACATACTACTAAGGATTCTTGAAGCGGTGTAGACGGATCATTCAGTTCATTTGCATTTCCGTAGTCTGCCTCAGCTTATCACAGGAAACTCCCATCAGGATTGAGAAAGTGCAGGGAGTGAGCAAATACTGAGGAATTAAATTTACTCTACTGAGAACAAAGACAGCGGTGATGAAGAATTGAAACTTAATTTCCATGATGTTATGGAGAGTGACTTCCCTTATGATAAATCATTGACAGTTTGGCTTCCAGCCTGAGTCAGTGGCCATCTGTTCTTGTTGTTTGGCCAAGGGGAAGAGTGGAGTGGACTGTTGGCTTCTCACTAGCTTGGCAGGTGTGCCTGGATTCTGACAGTGCCTTCGTCACTGCTGTTGTAGTTGGTTTCAGACATTTTAGGAGATGCTCCATGATAAATAAAGGGACATTTTTCTCCAAGAAAAGGATGGTTGCCTTGCTCCGTCATCGTCATGTTTATAAAATCATTAATAGTTACAAATTTCTCATCTCTTTAACCTATTCCCTGTGACCCCGAACAGCACAGGGCTCTGCAGTTCAGGTACTTACATTCTACCAAACATTTCTTTCAGGGTGGGCTGATCAACTTCGAGAAAAGAAGAAGGGTAAGTACCACCCTCACCTACGCTTTGCCGTTTTATTTCACCCCAGCATGAAAAACTGAAAGACGTGGAGAGAGATTGCGTTCTTTTGTTTGTTTTTGGAGATGCAGAAAAATAATACTCCCTGAACATTTTTACATACACCATCATGTTGGCATGTTCCTACACATTACTCCACAAGAGCCCTGCAAGCTCATTTTCCACATCTTCAGTGAAAGGTGAGGACAGAAGGGATTAAAGACTGGTCCACAGTAAGTGGGTAGTGAGCCAGAGTTCACATCTTGTCCTGCTGCAAATCTCATTAATAAAAGAAAGGTAGGTAGAGCTGGGGCTCCACCTCAGTGTAGGGCACATGGCCAGCATGCCTAAGGTCTTGTATTTGATCCCTAATACAGAGGCAGAGAGATTTTGAGAGATTTCTTTCCTACCATCACCTTCTTCACAGCTACGTTTAGAAATATAGGGTTACTCTATAGTGAGTGAGCAACAGTGTATGAACTCTAACATTCATATCTAGGAACGTATGAAAATCATTGCTGGAAATATATGTGAAATATTCTTCTACAAAGAAGTATGTGAAACAGTTAATACATTGGTTAGCTTGTTTTAGTCATTTCAGAGCAAATACATATTTCAAAATATCATGTTGTATATACCTTGTGTGTGTGCGTGTGACAGTGCTTAAATTAAAAAAAACAAACAAGTAAACCGAGTTTACCTAAGAAGTTTCTAAAAGTGAATGACATTATCAAAGATGACTACTCTTGCGGGTCTGTCTGGGAGAGGACAGGATGAAGTGTCCTTATTAGAAGTAGTGATTATCATTTATCTTTCCTGTCAGTATAGGAATGGTGTTCTATATCAAACTTGATCTTTCTGTGGATAGAGTAGTTCTGCATTATGTTTGTTTTATAATTTATTTTTATTTTATGTACACGGGTGCTTTGCTTACATGTATGAGGGAGTTAAATCCCCTGGAACAGAAGTTATAGACAGTTGTGAGCTGCCATGAGGGTGCTGGGAACTGAACCAGTGACCTCTGGAAGAGCAACCAGTACTCTTAACCACTGAGCAATCTCTCCAGCCTCCTGCACTGTGTTTTATTTTTTTTAAGTGTAAATTTTGCTATAATGTTGTGTCACATGGACATGAGCTAAGCATTTGAGTGTTTGGAAGGAAAATGAGTGAGTACAGTAACTTCCTGTAGGGCCTCACTGCCCTTTACTCTTCTATCATCCACGCATGCTACCTGCACTGACTGTATGGTTGTGTACTGACCAGGGAGTTTGGGAGCTTGTGCAGTGGAAAACCAGAGCCGTGCTCTCAGGAAGTCTATAATCCAGGAGGGAGATGGGCAGATGAGCAGACAGCCATAATTTTTTTATACAAGCTCAAAGCAGAGGTAGAGGGTCTTGCTCAGAGAAGCAAACAGGCTGAGTCTAGTTTCAGCTTGTGAGGCTAGAGAACCATACAGGGACAAAGAACATTGTACAGACACAGTGCAGAGAAGATAGCTGGGCTAGGCTCCAAAGCAACAAGATACCAACATGAACCAGAGCTTACTGTCCCTTGTCCACTGTACTTCCTCTGGCATGGTAGTAAATATTCAACCACAGCACTGGACCAAGAGATGAGACCACTGAGGGAAGACTGAGGCCCAAGGAATCCAGCAGCTCTCAGTTGCTTTTGTCCTGTCCTGTTACGCCTCCACAGTGCGCCATGCATGGTCCTTTAACTTCAGCATGGGCCTGGGTGGTACCGTCTTCCCCTTTAAGACTTTAACTTCAGCATGGGCCTGGGTGGTACCATCTTTCCCTTTAAGACTTTAACTTCAGCATGGGCCTGGGTGGTACCGTCTTTCCCTTTAAGACTAAGAAGCTAAGCATTTACAGAGTATGAAGCCTAAAGATACAGTTTGTCCTGACTGCTGACATTAAGATAGAGGGACCTTGAAGCACGTGAAGAGTACAAGTGATTTGGAGCATAATTATGTGCTTGCTTCTCTTGTGAGCTTTAGAAGGTTTAGTTAGATGATTTACTGGAGTAGTAAAAACCCAAGGATTTAGAAAACCTAAACATTCAGTTTTATGAGACCCTGGACCATTCAGACAGTCAGCCCCACCAGTGTGGATTTATTGAGGGGGAAGCTACGATGGGAGCTATAGGCTACTTGAATCATTTCTCTTCTTTTTAAAATATGAAATAGAAGTAAAAAAAAAAAGTGTTTTTTGTTTTGTTTTTGTTTTTGTTTTTTTTTACATATTCCACAATCTTATATTTAAAAGAAAAAAAAAATCCCAAGAATGGCAACAGGAAGAAAGGCGCCATTATGAATTGAGTTGGTAACTAGCTGGCTTCTTTGATGGCTTATCTTATACATAGGAGTTTCCTTTTCAAGAAGAGGGGACTGAGAACTGAAGCATACAAGGACTTAAGGAGTTGAAGTAATGCACATATGTATTTTAAAATTTATTTTTGCTTGTACTGGGATTAAAACCAGGGCATTATGTATATACCAGGCGTGTACTCTGTCACTGAACTATATCCCACCCCCTACCCCTGAGTTAGAACCTTTAAGATTTACTCATTTACTCTCTAAGGTAGTCAGATTGCAGAGTCTTCTTCAGTGGCTTTCTCCATATATTACCCTTAGAGTATTATAGTTCTGTGTTGAAAAGATTTATATTTATTTCATCATAATATTCTGTCTCCTGGCTTTCTGTCTACTTTAGGAATTTGAAGTGATTGCCCAGATCAAGCTCCTACAGTCTGCTTGCAACAGCTACTGCATGAGCCCAGACCAGAAGTTTATCCAGTGGTTCCAGAGGCAGCAGCTTCTAACGGAGGAGGAAAGGTAGGCTGACCTGACTGTCACCTGTCAGGGGCGTACTGTGGGCCTGGCAAGAGACATGTAGTGGCCAGGACCTCGCCGAGTCATCTGCTAGATAGCTCTCGGGTGGCTGTTGTAGGGTTCTGGCCCTTGCTTTTCAGAGGGAAGCTGATCAGGCAGGACTAGAGGGTGGATTTAAGGTCTGGCTCTGCTCCTTACCATCGAAGCCTAGAACAAGTCTTTTATACCCCACCCCCCCATCTGCCTGCAGGATGCCTGTTTGTAAAATGTTTTAAAGTATAAAGTCATATTCTGGAAAGCCCTATTTGAATGCTGACCATGCTCCTCCTCATCCCTGCCCCGCCCCTGTCATTGTCCCAGAGTTCATGGTATGAGCTGTCAGGGAGGGAGAAGCAGGGATGGGGCGGGTGGAGGAAGAGGAAAAAAGAGATCTCATGAGAGATGAAATAGGAGAGTAAAGTGCTGTGGGCCTATGAGCAGGCGCAGATCAGTGGCCAGGAAATGGTGGGGCATAGGGAAGACTGACAGATACAATCAAGTAGGCTAGGCTGTGGATAGAGATTTCACCAGAAGAGCTGGAGAACATTCTAGACAGAGCAAGATAGGAACACGAGTAAAGGCCTGGGGTCCTGACAGCCTGGGTGTTTAGAGGCCAGTGATGCCTCTGGTGTGAGTGAGGTCCAGGACACAGCTTTCAAAACATTGACTGATGTACAAAGAAAGGCACACTGATTCTAGTGCTTTGACTACTGGCCCAGTGGGCTCCAACCTTTCCTCTAGTCTGGTGGCTGTCAGATTAGTCTGTAGGCCATATGTAGCCTGCTGCCTGTTTTCACATTTTTAAGTGGCAGAAGGAAAAAAATAAAAGAATGTGGCATGAAAAGTAGTCGTTTGAAATTCAAATTTCAGGATTCATAAATAACGCTTTAATGGAATGTAGCCCACTCATTTACATCTATGGTTGCTCTTGCGCATTAAAGACAGACCATATGGCCCAACAGCCTAAAATACTTACTATCTGGTCTGATTCAGAGAAAGTTTGCTAATCTCTGAGGTAGACCTAAGATTTTCTTTGAAGATTTATCATAAGGAAGAGTAGAATGAACAGCAAATAAGTATTTGTGAGACTTGGGGCTTCGAGGGGCACTATAGTCATGACAGGTCAGCCTGGCTACTCTCGAGCTTAGAGGCACTGGAGTGATGGGTGTCATGGCCCACCTAACCACTCACCCTGTACCTATGATAGCTACAGTCTCAGGCTTTCGCAAGAAACATTTCAAAGCAGAAACGCCTCTGTGCATGTACCAGTTAGCATTTGCCTGGCATATCAATATCTGATGCCAAGATATTTTTAATTGAGGCAGTTTTTAGCCATTAAAGATAATGTCTATAATTATATTTATATATTTTTATAACTAATATAAATCATATGTCTATTCACCAAAGGTCAGATATTTTACAAAAATACCTTCTTTCAGTTTTCTAACATAATGTTAGAAAACAACATAATGTGTACATAGACACAATCACATAGGAAGGAGGAAGCAGAAAGGAAGGGTGGGGTGATTCCTAGAGGGAAGACAATTCTCTCCTCTCCCCATCCTTCTCCCTCCACCACTTCCTGGACCTTGGGGTTAGATGAGAATGACCAAGGACAGACTGCTGTCAGCTTCAGCTCTTGCCAGTGTCACAAGTCCTTATATTGAAGCCTGCAGAACTGGACAGACTCTATCCGTCTGCCTCTGAAAGAGGAAGGGAAAGAGGAGAGACATGCAATATAAAGTTATCGGCAAGCTATTGCTGAGACTCTGCCAGGACACCACAGTCCACAGCTTTGCTTTAGCTATGCAGAACCTTCCTCTAAATCTAGTATTCCAGTAAATCACATGAGTTGGAAATCTGTTCTCCTGTGCTTAAATATTGACCTCAAGCCTCCCATCTTTCTCAGCTATGCCCTCTCGTGTGAGATTGAAGCTGCTGCCGATGCCAACACCACTTCCCCTAAGCCTCGGAAGAGCATGGTGAAGAGGCTGAGCCTGTGAGTCCCCGGGCAGGGCTCCTGTGGAGAGGGGAGAGGACTGTGCGTTCAGCGCCTCTGAATGCTCACTTACAGGGTGCATTTTCTGTCCTAAACTCAAACAGCTCATTAGATCCATCCATTCCTTTCCTGGACACTCCAGCAACAGTTTTGTAATCATCTTAAATAATAGCCTAGTGATCCTTTGAACAGTAGATTATGTCACTTTTAAAAAACACCAAGTGGTTTTATTTTGAAATAAAGTCTCAACTCTAGGCCCTAGTTTACCAGGCCTTATGGGATCTACTCCCAACATTCCCTTGCTTACAGCAGTGGCTCTGGTTCACCAGGATTCACCACCCCAGCCCTCTAGCCAGCTTTAAAACATGCAAGGTTCTTGCCTGCTCAGGCCTTCACACAAGCCCTTCCTACGGATGGTCTTTATTCCTAGCCAGCTTCCTCAGATGTTGGCCAGAATGTTTTCCCCTAAGATCCTCTGATGGTGAGGTCTCCTCTGGTCATATAGCATAACAATGTTAGAAACATTGCTCATCATGTATGGTAGATGAGGAGGCCTTCTGTGGTCAACTTTGAGAGACCTCACTATATTTGGATAGAATCCAGAGGCCTTAAATTATCCCCAGGACCCCATTATCCTACAGCATCAGCACCACCCTGTTGGCCTGTCTCCATCTCTCTGTCCCCTCTTTCCAGTCCATTCTACCCTTTGCACTTCAGATATCTCTAAGACCTCCAAACACACACCAGGCAGTTGTTTTTAGTTGATTTTGTTCTACTAACTTTTCTACCAAAGAGCCACCTGATTCACTTTCTCACTTCCTTCAGGTTTTTGTAGAAATGTCATCTTGACAAGTGTGTTGGACACTGTAGCCCTTCATCCTACCTGTCCTTGGCACCCTCCCTTGGTTGCCTTCTGTCTTTGTTTCTTCCATCTCATTAACTTCTTCTACCGTACTGTATATTGTATGTGACTGTATAGGACTTAAAGTCCATGGAGAGAAGCCTTGATTGTATTTGTTGCTCTGTTCACAGGGTCTAAATGCTGCCCCCACACAGTAAGTGATTAATGAGTATGTTTAGAATAGATAAGTTGAGCCAAGAGCTAAGGCTGTTATAAGAGCAATGCATATGTTTATAAAATCTACAACGTGATCTAGGAAATGGTTTCTATAATTAGCTCCAATAACAGAGTCCAGGAAACCAAAGTATGGAAAAGGTGGCTCATGCGCCTATGATGGGAGGACCAGAATGCATACTCAGATTGGGCTCAGAGTTAAGTTAACAGAAATTTTACCATATGGTAAAATTACATTATGAAGGTAGAGAGAGATAGAAGGGTTAAGGGAGAGGAGAGAGAACCATAGGAGAGGAGAAAGGGAATAAAAAAGGTACTCATTTATCTAAGCTTTGGTTGTACAGTTCCTGTAGCAGGAGCTTGAGAGGACCCACTCTGCTCCATGAAGTGATCTGTAGAATTTGAGGGATCTAAGAAGGCAGGGGTTACTGCTAGGATGCTCGTCTCTCACACAGATCCCTCCACTTACACACATGAGACTACTCTTTTGGGTGACATTTACCTGCGTTGGTTAGGGGCAAACAAGGGCAGTCCTTAGGGACCATTGGCCAGTTCTCCATGGTCAAGTAGCCCAGGCCAAGTAGTTCAGCTCAACACTTCCCAAGCCCACCAGTCGCCTGCAGTCGCCTGCAGACATCTTGGCTGTCTTTGTGATGTGAAGGTGCAGTGGTTCCTGGATCGGGCTGCTCTGCCTCAGCCATTCTGGGACCGTCTCAGCACTGCATCTGTCTGGTCCCTTCTCCAGTCTCAGTGTCCCCTGGCTCTGCGCTTGCAGAACTTTCTGTGTTTTCATTATACCCATTAACTTCTGTTTCCATAGCTTCGTGTCTATCAAGGCCATCAAGCATAGGGGCATTATTTCTTCTGTACAAATTCAGGCCAGGCCAGACAGACTTCCCTGTTGTGTCCTGGGCCTGTGGGAAGATGCCTTTCTAGCCTATCTCTTTACTGAGGGTAAAGTCCTTTGAGTGCCTCGCTTTATATATGAGGTTAGCTTCTGCCAACCTTACTTTAGTAAGCAGAACCCTCACTTCACAGTACTGTGTATGTGTTAAATTCATACACATGAGTCAGTTCATGCTGTATACATGTATGGAAATATCAATGGAATACCATTCTTATGTATAATTAAGCTGTACTAGTATTTTTTTAAAACAATGACTGCTTTGCCAACATTCATACCTTCTGTCTCCCAGCCAGAGCAGCTTCAGACATAGCTCCTCAGCTTCCGATTTCCAGTTCCCTTTCTCTGTAAGGCCTGGCCTGTAGGGATTTCCCTTACGTCTTACCAGCTCAGCGCAAAAGGGGTTTTAATATTTCATATCTAGTTATTTTATGGAGAAGGGTTTGGGTTATTTTAGTTTGCCAGATGGCTCGAAGCAGAAGTGTTCCTTGGCTTCTTAATCAGAGCACACCCACCTTTTCCAGCTTCATAAAGTTTAAAGTTCATTTTAGGCTAGGAAGCAATAAGGGGTGGGGTGCTGATATTCTGACCCTGTCACAGCGGTCCATGTAAAAGATGGAGGACCAATGACTTGGACTCTGGCTGCATCAGTTAAACAACCTATGTGTTGTTTGAAACTGGACATGATCAACTGGGACAAGATAGTCACTACTATTTGTTAGAAACATTATAGTAGTTTTTAAAAACAATATTTACAATAGAACATACATGATTGAAAAAAAAAACATTAAGGGCTTACTCAGCACACACTATTGAGTCAGTCATGGGTTCCAGGTTTGTAACAGCTTGCATGTTTGGCATTCTGTCTCCTGCAGACTGTTTCTGGGGTCTGACATCATCCCTGGGAGTACTCCCACCAAAGAGCAGCCCAAGTCCGCAGCCAGTGGGAGCTCTGGGGAGAGCATGGACTCAGTGAGTGTGTCATCCTGTGAGTCCAACCACTCCGAGGTGGAGGAGGGCTCTATCACACCCATGGACACGCCCGATGAGCCTCAGAAGAAGGTACATCTACTAAGCTTTCCTGTAGTTCTCTCCTGTTGCAGCCCCCAGCTGCTTGCAGCGTGAAGAATGTCTGTGTCCAGGGTTTTCAGCATATCAGAACCAGAGTTCCTTCTGGGCCCCCATTCCTCAGAGAAAAAGATACAAAGTACTAAGGAGGTTGCGGATTCATTTGTCCCTGGAAAAATTTCTATGCCCATATCTTTTTTTTTTTAACTTTTATTGCATTATGATGAGAAAAGTTACATGATTTCAATTTATCTGAA
>NW_022196891.1:49591497-49592214 GCF_008632895.1 Mastomys coucha | reverse complement strand
CATTGGATTTCATTGTAATAAGGCTGTACTTCAATGACCCTCACATCACAAAAGGATTTTACCTCCATAATAGCTAAGCTGAGAGATGATAGTTCTGCTGTGCCAAGGAATGAATTGTAGGCACGATTTTTGGATACAGACTTCCTGCTATGGTCAAAGCTATTTGACTTGAGTGAGTGACTTTATTCTCAGCCCACAGAGAACAGGTTACATTCATTTAAGAAATGGTGTAGGAATTAAGATGGTCTATCCATGAAGTCATTCACCAACTGTTTCAATGAACAATGGTTCTACTTGGACGGTGGCACAGACGTTAGGTGCTGGTAAGAATCTGGTTCATTAGCTGTGATAATTTAGAAAACCATTCATCCCACAGAAAGAGTGACTTATAAAGTCCTCTTCTTCAAACTAGATACAAGAGTTACAAACGTTAAGCAAAGCATTCAGTCTCACTCTTTGTAATTTCTTACAAGCAACCTCCCTAGCTAATTATCTATGTTTCTTTTGGGTATATAAATACCTTTGAAATATACAAGCTGTTCTGAAAACCATAGTATAATGTAAAAACATGGAATAAACAATATACTAATAGAGAGGCTGAAATAGGAGAAGCAAGATCTCAAGACCTTTATGTTGTACACAGCAAGAGACTGTCACAAACAAACAAGCTGACAGTGTATATAGATTGTACAATATTGGACCTATTTCTCCAATTAC
>NW_022196891.1:49569760-49590836 GCF_008632895.1 Mastomys coucha | reverse complement strand
TAATTTTGTTGAAGATATTTACTGGCCCATTATCTTGGGAGTCTTCACTCTCTTCTATACCTATTATCTTTAGGTTTGGTTTTCTCTCTATGCCCATGTCTTAAGTGCACTGAAGGATTATGGCCCATAAAATAAATATACTTTATTCAAGAGATGCAGGATTGCCTGAGCAGGAACAAACCCAAGAAATGGATGCATGGAGAGATGGGTGCATGGAGAGATGGGTGCGTGGAGAGATGGGTGCGTGGAGAGATAGGTGCATGGAGAGATGGATGCATGGCCGCTTTTTGGTGCCATGCACTGTCTAACCCACACTTGTCCCACAGCACATAGCATGGGAAAGTACTCAAAAACTCAATGATGTAGACCAACATCCATGTTTCTTGGAGACTGGCTTCAGTTATCTCGCAGTTATCTATCTGGAGTAAAGGACTTTCCAGAACATCCTCTTAGCATGCTGAAACGTATGAAGAAGAGGGGAAGAAGCCCTGTCCTGTAAGGCACACACAGGAAGAGCCTTTTCTTGGCCATACCTACTAACATTCCATTGCTTAAAGCAGTCATGTGGTCCAGTCCAACATAAATAACTGAATCAGGGAGATACGATCTGGCTTCCGTGGGAGGAACCATGTTAAAAATCACAGGGCAGAGGGTGAGGTTGCAGCAGGGTGAGGGTTTGATGATGGTGATACAGTGTACCACAGCGGAAATAGATGGCAAGCTGTACACACTGATAGTGGGATCCTCATCCAGCCTATCCCTCATGGCTGCACAAATAAGGGAGAGAAAATATCTTCTTCAATCTCCTTACTGGTCAAGGAGCTTGGCTCAGATAGGTCAGCCCCGCCATGACTGGAACCCACAGCATTTTGAGGAGAGTTTTGGCCACCGGACTTGTTCTGTCTTTTCTTCTGGCCTCTTAGTTTGGGTTCACACCAATGAGGAGTACAGGTGACAAGCCCTATGTCTTCTGCCCTGTAGGGGGCATGCTGTCCTCAGCAGTAAGGCTAGTCTGAGACCCTTCAAGTGTCCCCAGATGGTGTTGTGAGCGGTATTTTAGGACTCAGCAGCTAAGGTGGCCCAGCTGCTCTCACATTCCTCACCTTTTTGCCACTGATGGAGCAGATTTGGTCCTCCATGTTTCAGAAAAAGGCTGCAGACAGCTAACATCTGGCTATTGTCTCAAAAAATCATGTTTCCTAAACCCAGAGATTGTTATTCTCCATGACTTGACATCAGCTGGATCTTAATCCAGAGGGGATGGCTCAGTGACAAACCACTTGTCACACAAATGTAAGTCCCTGAGTTGAGATTCCTCCAAAGTACAAAACCCAGGCACATATGTCCACCTGGAATCCCAGAGCACTGAGTAAGGTGGGAAGCAGAGACAGGAGCTCTTCAGAAGACTCCACCCTAGCCACCTCTACACCGTCTCTCTTGCTCTCCCACGTGAGGTTGTTTTCTTTAATAGTAAAGTGTAATTTGCATTCCTCTTTCTTCATGTGCCTTATCACTTATAAACAGTTATTTTTGTGCTTGTTCCTTATCACTTAAATCTTTGCGAGGATGTCCTCTGTAACTCATGTGAGCTCACCATCCTATTGCGTTACCCCTCAACTATAAATGTTGTTAGGATTACGGAAAGCCCAAGGAAAAAAGGAAGGTGAAAGTGAAAAAATTCAAACAGCATTTGAAGAGCTGATCTTCCTGGCTAATAGACTCGAAGGCAAGATAATGCTGTTAAAATTACCCACTCTGAGTGAGCGCCAAGCTGAGTCACTTGGGAACAGAGGAAGAATGCCAAACAGCAGCAGCACCTGGCAGTCCCACTGTGGACACTACAGATTAGAATTGGCATTGCAGTTTGCTGCCCACACTAGAACACCCCTGCTGCAGAATAGTCCTTAACACAGGGTGGCATAGGAAGAAGCAGCCCTGAGAAGTCACAGATAACATAGTCCCTGTTCTTCTTTAGAAGCCACATTATCAGAAAGCTAAATTCCTTAATCTCGTTCTGTGGAACAGCAGATATCTATCTATCTATCTATCTATCTATCTATCTATCTATCTATCTATCTATCTATCTCTATATATGAAGTTAATAATGAATTTTATAGGATTATTATAATATAATCCAGTTTAACTCATTCTGAATATCACACACACACACACACACACACACACACACACACATTTTTCTATAACAATTGATTTTTAAATGGTTCAGTTTAATGGTTTTATGTTAGGAATACATCCCGGTGAGTTTAAAGTATCTCTTTGCCTTGTAATTAATATTGGTTGAATCTTAAATATTCAGTCACTCAGAGAAGCACATTACTGCAGCCATATATCTCTCAAATAGCCTTGATGTAGACTGTGAAAGTATATCTTGCTGGTCCTACCAGCAAATGTGAAGAGATACTCAAAGGCTGTGTCTTCGAAGCAAGTGACTTGATTTACTGAATCGTGCTCTCAGCATTACTATGATGCTATTTTGGGGTGCTCCCTCCCCCCACCTTGTAAGACAGCTGTGACCCAAGTGAGAAAGATGAATGAAATCTCATTAACAGTCTCACGGCTCTAATGGTATCAAAACACTAACACAAATTAGCTAACTCATCATAGCTGCCCATCTTGTGGCGCTTGCTGTGTGGCTGCTCTGTGCTTCCTGTGCCCCTGCTCTGTGAACAGCACAGTAAAGGGGGATGGAGGGCTCTGGTTCTGGTAATAATGAGACTGGGTAGATGTACCCGGGGCTCAGTGTTCTTTCTGGGCCTCCAGCTTCTCTATTTGACATAGTGGTCAGGTACTCTCTGAGGCCCTCCCAGCAGAACTACACAAGCTGTAGTCCTTATCTTAGATGCCTCTAAACATGAAGACGCTTATCTCATACTACAAAATCTGGATGTGAAGTAGTTGGGATGGAATGTTCTCCATGGGCACATTGATTACTGTTGGTGGTGAGAATCAGTGAGCTCTTACAAAGACTTCCCAGCACTGTAGACTCAGCCTGTACTGCCTGTATATTCTGGTATCTGCTGCCATCTCCTGGTTAGCTTTCATACGAACAACTAAAAACAGGCCATCAAAGAACCACTGTGCGTTTCTTGGATTCAGAGTGTTTAGTTCACACTGAGTCACTGACAGTCACATGAGCCCATGGTGTGTGTGTGTGCGTGTGTGTGTGTGTGTGTGTGTGTGAGCGAGAGAGAGAGACAAGAGACGCATTAGATATTGAGAAGGAAATAACCAGTCTCTACATCTACTTCTGTTTTGAAACTCGAAGCATGTTTGGTCCAGGTTCTAATGCTTTTGTTTCTCTGGGAATGTGCTAACTCTTCCAGCTTTCTGAGTCGTCCTCCTCCTGTTCCTCCATCCATTCCATGGACACGAATTCCTCAGGGATGTCGTCCCTAATCAACCCCCTGTCTTCCCCTCCAACCTGCAACAACAATCCTAAAATTCACAAGCGCTCCGTCTCCGTGACATCCATTACCTCCACAGTACTGCCTCCTGTTTACAATCACCAGAACGAAGACACCTGCATCATCCGCATCAGTATAGAAGACAACAATGGCAACATGTACAAGAGCATCATGGTAAGGTGCCATCCTGCCTGAGAGGGTCGGGCAGCTGTGTGGACCAGCACCCTTGAATACACACAGTTATCATACCTGTCTGCAGGTGCACACAAAACCAGCATGAAAACTAGCAATGTCTTCCTGGGCTTAGATTAGTGGTATGCTTATCTAATGGCATAGGTGCATAGAGGACATAGTTTTGACATCTTAAGAATTGTTTAAACCTACTCATGTAGGTTGGGGTCCTGTTTCATGATGCTCAGTGGGGGTAACCATGGGACAGTAGTCCAGGGTGGATGCTGTTGCTTCACAGGCCTTCTTGAAACTCTTCCTACAATTGCCCTGACAGTACATCAACATGCCTTCTCAGTACTGTAGTTCCTGGTGACTCAGCTTTCTCCCTCAGCCATCTGGACCAAGCCAGGCTCCTGAGTGGATGCTTATGGTGGAGGTGCAGTTTGGGTGAGTGAGTAGCTACACTCCAGCAGTAAATGGAACTGAGTTCTATGTGCTTCTTACACAAATGGCAATTCCAAAGCCACTTCTGATTATGGTCGTCTTTCTGGAATACATACTCGGCCTCTCATGGTGATAACCTTAACTGTGTAAAGTCTTGTGGTAGGTGATTAAATTCCTTAGTTAGCAAGGCCTATCATACACTAAAAAGAAGAGAAAAAAGAAAAGGAAAAATTTGCTCTGTAGTAACATCTACAATAAATTTCATGTCTTCATTTGCCCCCACACTGAGGCCTGGGTGTGCCGTAGTGGGGCAGAGTCATTGTCTTTTAACCTTTGCTGAACTATTCATTGAACATAGTAATTATTGAGGATGTGTTGTTACTAGTTCTTGCCCTGAGCTTTGAGGAGAGGGAGATGAGTAAGACCCATTGATCTTTGAAGAATTTGGAACAGAAGAGAGAGGTCATATACTAAATGATATTCTAACAGAAGCCAGACCAGAGTGGAAATTGCCTAGTGGCCTCCTTGGGGGACTTTGTGTTAATTGTTCAGGCAGCAAGGTCCCACTGAAGGCAGCATGCTAAGAAATGACCAGGTTTGTTTGTTAGACGTGTAACTAGCCTTGTGGAGACTTGCTGCTTGAGTTGGGAGGAGCACTGTGGATGGGGAACAAGCCAAGGAAGCTGCTCCCATCTTTCATTCGGGGGATGATAAGGGCTTAAATGAGGATCCAGGGCTGGAGATGTAAGAGCCATTCATCCTGTTATCAGCCTTTTGGTAACTGTTGTGGAGAGTAAGGAAGAGGGAGGATTTCTATGGAAGAGGGAGGACCCAGGGCCATCTGGAGGCCGGTGGCTGGTAAAAACTACTAGAGGAGGGAGTCTCAGGGTCTTTAGATTGGGATATCCAAATGACATTGTTTAATAGATTGCCAGAAACATGGGTGATGCAGGGTTGGTGTTGGAGTCCAATAGTATGTGTCTTTCAACCCCATTGAATGGGAATGAGTGTGGGATGAGGCCTAGTTCAATGTCTTAAGGGAGTAGCTAACAAAGATGCATTAGAGAAACAGCAACCTGTGGGACTGAGGGTCATCAGTAGTAGTTGTGTTTTTGGCACACTCTAATCATATGTTTCTGTTATATATGCCAACCAGAGAGATGGGACTCACCTACATGACCACAGTGTATGGAATCAGAGTACAAGTTTATGCACCCAGCGGTTAATGCTGTGTGCCATGCCCACAGGAGTGTACTATGCTCTGTCAGGAGAAAACCTGACATGTAGGAGACATCTTAGATCGAATGCACTGTCCTGGTGTTGGGTAGGTATAAATAGATGAGTCCCCAGAGTATTCCTTCCTTGGAATAGGGCCTGCCTTTGGGAGAACGGTCCCTGTCACTGTCCCTTCCTGGGACCCTTTATGTTGCCAGGGTGAAGTCTAAAGCCTTCTCTGCTGTTAATTATAAGTATTAGTTTTCTATAGCGTTTATGCCATAAAATAATAGAGACCCAAGGAAAGCTCTTGGCCACTGCCAGTATTTTGTAACCTGGTTTTCTTGCCAAAGAGGAAGCCTTGATTTCTAAACTGAACTCTTTATCTTAGCCTAATGTTTACTCCACAAGTGGCTTTTCCCCTCAGCATTACACTACTGTTTGACTTTGATTCTGTTTGGGGATAATTCCCTTTATATCATCAAAAACTATATTTCTCTCCTTCAAAATTTGTGTGCACCATTTCTTTCCTTGTAAGTATATAAGCCAGATGTTTTAGTATTTAAGTAAATCTATGAAGCCCTTATTGCTGTTTATTGAATCACAAACAGCAGCTGCTGTAAGGGTCAGAGGGAGGTACCTAGGCCCTGAGGAAATCAAGCTGTATGTGTGTGTGTGTGTGTGTGTGTGTGTGTGTGTGTGTGTGTGTGTGTGAGAGAGAGAGAGAGAGAGAGAGAGAGAGAGAGAGAGAGAGAGAGAGAGAGAGAGAGAGAGAATGTGTGTTTGTGTGCGCACACACACACATATGCCAAGCTCCAGCAATCTGCTCCTGGTGAGAGCAGATTTTCTTTTTACAAACGCATGACCTGAGTTTTCCTTCACTTCCTTAGCCTGTAAAGATATCACTGAAGATACGGCATGCCAATGTTCCTCTTTCATGCCACCTGAGCTTATGCTCAAAATCATCTAGCAGGCAGAGATAAAGGAAAGGAATGTCAGACTTGAGGATGAACAGCACATTTGTGCTTTAATTGGAAGCTGACTTTTATTGGCATGTGATTTACATATGGTTACAGATCTTAATGTTCAGTTCTTTGAGTTTTAAAAGTCTGTCTGTGTATATATATACATATATATATGTCTGCCACATCAAGACTCCCTGAGTTTTAAAAGTCTCTGTGTGTATATGTGTATATATATATATACATATATATATATATACACATACACATACACATCTGTCTGCCACACCAAGACTCCCCGCGACCTTCCACCAGTCAGTCCCCTTTAAGCTGAGGCTCATTTTCTAACGCCACAGGTACAGGCTTTCTGATTAATGCCATCCATACTGTCTCATTTCTTTTTCTCAGCGCATCTGTGAGAGTCTTCCCCACTGTGGCAGGTATTAGTTCTTAGTCCTTTCCTTTAGCTGCTCAGAGGTCCTTTTTGGACATAGGTTTTCATTTCTTTTAGCAAATGGTTTTCTGGGTCATAGAGTCTCTTGTCCATTTTTGCTGTGGTCAGTGGGCAGAGTTATAGCCATTTTTTTCTATTGATTTTCAGCTAATGTCATATTATAGTATTAGCCTGACACATGAAGATTGCATTGGCCCAGGGCTCATAATGCCGTACACTGTTCATAGTTCCCTCATGTATATTCTATTATTTGGGAACTTAACTAGGGTGGGGTGATAGGTTCACCCCACTTTAGTGGAGGGCACTGTGATCACCACTTGCCATCTTTTACCTACCCAGACAGAAGTAGTAGTTCGTATGCCATCTACTCCATCCTTCCTGGCAGCAACGGTCAGAGGTCAGGAGCTTAGGAAACATGAGCTAAGTTCAGTACTGGTGTGTTTGTTGTCTTTGCAGTTAACAAGCCAAGATAAGACCCCCGCTGTGATCCAGAGAGCAATGTCAAAGCACAATCTGGAGTCGGACCCTGCTGAGGAGTATGAGCTGGTGCAGGTCATCTCGGAGGACAAAGGTATAGGCATACTTTCCACAATGGCAGGTGCCAGCTGCATGCACACTTTGCTCAGTTGCTGACAGCCGAAAGGGTGTGTAATGTCTTTCTTTTCATTGGATCCTAGTGGTGGCAGAAGCATATGCACGTATTTGTATGAGTGTACAGATGTGTGTGCACGTGTGACCAGAACAGTACAAAATGTGTCCTGGAGCAAGGCTGGTGGCCAGCAAGCCCCCTGACGGGTGAGGGTGGGGCTCTCATGCTCAAACAGCAAGTGCCCTTATCCACTTGCTGTTCCATGCCCCCTGGCAGTAGTTTTTAGGTGTGCCAGGGTGACAAGCTACATATCCCCTTATTGTAGAATCAAGTGTCTCAAGCTGCTACCCCATCCCCCGCTCTTGGTGGCTGTTGTTTCTGGGCTTTTCTGTAGAAGCCCACTGTTTGTGTTCCCCACGAGAAGTACATTTCCATGAGTAGTCTCGGTGTGTCACCTGTGGGAAGCAGATGGAACCTGTTGGGTCTGGGCAGGTCCTCACACACACTTGACATTGTGATTTTTTTTTTTTTTTTTTTTTAAGATTTTTATTTATTGTTATATGTAAGTAGCTGTCTTCAGACAAACCAGAAGAGGGAGTCAGATCTCATTACAGGTGGTTGTGAGCCACCATGTGGTTGCTGAGATTTGAACTCTGGACCTTTGGAAGAGCAGTCAGTGCTCTTAACCACTGAGGCACCTCACCAGTCCCGATTTGTGATTCTTGATCCTGCCTGACCCGGAAACACTCATGTCACAATTTCAGAGTTTTTGGGTTTTGTTGTTGTTGTTTGCTTATTTTTCTTTTGGTTTTTAATTCTGGATCTAGAGTTACAGATCGTTATTGGTATTGGGAATCGAACCCAACTCTAAAGGAGCAACCTGTGCTCTTTAACCTCGAGCCGGCTCCCCAGCTCCAAATCTAGCTATTTTATTTTATTTTAAAATGTAGGTTCTAGGGATAAAATTCAGGTTCTTGTGCCTATAAAGCAAGCACGTTCCAGGTGGAGCCATCCTGACTCTCAGTTGTAATACCTAAATGCAGTTGTAGTTAAAATGATAAACTTCCAAAGTGGTCTGTTGAGTTGTAGCATGTGGCTACAGAGTAGAGCAAAGGGAGTCCAGTGGATCTACAGACCCAGCAGCTCAAAGAGGGAAAGCTAGACTTCGGCTCTGTCCCCAGCTGAGTGGTCTCCATAAATGCCTTGCCAACCGTAGTCCTTAACCAGCTCCCTGGAGACAGCCCTCTGGTTGCTTGCTCGTACAGCCCAGGACAATTATGAAATCCCCATAAATAATGTACCAGAAAGGGCTTTGCAGAAGTGCTAACTGCTGTATAGATGGGAGGGCCATTATCGTGACCCCCAAATAGGTGAGCAGGAGTGAGGGGACTCTGGGCTGTTTGTTAGTCCTTGTGAGCACTGATACCGTGTACCCGTCTTGGAGAGCCTGTTCATCTCGGGCAAGCTGAGGGCTCCCCGTGTGAGGAGTTCACTGGAAGCTCACCTCATGCAGATCTGCAGTCAGAGGTCCCTGCCATTTTCTTTTCTGACCTCACTTCCACAAAGCCCCATGTCCACATCTGCCCATTTTATTCTGTGGTTTTCAAAACAGAATAAAACAACTTTGTGTTGATACAATTTAGTATTCCACTGGTAATAACAATTCTGTTTATAAATTACAGGTATTAAGTTGAGCATGACTGAATTTGAATATGGCTTAAAGATTAGTGGCATGCACTGTCTTATGTGGATGTTGTTTAAGTGTTGAAAGGCAAACTCTGGACAAAGCGGTGACTCAAAAAGAATAAATAACTGGTTTGATTTGGAATTATGTCAAAAGTATCGTAATTTTATCCAACTAAAGATGTCTGACAATTGCTGTAGGTCTTGTTCATGTGATTGGATGCCCTTAGGCTGTAGGAGTACATTTGTTTACTCAATGACAGGAGGCTAGCGGTGACCTGCTGTGGTCCTGGTACCATCCTGCCTTTGGTGTCCCTACCCCTGTACTTTCTTCAAGTTCTAACATTCTGTGTTTGAACAGTAAGTTTATGGGAGGAACTCTGACACCTTGTGCTCAGTTTCAGATAGGGATTACGTTTTGGGGACCAGTCATGAGGAAATATCTCTGAGTTATAATCAAGAAACAGAGACTCCATCCAGGCCTTGTGTCCAGTCAGGGGTGGGCTGCCCTACAGACGCTGACCAGCTGCTGTTCCTTCTCTTTCCTAGAACTTGTGATCCCGGACTCTGCAAATGTCTTTTATGCCATGAATAGCCAAGTGAACTTTGATTTCATTTTACGCAAAAAAAACTCAGTGGAAGAGCAAGTGAAGCTGCGCAGTCGGACCAGCTTGACATTGCCCAGGACAGCTAAGCGGGGCTGCTGGAGTAACAGACACAGCAAGATCACCCTCTGAAAGGGATGGCACCACCCCTACTTGCCAAAGGCAGAGTGAGGCTGAGCACAGCCATGGTGATGCCAACCACCGCCCAGTGTTGAGGATCATTGGTGAAAGCGACAGATATTTATAGAGTTCAGCTGTGTAGAGAGCACTATGCAGGGCAGAGTGGAAGTGAATTTGACATTAAAAGGATAAATGGTTCCCTGATGCTCCTAGACCTGAGAGTGAATACAAAACAGTCCATTCTAAAAATATGTATATATACACACATAGAGTGTGTGTGTGTGTGCACGCGTGCGTGCGTGTGTGCGTGTGTGTGTGTGTGTGTGTGTGTGTGTGTGTGTGTGTGTGTATAGATATACCACAGGGACTATACAGGATATTCTGGACTATGGGAAAACCAATTTGCACAATGGCCTGGGAAGCTGAGGTCACTTTTTACAGGGAAACAGAAAGGACCAAGAACCTGGTCTCATACCTTCCAAGTAAATAGAATTAGACCTACCAAAGCAGTGTCCTTCATGCCAGTATTACAAGCCTAGGCTCTATTTTTGTAAAGGGAGAGGATTACTTTCTCAATCGCGTGCCACCAGATGACCAAACTGCAGAGGTTGGCCATGGGCCACATGAAAGGCCACCACCGAAAGGTTCGGATGAGTCAGTGGTCTCTGGCCTCTGCTGGCATCTCCTGGACCTTGCTGGTCCCCATCACAATGCCCCTGGGGTCAACACAAGCTTGTTTCAACTCCTGGACACCCTATTGTGTTTCTGCATTCTCTCCTAAAGAACACACCACAGTCATTACCGCACAAGTAGCCTCGGTCTTCCATAACTTTTCAGCCAGAGAAGAAAGCGCAGAAGAACAGCGACTCCTCTGGATGCTTCCCTGCCTTGGATCACTCCACCCTACTCTAATTGCCCTTTGCATGTAACAGTGTACGTCCTGTCTTTTGCCATCTGGAGCCTTGGGCCTCTATCTTATGTGCAATTTTTCCTCAGGTTTAGACATTTCTACTGCAGTCGACTACATGCAATCATTTCAAGCCTGTGAAAGATTTCTAGCAGCCACCCCCTGTTAATAAGCCCACAGAAGATGTCTCCCACCGACTAACAGTGGCTCGTTTCCTCCTTTACTTTTGTAGCATTCCTGTGTTCAAGTCACAGGGAAAGGGGACGGGGGATGCTGTCTCCGCCCTTTCTTGCAGAGGTGCACCCTTGTAGGTGGGAACAATAGTGCTCCTCCTTTCTCACCTCACACTTAACTCTCCTAGTGGCACTGGTAAGTGATGTTTTTCCATCTGTAGTAATAACAGCATCAGACTCGTGTTTCTGATCTGAGCTACGCTGGGATCTGAATGAAAAAGCCATATGTGAGGGAGCTGACATGTATAAGAAGCACTTTCAAATTATTGTCCCTTTTTAAATTTTTTCTCTGAATACCAGTTTTTATTCCAAAAATAAAGATCATGAACCCAGAATATGATGTCCAGATTGTAACAGGGAATTTTTTTTTGACCCTGTACTATAGTTCCCAAAGGTTATGTAGTTTGTGTTATGTAAATAGCCGTATGAACTCAACAAGAAATGCCAGGGAAGCTCAGAGATTTGTGGCAGTGGAGCAAAGAGAGAGCCAGGAAGTCATCAGATTCCCTTGTCTTGTACATTCTGACACCAGATGTACCCTGGTGTTTCTAGGAGACTGGACTGGAACATGGAGGCCAGTTAGCTTTCAACTAGTTGTGAGAAGACACTTTCTTCTTCTGTTTGTGAGCCTTGTTTTGGTTAATGCTTTTGTGCATGGAGGGGAGATGGCAAGGATCACAGCCATCACGAAGACTGAGGTAAACCTAGCCTTAGCCTGGCTTTCTCAGTGCCAAGGTCAAAAAGTCAATGCAGAGCTAGCTATTGGCCTGGTTTAAGGTGTGGCTCACAAGACATACGTGTTATGACCATATGCTCACCCTGTGTAATTATACTGTATATATAGAGCCTAGATTTATATACTGCAATATAAAAAATATATATATATTTACCTTTTTAAAAAAAAAGACAGTGGAAATCCCAAGTGGGTAAAACATGGCCTCATTTATTTAATGCCACTTCCGTTGTTTTAATTTTGCTTCTGGGTAAACAGCTGGATTTTGTTTCCAGCTCCTTGCATGCTTGTTTTTCTGCATCTCCAGCATCTGTTTACCTTTTGGTTAAACTAATAAACTGGTTTGGGACTTGGTTGGCATGTGCTACCAGACCCAAAGGGCTTGTATCTGGAGTGTTAATCGGGTGGGTTCCAGGCTCCAGGTTTACTGGTGTTCAGAGGCCTTTTCTGAGTCAGCTGGACAGAACAGAGGGCCGTCTCCAATGGCCAGGATTGTGAGCTTAGAGGGAAGAGGCATATCTTCAAGACAGGCCAATGGTGCATGCCCTGCTTGGTTGCCTTTCTCAGCCGAGCCATGGGGCTGCCTTTTGTGAGCCTGGGGTGAAATCTCAAGGTAGTCCTTGCTAGCTCCCTGAGAGCCTTTCTCAGGTGCAGTGGCGGCACCATCTGGACAGATGTGATGCTCCTCGAGCAGGAAAAACCTCTCTGGGAGTTCTCAGAAGGTGTCCCCTCTCAGGCTAACTTCACAAAAAAACTCTTCGTTTGAGTGTACAGTCTCAGCTGGCTGCTGTCTTCCTTTGGGCCTAGAGCAAGGGAGCCCCAACCTTCTTGGCTGGGGGAACAGCCCTCACTCCAGGTGTGAGATGGGAAAAATCACAGGGGTAGAGCTTCCATGCATAGAACAGCACCCTGGGAAAACAGTCTGCTGCTGTGTTAGGGAAAGTCTGACTCACAGAGTTGGAGAATGCCTAGAGCCCCTGCAGCCTGTTTCTTGGCTATGACCCAAAGAGACTCATGAAGACAGGCTTGTGGGCTCTGCACATCCTCTCTGGCCATCCTTCAAGCTTTGCAGTGAGTGGGCCTTTGATAGGCGAGCTGAGCCCTGTGCTGGAGTGTCCCTCTGAGGGCCCCCCACCTTCCTGGATGCCCTCTGCATCTGCAGACCTGTAGAGAGACCTTGCTCACTCCTGGGTCCTCTTCTGTGAGAATACCCTCTGTCTCTTTCCTGTAGGAAGGGGCTTTGGCGCCAAAGGCCCAGCCAGAGTCACTCACATGCCTGAATCCAGGTTACTCCTGTCCCGCTGTTTCATCCCAGGCCTAAGCCCACCTCAACTTCCCACTGTGGTAGGGTTAAGGATAAAGTGGTCACTTTAAGGATGAGGCTGGTGCGCTTCCATTAAACCTGTCTCCTGCCACTGCTTTCCACTTGCATTCTTTCCTGTCCAGTCTCTGCACCAAAATCACTGTCTCCGAGCATGGCCTGGCATTCTCTTTTCTCCTCTTGACCCACACTTCTGTTCCAGAAATCCCTCTGGGCATCAGGACTCTGCTCTGCAGGCTCTTACTTTCCTCTCCACTCATGAGGAGCCCCTTCCCTCAAATCTGCTTGGTTTCCTCCTGCAAGGCCAGGTTGAACAATCATACAGCCCTCTTCAAGTCTTCACACAACCATGCTGGTTTAGAATAGCAGTTCAAACCTTTCTGCTCACACCACTGGCACTCTGGCAAGTCAGCCGTGGTCAGCATGCCTGTTCCTCACATCTGGTTCCCCCTTCTCACTGACAACTTATAAGAAACAGAGCGAAAGCTGTCCACTGCATCCTGAAGGACATCGTTCTTCCAGGATCAAGGTCCTAGTCAGCCTTGGCTTGGGAACTGAGCAGAGGAGCTCTCTTGTGGTCCTTAGGGGCTTCTAAGCAGATGTCCTTCAGACCTGGGAAGTGCTCCCACGTGAGCTTTGGCTTGCACACCCAAGGGAAACTAAGGTGAAGAAACTAGGGCAGGGCCTAAGAACAAATGTAGTTTATTTAAAAGTCAAGAGAATTGATCCTTTAGGTGATTCTTCATTCCACCCTCCTGCCCTTCTCAGATGGAGGGAGGATGGCTCGGGCTTTGAGCAGGAGCAGCACTGTTGGTGTGGTGGAGGCAGCCCAAGCGAGACCATTTTAATGATGAACAGAAAGAAAGCAGACACACACACACACTTACACACTCGGGTGGGGGAGAGGGAGGGAAAGGGCAGGAGAGAGAATTTTCAGTGAATTCATAGGGCAGAGAGGAAGTCAGCCTCCTGGCCCCCCAAATTTTAATGGCACAGCTCACCACTGGCCCTTAGATCCCACCCAGTGTCTAATACGTCCATCAGCATTTCTTCCTGAACCCTAAAGCAAGTTTATCTTTTCCTGTCCTTGTCATGAGAGGAGGTGTCATTTTCTATGTAGTCCTTGGTACTAAGTCCACCACTGTACTCCAAGCAGGCGAACAGAAAACCCTAGGCTTCAGCTCCTCGCCTCAGCTGCCCTGTTCTGAGGGGACTGTCGTCTGAGGTGAGGCTCACAGGGGACCCCATGAGTCCTTCCTCCTCCCAGCTTCATCCTTCAGCCACATTTATGAGACCGTCTCTAAGGCAGCAGGTTGTCTCTGAAGAAAAGAGCCCTATGAAACTCGACATGGCTGTACTGACAACCTCCAGGGCTGCCTGTTCTCCATTGTAAGTCATTACCTTCCGTCCTCTCAGACACTTGCCTTATTTCAGCTTTATTCTGTTATCATTTAACTCCATAGTGAACTGATCAAGGCGATGACTCATGGATCATTCCCTTCCCCTGCTTGGTTCCAAAGAGTATCTCAGACACTGTGGTGTCCTTATTGTGTCCTACCCCCTGCTGGGGTGTGTGGGCATAGCTGACGTGCTACTCAGAGGAGGCAGAACAAAATCAGGATGCTAGTCCATAGCCCATGTTTTTCTAGAAGGAGAAACAGCAGAGTCTGGGGCAAATGTTGTAGTTCCCGGTTTCCTGCGTACCACCAGGAGTCAGGGACCAGGGTCCTGGTCCACAGAAAGGGAAAATGGAGCCCTGGAACGGCTGAACTCTGAGTGGGTGCAGAGAGAATATGGAGGGACTGGAAGAGAAAATTCCCTCTCTTAGAGATTTCGGCATGGCTCTTTATGATGAAGGCCTCCCCTACAGCAATCCTTGATGAAGAGACGATCCTTGCTTATTCATATTTATTTGATGGAGGATGTGAAGGCACATACTGTGGAAAGCCTCCTGGGATGTCATCCTTACTCACTTGTTCCAACCGTAAATGAGAAGCAGTAAGATCAACAGGTTTGTGCCTGAATGGGAACCTTTTTGGCTTCAGGTACCAACTTGATCCCAGAAGTGTCTCCACTGTCTGTCAGGAACGGAACCAAACCTAGAATCCCAGACTTCCTCCCCAAACAGCAGCCTCTGTCTTCACCATCAGAATGTAAGTCAGCTTTTCAGCATTACCTATGCCCTGTTCCATCACTGGACCCGACACTTCCACCGATCCCTGCATTAACTCTTAATGTTCTTTCACGGGTCTCCTTTCACTGTGCTGAAAAAGCAGCTCCAACTGCCACACCAAGCCTCATCATCTGTAGACTTCCTCAGCAGAATCAAATCCTCTAAGGACCCTAAAACTCACTTTCCCCTTCTAGTCTTTAAAATACAGCTACCTTCTTGTGGGGTTCCTAAATTGATTGAACTCCCACAAAGGTGGGGACCTGCCCTTGCTCCCTGAGTGTTTCCATTCTCCAAACAGGGCCTGAAACCAGGCCATGTTCACACATGGTTCTGGAGACTTGCGGGTGATTTGATCTGAAATACTAGAGTCACTCTCCCCACCATTTTATCTTTGACTGGTTGGACAGACTACGTGTTAGCATGGCAATGAACCGTGGGCATCTTCAATTTCCTCAAGGGGGAGACTTCTGCCTTGAGCATATGCCATACCCTCAATTTCCTCAAGGGGGAGACTTCGGCCTTGAACATATGCCATACCCTCATTTCCTAGGGGAAGACTTCTGCCTTGAACATATGGCATAGTCCACTCTAGCTTGCACAATACTACTCGTCTGCCCACAGCAGCTCCCACGGCCCAAGCAGGGCAGTAGCTGCTCTATCTTGTTTGCCTTGGAATCCCATGACAGTTCCTGATGCTCTCTGGTTTTCCACACTGATACAGATATGGAAGTCCCAATTGTGTTGGTCATTGGCAAGGGTTTGGAGAACCAAGCAGCCAGCAGAATTTAGGAAATTAGAAAATTTGCTTGATTTAATTTTTATGGAGAGCTCCAGAAGGCAGCTGGTCACTTCTCTATCCTAAAACAGCACAGCAAGACAGACCAGGGTGTGTGGATGCCCATGCCTTCAAGTTCCCGTAGGATGTCAAGGATGAGTCTTCTACAGACTGCAGGGGTCAGCCCACAGGGCAGTACTTACACTAGCAAGGTCAGGCTTTTATGTCAGAAGATCCCAGTTTGGATCCTGAGAGGAATCCACATGGGGTTCAGCTTCTAAGGCACCAATAACAGGCTCCAGGGCCAGAGACAAAGCTCTGCACTGAAGCCCTCAAGTCACTCACTGCAGTGGCCAGGTGTCTAAGTTGAAGACCAGAAGAGAGGCTTGGCAAACTACCCGGATTGCTAATAAGATGGCTTTTTAACATATTAGATCCACGGTTTATAATAGTACATGAGAACATTATGGGGGGATTCAAATCTGAGCAGGCAGAAACACGGGCTGGACTAAACTAGCAGAACCAGAACTTTATTCACAGTTAGAAGGGTCCTAATCTAAAACTGAAAAATTGAAACCCAATGTCTTTTAAGAATGAAAATTCTTAAATCCGTCAGACCAGCTGACAAGGCAGATGGGGGGAAGTTCCCCATTAAGACAGCAACAACAACAACAACAACACAAAACATAATTCAGTCTCCCTCCACTCCCAGCAACCCAGCCACCTCCCACCCCTATAAAATACACAGTTAAAGCCAGGCATACTTGCACACATTCAAATTACAAAGAAAATACCAAACACCCAAGGAGACCTTAGGAGTGAATCACTTAGGGTTCCCCATGAACTCCCCAGTGCTCTTCTCTGTTTCTCTAGATGAGAAGGGGCAAGCAGAGCTGGATAAGCCTGGTTTCTCGGCTTCAGTTGAGGAGACTGAACCATAACCAGGAAGGAAGGGCGGCTGGGATGAGGCACCACGAGACAGGCTAGACAGCTGGCTGTGAATCCTGACACCGTGACACAGTCCAGCATTGTACCTGGCATAAAATTAGCCTGTAAAGAGTAAGGAAGGAGTTTTAGAGATTTTTTTTTTTTTTTTTTTGAGAAAGGTGTCTGTTTAGGACTTTTGGCTCTGAGGCTGCAGATCTTAAATCTATTATCTGGACCAATGTCTTTTACTTTCACTAGAAAATAAGTTACTCCTAACTGGTTAGCTTGTCACCAGTGGTCTTCCCTGCAAAAGCCCAGCTGGGAAATTCAGGCAACTCAGATGGTTGGACCCATATGTCTACACTGACACCCCCATGTGTCTACACTGATACCTCCAGTATGCAGTGAGAGTCTGAGACATCTCTTTTCTCTGCTTCATCCTACAGACGATGTTTTTTCCACATTTGTAAAATAAATAATTCAGAATATAGTAAAAATCCAAGGCGAGGACAATTATGAGGCTGAAATGTGTTCTGCCTCTTGACAGTGACTTATTAAACTCATCAACAGTGACTTTTTAAACTCATACCTGTAGTTCATCCCCAGGTGAAGGAGCGACACATAGGTGTGAGGTATTGGGTCACCCCATCCCTCACAACCTGTATATATTACAGTTTTCTTTATAAATAGACATATTGGACTTAAGCCACAACACAAATGCCAAAGGTTGAGATCTTCCCTCCATAAATATCTAAATATTATAGCCACATGGCACCTAGATATTTTAATGAAAGATCTAGCTGTCATGATGGTCAAGAGCCATGTCTCAGCCCAAGCCAGTTACTGACTCCATTGTGTAATAACCACTGAGCCATCTCTCCAGCTCCTACTCTATTGGCTCAATAAAGCCAAGAATAAAGCATCCACTTTGCAACAAGCTCATGACAGAGCTCCTTTGAATAAAAGCCCAATTAATGGTTTGATTTTCCCACCCCCAGACACTTATTACATAGTGCAGTTTTCAAGGTCACATCAAATAGACAAATAAATGTAGTCTAGAGGGCTTGATGGTTTCAGGAGCACATCAGCCACATAAAATGGACCACTCAGATTAGTAAACAAGGTCCACTGGCTTGTCTATGTTGCTGTCCACTTACTGATGTAACAGTTGGGGTGCCATTTCTTGAACAAGAATATAAGCCACGTTGCCACATCAGTGTGGCTAACAGCATTCTATGGCTAGTGAGCAGAACTGGGCATTTGGACTGAAGTTTAACTTAGCCATTCTGGTAATGGCTCCCTAGGGAATTTGGTTTTTAATTTATTTGTTCTTCATTATTCAAATTATATAATTTTGATGAATCACATCAAACCACTTGATTAGATGACTACCATCTCTATTAAAATTAAAAAAAAAAACCCAAACTGGAGCAAACAGATGAGTAGCCCTTTAGAAAAACCAGACAGTGATGAACCATGTGGACCACACTCCCAGGAAGCTTTCAGAGTTCATCCCTTGAAGGCACAGTGTCCAGAGAAGTTGGCGGTGGTAATGCTTCTGTGTTCTTGGTGTTGCTGTGGATGTGTCCTTGCTTCCGGGACTTCCAGGAGTGTGTCCTGTCCCAGTCAGTGGCCACTGTCTCATTGTCCCAGATAGTTGACGTTTCCGTGTCACTCAGATAGCCTGGCTGACCTGTGTAGTGCGTGGGATAGATGAGCAGAGGTTCTGCAGAGAAGGCTTTCAAGTCCCTGGACTCATAATACTCCTTGTACTCTGCCCTGTAAACAAGAGGTGCACATCCACATGAGGGGCAGAAGTCTCAGGGGACAGGGAAGGCAGAGGGCCCTGCTAATCACCTCTGAAACCATCTGGGTTCATTTCTTGCTTTTGTAAAGTTGTATCGATTGTGGAGAACCTTAGACTACAAACACAAAACAAGGATTTCCTTAAAGTGTTCAGAAGATCTGTAGAGACAAACAAAAGGGCCAGGCCCAACCTGTTGTAGTTGGGTAGAACAGTTTAGTGAATAAGCATCAAGTCTTACTCTGAAAGGTAAAAATTCAACTCTGTTGGACTCACGGGGATAAATAAACATGATCAATTCTCAATCAGTGTTCCAGTGTTCCGTTCCTGTTTCCACTGATAAAGAAATGACATCTGAGACCTGGATAGCAGCAACAGGGTGAGGGACATGGAGAAGGTTTGGAAGCATGCTAGCTGGCCATTGCACCCCAGTTCTTGCTTGCTTCTCTGGCTCTATGCAATTGTAAAGTTAGAGGAACATCTTTGCTTTCCTCCAAGGGTTCCTTGAAAGTTACATGGAGGATGCCTATACAGTATCTTTGTCCATGGGAGAATTAAGTTCTATTTTCCTTTCTGTTTCAGGAGATAGTGGCTTGACTCTGTGTTTCTATCAGGATACAGAGGTAAAGCGTGTTGCATTAAAGATGGCAAAGAGCTCCATCTTTACTGGTGACAAGATAAAATGATCAAGCTGTATCATGGGAACCTCAACAGCTAAAAGGAAGGTCAGAGTTGGGGATCACTTAGCAACTGAGCATAGGAGTCAAGGTTGAAAACTGGCCTCATGTTCCACTCATGAGTTTAAACTCATGAGTTTAGGAAACACTGGTTGACAGCTATTACATGTATTCTAAGGACCCAGTGATGTGTGGCTATTCTTGCCTCCAAAGGTTCATAGCCTACTGTGAGGCCTCCCAGGTAACCATCATTTACTAGACCTTTTGATAAGTTTCAGGACAGTCAGCTGGACCTTTGTGATTTGAGTACTATATTCCTCCTTCCTTTGATATCTGGCTCAGATGCCATCTCCACATTCCCTGAATGTCTTGTCACTTCCTTGACTATGAGAGTCATGATACATCATGATGATTTGTTCATGGGTCCATGTTATTTCTCAGAGTGTGAGTACTGAGAGGATGTGTATACTACTACCTAGTGGTACACACACATGGTGAGCAGAGTGAACCTAGGATAAATTTAGGGTGGCTTAAGAAAGGTGACCTTTAGCTTCAGGTATATGAAGTTACAAAGTCAGAAGAACATAGACAAGTAGATTCTGAGCAGACCATTGTCCCATGCACTGAGTAATGAAGAGGATATTAGACAAGGCAGTCACCTCCTTTGTCTTATCCTTTCTGTCCATTGAAAGGTCTACTCAATTTTTCCAGGTTATGATTATAAAAGGCTTCTTTAGGAAAGCCATATAACTATAAAAACACCAAGTTCTACCCAGGAGGCTTAATTTATGAACAGTATGTGTTTAAGGGACAGGTGGCCATGACAGGAGACTTACACAGGATGCTTGTTGTACATTATTGGCAGAAACTCATCCACCGGCAGCATCTTCCCAAAGGGATCAGCTCCAACAAGCTTCTGTGCTCCTTCCAGGGAGATGGCGTAGCCCAGCGTCCAGTAGGAATAATCAGCTTCAACGAGATTTACCACATTGGGTACTGCCTTCTCTGGCTCTTTGACTTGCATTCTTTTTCGACCGATGTAGCTGTAAAGAGATGGAGAAGAGGAGAAAATTTCCAAGTTGCATATTAGAATATTGAATACTATAAGAATAGAGCACGTATTTAGTTTTAAAATATGTTTTAAAGCCTGGACTCTCGTGTCTTTTCCTAATGTATGGTACCATAGAGATAATTCCATCAGTATTCATAATTGCTATTGGTCCTCATAAAGTTAGTTTCCCAACTCCATTATCTGCACCCCAACTATTCAGGCCTAGTGGTCTGTCTTTAAGCCAGAAAGAGAAGATGCAAAGAGATGAAAAAGCTGCTTGGATGACTTCCCTAGGATGATATTTCCAGCTGTGTTTAGAGAGGTTGGAAAGGAGCAAAAGAAGCCAGATGTGAGAATCTTGAGTTTGTTATCTTCTTATCCCCAGAGCTTCTGCCTCCGGCGCTTCCTGTACCATTTTCCATGCGCTGGTGCTAAACATCACAGAAAAGGCTCGGGGTGAGAATGAGTCTATGCAGAGGACCTAGAAACCCAAGAGAAGCTTCAAAGGGTTCCCTCTGGGGGATCCGAATGACAACTCTGGAAGTCTTTCCCCTTTATATTCTGCTCATGTGCTGAAGAAGATACTGAGACCCAAGGAATAAGAACATATTCTGCTTTCAACTCTTCTAGGGACCTCAAGCAGATGTCCTCAGAGTCTGACTTTCTGAAGTACAGTAGAGAAGAAACATCTAGTGAGTGCCTGAAATGTGGCTACAGGGCTGAGGAACTGACTTTATTTATTTTTTTTCTTTTAGATATTTTCTTTATTTACATGTAAATTTCTCCATTCCCAGTTTCCCCTTCAAA
>NW_022196891.1:49561238-49569231 GCF_008632895.1 Mastomys coucha | reverse complement strand
GCTAATAACCACTTATCAGAGAGTGCATACCGTGTTTGTTCTTTTGTGATTGGGTTACCTCACTCAGACTTTATAATCTTACTAATTTAAATTCCAGTTTAGGTGGTGCCCAGCCCTGACTGACCCATCTCTAATACAACTCCTACACATAAAGCTCATGAGACATCAAGAAGAAAAGGGTGGAGAGATTGTAAGAGCCTGAGGAAGGGGGATATTTGCTATGAGATTGCATCTCCTATGAGTGTAAGGGAAGTCTCAACAACATGGCTGCCTAAACAAGACCTGAATAAGTACAACACCAACAGACACAGAAGGGGGAAATTGCATGGAGTTTCAGCCCTAGATTAAGAACTACAGGAAACTAAGGAATACTGAGAGCAGGGGCCTCCCCAACCCTGGGAAGAACCCTCTGTCTTAGTTAGAGTTTCACTGCTGTGAGCAGACATCATGACCAAGACAACTCTCATAAATGACAGCATTTAATTGGGGCTGGCTTACAGGTTCAGAGTTTCAGTTCATTAACATCAAGGTGGGAGCATGGCAACATCCAGGCAGGCATGGTGCTGGAGGAGCTGAGGGATCTATACTTTCATCTGAAGGCTGCTAGCAGAACACTCACTCCCAGGCAGCTAGGATGAAGGTCTTAAAGCCCACACCCACATTGACACACCTACTCCAACAAGGCCACACCTACTCTAACAGGGCCACACCTTTGAATAGTGCCATTCCCTGGGCTGAGCATATACAAACTATCTCACTCTCAAATTGGATATTCAATACTAAGTGGTCAGTCCTGAAATCATATATGTATCTGTAACATTCTATAGACCAAACAAGTTATACATATATACTTAGGATATATATATATATATATATTATACATAATGTAACAACAATAAAGAAAAAAGCACCAGAGGCCATGGATTTGAGAGAGAGAACAAAGAGAGCTACATGGGAGGGATTGGAGGGAGGAAAGGGAAGGGGAAATGATGAAAGTATATTATAATTTCACAAACTTAAAAAAGAATTTTAAAAATAAATAAAAAATTTAGCATTTTAGCTATATAAAATGCTTTTTTTTTTCTCCTGCAAAGCAAGATTATTATTTCATAGGACTATAGTTTAACAGTTGACATTTTATTTTCTGGGTTTAAATGTGTTCTGAGTGAAAGTATAAACAGGTCTTTGAAGATGGCACAAAAACAATAAACTATCTCATTCCTGGTTAAAAATAGTATTTACATGCTAAAATAGTTATATTTGGTTAAATAAAACATATTAAAGAGAACTCATTTTATCTCACTTAATTTTTAAGTCTTTCAGTCTAGTCAGAAAATTTGAAATAACATATATGGACCACACTGTATTTTCTACTGAATAAAACTTCTCAGATAAGTCCAGTGACTATTTAGAGTATCTTCATTTATTGGTTGGTTTGTTTGGAAAAAACAGCTACTAATCAAGGACAGATTAGCTTCTATGTTTGGTTTGAGTAGTACCTCTTCTTTAAAGCAGTTAATGGGTCTTTCAAAGAGGAATCTGTGGCATTTTAGGCTACTCTTTGACTCCTTCTATGCTTATCGGGACAGCCATCCTTCCTTCTTGGATCTGGTGATGCTCTGTCCTGAGAATGCACCAGCCATGCTACTCAAGAGTGAGTGTGTATGCCAAGTCTCTGCTTTAGGTGTTCCAGATGGTACTTTCTGTGACTACTGAGCGTCAGTCAGAGTTGCCTTTGAGTGTGTCACATGAGCACATAGCTTCTAGTCTGTGTGGGCGTGATGTTTTACCACAGGCTATATAGCCACAGATGCCAAAGGGCTGAAGACTGGTGACTTCTGGAGGCTAGAACTGTGATCCTAACACACTGGTCAGAATACAGATCCTGTGACTCAACTCTGACAGTGGAAGGCCTCTTTTTTATTAGTATGATTTTTGAGGTCTATTTCCTAGTTAACTGGACCATTGCTGGGTTTGTATTTTAAGTTCTCTTTAAGTTTAAAAGAGGAGTTCCATCAGGGTCCAAATTTATCTTCCCTGCTAAGGATGGAAGGGCAGGGAGAGCTGGGCTGTTCCAAATGAGCAGGCTCTAAGTTGGCAAGATTACTTTAGAGACACAGTTGGAAAACTTGGGACGTTTCTGCCTCATTGGAGGGAACAGAAAGTGTTGCTTATTTTACAAAGAAAAGTAGAAGAAATGGAAAGAAGGGGGAGAGAGAGGGAAGAAGGAAGGAAGGAAAAGCAAAAGATGCTAGCTCAGAGGCAAGAGACCAAGCATTAACTAGTACCAGCTCTCAGCCCACACACACTCCCCAAGTGAGCCTGGCTTCCTGTCACAAGCCCAGCAGTCAATGCTTTCCCTTGTTAGACATTCCCCTCCCAGTGCTTCAGATCCTTCCACATCCCACCCCATGAGGGGCTGCAGAGGCAACCCTTGTCCTGGGAGCTGACGTTCAAGTACACATTAGCTCTTAAATGGATGCCTGCTACTCCCTCTTCACACCCTCTCCACATGCCACTTTGCTTTGCAAGTGGAATTTCCACCATTCTCCCCAGTGGTTCTCAGGGCCTTCCTCCACCATCAAGAGGCCTCTGGTCAGGTAGGAGACTCCAATCTCATTTAAAAAAAAAAAAGCCAACAAAACCAAACCAAACCTCCCCTAGTTTCTCACCTTGTAGATGGAGGCAGAAACAGCCACCCAACCTTTCCCTACTTCTTATTTCTGGGAATACCTGTGGTGTAAAAATCAGGTAAATGGAAGGAAGCTTGACTGCATTTCCTACCAGCTGGGGAGGTGTGCTTTCTGTACCTTGGGAAAGAATGCCCTTCAGAGCTATCCATCTTTGTGACTCACATTAGTTCCCAGTCCAGCTGAGCCTTGTCAATGTCCTCCATCAGCTTCATCAACTTCCTCTTAAACTGATGCTCAAAACGCACATCGTCCTCAATGACGAGTGTCTTCTCCAGCTCTCGGTCAATAACCTGTAAAGGCCATCAGTGGGGAACATTGTGTGAAAACTTGGATATCCTTTTTTATTTTTAAAAGCTCACAACTTGGGTCCAAGAAAATGTCCGTTGACAGCCAGTTTTATAGATGACTGTGCCACACTCACAGCAAGGAGACTATATGATCTACGACTAACTCAGTGGTACAGTGGTTGCAACGTTGCAGGTTAAGATCTCTCAAACAAAATACTGAGAGGTCATATGCATTGTGTTGTTCAAAGACAGGTTATGCCACACTGTCATATGTCAGGATGAAGGTTACCCTTGGGAGAGGGTGACCAGAAGGCTGTACAGAAGGGGCACCTCAGGACATGCCTGCCATCTGTTTCTTGATCTTAGTATTGATTGATATGGGTATCTTATTCTATGTGTGCCATTTCATCGACTGTACTTTATGATCTATGTACTTCTATGTATTTCTATAACATTTTATTTAAAGCATAGAAAAAGAAGAGACCAGTCAAAACTGAATCATTAAAGGAGAGAAGGCACCAAGAGGTGCCTTCTTATTTAGTTTTTCATTTCCTTTATGTCCTTCTCCCTTCTTGTGGGAAGTGACCCTTATTTATGTACTCTGAGATCCAATGCCATCTCTAATAGTACCTTGATGTATAAGACATGGGGTCCAGTTACAGCTATGCTTCTTCTTATCTAAAAACAATACTTTCTGCCTGATGTGAGAAGAATCATCCTGCCAACATGACTTCTGTGTGATTCTTGTATGAATTCATTTGATAAATGAAAACATGACAGACATACACAAAATATTCCTGTTTATGAGGAAGGGGAACTCAGGAAAACAAAGTTCCTACAATGTGAAAACCATCCCCCACCATTGTCCCATGTGGTGCTGAGGCCGCCATCCTAGTGCCTTTGCTGCTGGCCTTGGGCTGACGGGATGCACAAAGCGAGAGCAATTTTCAAGCATACTTCCAGCACAATCATTCCCTTGCATCTGACTCTGATTCACCTGGGAAGTTCCAGTGCTTCTTTCCCTCATTACTAGAATGTTCCTCTAAAGAATATTTACCGAGGGCTGGAGAGATGGCTCAGTAGTTTAGAGCACTGACTGCTCTTCCAAAGGTCCTGAGTTCAAATCCCAGCAACCACATGGTGGCTCACAACCATCCATAACGAGAACTGATGCCCTCTTCTGGTATGTCTGAAGAGAGTGAAGGTGTACTTAGATATAATAATAAATCTTTTAAAAAAAAAAGAATATTTACCTCTTTCCAGACAGAGAAGTGACTAAGGAAGCAACCAATTTCACCCCTGGTTAAAGGCCTGGAGGAGTAGGGGTCCCGGTAGCCTGGTAGCATTTCAATGTTCCATGCCTTCAGCTGGCTTGTGTTGAGTGCCCTGAGTGACAAAGAATATGCATGAAGGTCACCAGGTCAGTGTGTACCCACACCAGATCAGGGAGGGAAAGAAGGGGAAAGAGAACGAGACTGCATGTTTCCTCATAGCCTCTCTACACACAAAGAAAGACTTGTCAGTTTCTGATAATTCTCTTGAAGCCTGCCAGGTTGAAGTACTGCAATAGCATTATGAGTGTGATGAGGCCAAAAAAATGGCCTCTTTTACATGTGTACATCCCCCACAGTGCCCAACATGTTTTCTCCCCCAATAAGTTTTCTGAAAACTTTGAAAAAGTACTCTTGTCATGAAGAAAAAGCAATGGATAGGCTCATTACATTCTGAAAGGGGTGAGGACAGAAAGGAATGAGAAGATTGGCTGCACACAGGTGGCCTCCCTTTGGACCTTAAAGTAAAACAAGGCCAAAAATAAAAACAACATGGATAAATTTCCCAAATGGTGGAGGGGAGGTCTCATGATCAAAACAATGAGGCACTGGTGAAAATGGCCAGTCAGCTTTCTAAAACTCTGGAAATCAACCAAGCTCTCACAGTGTCCATTGAGAACAGTGAAGTCTCTACAACCACCATTAGTTTGATGGGCTTTATGTTTATCCTAATTGCATTCTTTTCTCCCCAGCCCAACAGCATACTTGAAAAACAGTCACCTCACAAAGCCACGAGTAGTTGCGAAAACTGGGGTCGAGTTAGCCACTGAAAGTGACAGGGTGGATGAGCACTCCCTGAGGACCTGCTTCTGGGGCACCGTTCTTCCCCAAGCCAACAGTCTTTTGAAGTACATTATAGAACACAAAACAACACAGAACATACACACACACACACACACAAGCACACACACAAGCATACACACACTAACACACATATTAACACACACACTAACACATACACACAAACACTAACACACTAACACACACACACACACGCACACACACACATGTTTATTTGAAAAAAATCAACAAGATCACAATCTGTTATCTAAACCTACAAATAAACAAAGCAAGTATACCCATTTACTACTATTAAATTACTAAAATCAGGAATGAAAGGGCAAGTATTCTATTGACCTTATAGAAGTAAAAACACTTATACTATAAATGTTTGTTTGCCAAAATTAAGACAACTTATATCAAATGCACAAATTTATAGAAAGGTAAAAGTACTGAAATTACTTAAACTTAAGAAATTCTGAATAAGTTAAAACAAGTAAAATAGGTTGAATTAGTAATCTGAAATCTTCTACAAAGAAAAGGCTAGAGATAGATATTTAAAGAAGAATTAGTACAAATTCCTAATAGTCTTTAAAAAAGAGATAGAGGAGGGAACTGATCCCAAAAGATTCTATGAAGCCAGTATTATCTGGAACGAAACCAGAAAACTACAGGCCAATATTCCTACTAATACAGATGCAGAATTTTTAAGAAAATACAATAAAATCCAGCAACAGAGGCAAGGGATTACAGCAGGACCAGGTGAATTTGTTTTCCAGGATTACAAGTGTACTTTAATCTGTGAAGATCTTTAAACTCAATGCACCATGTTGACAGAAAAGAAGCTATGTGGTCATCCCAATGGCTGATGCATCTGACAAACTTTCATGTTAAAAAATTATAGCAGGGCAGTGGTGGTACACACCTTTAATCTCAGCACTTGGGAGACAGAGGCAGGTAGATTTCTGAGTTCGAGGCCAGCCTGGTCTACAGAGTGAGTTCCAGGACAGCCAGGGCTACACAGAGAAACCCTGTCTCAAAAAACCAAACAAAACAAAACTATAAGAAAATAGTAGTAAAAGGTCTACACTATTAGCTCAATAAAACTGTACCTTGAGTATAGAACTTAACAGAGAAAACCTAAATGCTTTCTGAGATCAGGAATAAGACAAAAATGGCAGCACTCACCATATCCTTTGAATGTTGTGTCAGGGCCATAAGGCAAGACAAGGAAATAAGTGCTATCTAGATTGCAAAAGAGGAAATAACACTTCCTCCAATTGTAAATGACGAGATCTTGTCTACAGAAGAACCAAAGCAATGCCTGAACACATACACACATATATACACACACACAGACACACACACACACACACATACACACACAGACACACACAGACACACACAGACACACCACACACACAGACACACACACAGGCACACTCACATACATACCACACACACACATACATACACACACACAGACACACACATACACAGACATGCACACAGACACACACACAAACACACATACATACCACACACACACATACACACACACAGACACACACATACACATATACACACATACACACACAGACACACACAGACACACACAGACACACCACACACACAGACACACATAGACACACACAGACACACCACACACACAGATACACACACAGACATACCACACACACACATATATACACACATACAGACACACACATACACACACAGACACACACACACATAGACACACCACACACACAGACACACAGACACACACACAGACACACACACAGACACACACACATACATACCACACATACATACCACACACAGACACACCATACACACACACACACACAGACACACACACAGACACACACACACATACATACCACACACACACATACGTACACACACACAGACACACACATACACAGACATGCACATACACACATATACACACAAATGCACACACACATGTACACATACACACATACACACCACACACACAGACACATACACATATACACACATATACACACATGTATACACACATGTACACACACATGCACAGGTGCACACTACACAATTAAAATTGATAACTAAGGCTGCAGAATACATGATCAGTATACAACAACCTATAGTGTCTTTACATATTTGGCAATACATACTAAATACAATAAATTCAGGAAATGATTCTATCACCATGACATCAACAAATGTTAAAGAATAATTTAACAATGTAAGTGAAAGGCTGACAAACTAAAAGCAACTAAGCCTCATTGACATATATCTAATAAGTGAAGTGACTTGCTATGATTCTTGGCACTTCTTCAACTGACCTGTAGTTCAGTGAAGCTCCTATCAACACCCAAGCTGGTGTGTGTGTGTATATAAATCTGTGTAAACTGACAAGATAACAGTAAAACTCACAGAACACCAGGCACCTATGATAGACAAAACAGCCTTACAAAGGTGCAGGACTCATGTTTGTTTATACAGAAAGCTACTGCCATTAAGTCAATATGCTACTGTCATTAGGATAGTTCTATAAATTAATTTAATGAAATGAAGAGGTCAGGGGCATTCTCTTACATTTATGGTCAACTGATTTTTGACAAAAGTTTACAGAATTCAGAGGGTAAAGTGTAGTTTTCAAATAAGTGGTACAGGGAAAGCCAAACGACGATATAGAAATGAGAAGGGAATCCCTCCCTACTTTATACATATCACATATAAAAACACTTAGCTTGCTGATCTCTCTGGGCTGGTGTCCTGAGCGGACCTTGGGTGCAAGCTCCGCAGCCAGTCCCATAACACCTAAAGGAAGCTGCTGCACTCCCAGGTGCTCTAACAAGCCCAGGGTCACAGGATCCCAGAATCACAGGAT
>NW_022196891.1:49558566-49559138 GCF_008632895.1 Mastomys coucha | reverse complement strand
ATAGCAGGAAGTCTGTATCCAAAAATTGTGCCTACAATTCATTTCTTGGTGCAGCAGAACTGTCAACTTTCAGCTTAGCTATGATGGAGGCAAAATCCTTTTGTGATGTGAAGGTCATTGAAGTACAGCCTTATTACAATGAAATCCAATGTCTAAAAATTGTTCTTATTTTGGGCTTATACCACAGTAAGAGCCAAGATCTTAAACTCTACTAAATACAAAACAAACAAACAAACAAAAAAACTTTATATATTTATGTTCATTTAAGAAAATACTAGTAGTGATGTATTTATTTTGGAATATACAGTTAATATGTTTGGTGTTATTTAAATTTTATATTGAGAAAAATGTATGTATTTTTAGTATTGCTGTAGACAAGCATCTACATAAGACTGTTAAATTGATTGTTGTTTTATATCAAACAACTTTTATAATACTCATTTTTATTGTTTTAATATTTTATAAATTTCAAGGAATATGACAAAAAAGATATTGTAGGTATTGAAAGGGGATCTCTGGGAGGAGTTGGGGTACAAAAGGGAAACAAGAATGTGATTTAATTCTATTTACTT
>NW_022196891.1:49547192-49558461 GCF_008632895.1 Mastomys coucha | reverse complement strand
AAATTCAGATAAATTGAAATCATGTAACTTTTCTCATCATAATGCAATAAAAGTTAAAAACAAAAAAACAAAAACACCCACTTAGCTCAACATAGATCAAAGGCTTAAATGTAGAAGATAAAACTGACACATACCTGTAAACCCTAGCACTCAGGAGAATTACAAATTCAAGGCTCGCTTAGGGTATAGTCAGTTCTAGGTATGTGTGATTTTCCTGCACATCTTCAGAAAAAATGGTCAGTGTGGTCAGACCAGGAGGAGTCTAGATGTCTCACACAACAGGACACATAGAACTTTATCTATTTTTCATTTGTTTGTTTTCTTCAGACCTGAACATGGTTTCAAACACATTCTCTCTATTATAAGAGAGAAACTGCCACAGCTCTGAGGGTGGCCAAAGACTGGGCGATCACATCTCGAGGTGTGAGGCTCAGAGGTCACCGGGTGGGGAGTGGGTCCCAGGCCCACACTCCAGGCTGAAACTAACATCACAGCTCCTGTGCGCATCTTTCTCACAGGTCTATCCTCCATGGGAAGAGCCTCAGAGGTCCCTCCCTCCAGGACTCTCTCTCAGTCAGACAAGGCACCACCCTGCTCCAACCACACCTGCAAGGGAGCGGGCAGAGGACTCACTTCCCATCCACGGCCTCCACAATCTTGACCTCGATTTCCTGTTCGTAGAGCGTGCGCAGCATCCTGTCCCGCCTGTCCTTCCTGCGTTTGAGGTTGATCATGAAAATCTAAAGCAGGATACAAAAGGGCAAAGAAACACGCTGGTTGAAAAGCTTAGCAAAACCGATGTGAGGACCAGAGAAGTGTTTAGGGTAAGGGGTGGGAAGAAAGCGATGACACGACTTTGTCTTCCTTATTGGGCTCCTTATGGGTGGGCTTATCGGAATGGAGCTGCTTTTTAAATGCAACGATCAGCAATGGCCTAACCTGATGTTTCCCTGAGAGTCACTGACTGACATGTTCTCTCTCGTCTTGAGAAAGTTCAAAAAATGATCATCCCAAAGGCCAAAGATGAATTAAAATGCACGCACATAGCTCAGAAGGGGAGATGTGTTTTGCCAAATGGCTAAATCAAGCCCGACGACTAAGTGCATCGATGTACTTCAGGTTTAATACTGCCGCTTGCTGTCTATTTCCATGCCTCAGTCTCCTCATCCAGGAATGGGGTCCACTGTGGCTCTACTGCACTCGTACTATGCTTGGTATTGTCACAGTTCACACCCACTAGGTAAGCGTTACAGCTTTCAAGAACTAAGAAAGATCTGAGTGTGTGCATGTGCGTGTGTGTGTGAGTGTGTGTAGGGGGCGATATCTGAGTCTTTATGCTTTTATTCTCTAGACATCCAGAGTGAACTTCAAGATCTCCTTCTCACAAGCTTTTATTGGGGGGGGGGTGTTGGTGGGGTAGGTGGGGCAGGATTCTTCAGCTCCCTAGGTCTAAAAGGGTAAAGCCACTGAAGAAAGGGGCCCATTTCCCTGGCTGTTACCCTTGACAGAGGAGAGAGTAGTAGAAAACATGATCTGAGTATCAGTTTTTATAGGGTGCTCGACAGAGGGCACCTGCTGGCTTGTGACTAAGGAAGGACGCGCATCCAGGGTTTCTGAGTGAGGGTCAAGTCTGCTGGTAGCTCACCTTGGCCTGAAATGCCTAGTTGCTAGCAGTACTAAAACATGGACATCATAAGGCAATTAAAGCCTCATGAAGACTGCTGTGGGGAAGTCAGCATTTTCTTTCTATCTATCTATCTATCTATCTATCTATCTATCTATCTATCTATCTATCTATCTATCTATCTGTCATATATAGTGTAACTACCTGGGTGTGAGGCTGTGAAGGTCATAGGATGATTGACAGTCCTCTATCTTGGTAGCAAGGGCTTTCAGCCACCAGAACATCTTTCCAATGCGTAAGTTAGCATTTGAATAAGAGCCTCTGACTGCAAGCACTGATGAGCTGATTTTGAATGTTAAACTACTCAAGACTGGGAGATGTTACCAGCCAGCAGGAATCTACGTCCCAGTGAAGGAGAAACCTATAGAAACAGGGCAGAGGACACTTGTTGCCTCCTGACTATGGGGTGACTCTGGGGACAGCATTTAAAGCCTTTGTGTAGTTAGCTCTGCTGTCTGGAAAAGGAGGGGTTTGAGCAAACCCACCCCTCAAGCCTTTACATATGGAAATTTGTGCATATTGATTTATAATAGAGTTGACTTCATGTTATGAGACTCATGAAGAAATCCTATTGTGTAATCAGGCTGAGGCCCAGACTATCCTGCACTGAGCTTTGGCTCAATAGTCACTCTGAATATAATTTTAAATGTATGCTTTAGCAGGATCAGAAGTTATACTAAGCTCTCAACTCTCCCCTGCAAGATCTTCTCATTTCTGTTCACATATAGAGGTCTGGGAGCAACAGAATGTTCTTTGCAACACCTCCGGAGATGCTGTACAGGGCAGGCTCTCAGCAGGATTTGATGACCACTTGGTTTACTTAACTGGATAGTTATTAATAAAACAAAAAAAAAATTACACCATAATTTCTGTGTGACGTATATTTGGGACCTTATAGTTTAAAATGCGTGCTGTCTTCTTTCATGCTTCATTTTCTCCATCTTTAGAATCCTAACTGTCAAGTGCTATGTTCCATTGCCCGGTTTTACAGACATAGGAAGGATACGGCATATCCACTGCGTATCCACAGAGCCATCTGAGGTCACCCAAGGAGACAAAGCAAAACAAAACAAAATAAACAGAGAAGCATCCAAAAAGTCCCCGACAAACCAGAGGCCTCCAGTAGAGGAAGCTTTTAGTAAATAATTGTCCTGTCCTGGGCCCCGCCAGGGCAAAGGCAATAAACTCAGTAGCCATGAAGGGAAAACATAGACGGCTCGCTCATACTTAGTAAACAGAGCAAAGAACCAAGTGCCAAATACAGCCAGACGCTAGCAACCAGGTCACAGGATTGGAGGGTGGAAAAGAACTCTGACATCTCTTTTCCACAGCCCATGTCTGCTGCTGACAGAGAGATGATTATCCTGGGCTGTGGGAAGCAGAGTCTCCTGCTGCCTCACTTTCTAGGGCTGGCCTAACTAACACCACATCCTGCCCTGCCTGAGGTGGAGCAAGACCGTTTACTGTGATCTGGTCCTCACAGAAATGAGATGCCAGGATGAAAAAGGAAGATACCGAAAGACACTTGACCTCTTTCCATCCCTACCTACTGGATCGGACCCTCCCTGATGCTCCAGAACAGACTGCAAACATGCAAATTAGAATTCTTTTAATAGATATAAAAAAGTACTAAAAAAAAATAAAAGACACTTGGGCTCTCTTTCCTAGAAAATGAAGAGTGGCCAGAGCCTCCAGGAAGGAGAGCTGCACTCAGTAGGAGCCGGCTGTGTGGGAGGACTCCCCCAGCCTCCCCCCAGTCTCCCTCCTCCACTACCTCCACACAGCAAGGACCTACCATTGTGGTGCTGGTGAGCCTACCCTTGTAGCACTGGTCAGTTTTGAAAACTATTTTCCTATTTTTAGTAAATAGGAATAGACTCAATAGGGTCTATTTATACTTCACTACATTTAAATTCATCTCTCTCCTTTCTGCCTTCTGTGGAAACGGCACAGTCACTGTTTGATATTCATGAAATACCCATTTCCTACTTTTGGAAGTCCAGCTTCAAGTCAGTTTTGTAGCAGAGATCCCAATTCCTAGTTCCCTTAGCTCCTTGGGATGAACATGATTTGGGGACAAAGATGTTAATGTTCCCATGTGATAAGGCGCCTTCTTCCCAAAAACATACTGAGCTCAAAGCACAATGCTTGGCTTAAATCCAGAACCCTTGGAAGAATTCAGTCTCAGTTTGTGGACTCCTGGCTGGTCATAGTTCCAGACCACAAAACTCCTCAGCAGAGACCAGCAACCACATAAGGGCCTGTGTGAAGGGCTCATGGCACAGACTCACAATTCTGGCCCTGGCAACCATCTGTTTTACATACTACCAAGAAAAGTACCTCTGTATACTGCTTTTTATTTCTTTCCTTCTTATCTTCCTTCCTATGTTTCTCTTTTCTCTTTCCTTAACTCCCTCCCTCTTTTCCTTTCTTTCCTTCTCCCTCTTCCTTCTGCCCCCTTCCTTCCCTCTTTCCCTTTCCTGCACCTCTCTCTCTCTCTTCTCCCCCCTTTTCATTGTGGTGATAGGAATTGATCCCAGGGATTCACTAATCCTAAGAAAGTGCTCTACTATTGAGCTAAAGGCCCACCTTTGCTTTGTTATTTATATCCTTACAACTGCACAGTAGATATGGCCCTGGGGAAACTATGCTAAAGTTACCACTGAAAGACAGAATTTCAGGACATGTTTTTCTCTTCATTAGTCCCTTCAACTTTGCCCTCCAACCTTTTTCCATGGAAGAAAAGCAGAAAGTAAAAACAAAACAGAATATTCTAGAATAGTTTCTATCCACTCAACTCTAGCAGAATAAAGTTAATGTCCTCCAGAACCTAAAACATATATTCTCCTTACCTTACCCTTGAGCCTCAATAAGAAGTTTGGTAAAAATAGATAGTGAATTTACATTCATTGCCAAATAATTATTTCTGATTCAATTTTCTATGATTTTCCTTTGTAAAGACCAGAAAACAGACAACCAACCTAAGTCCTCAGGGTCTTCCCAGTTGCCAAGTTTGTCTGTTTGCACTCAGACAGATGTTCTGTCTTCTGTTCCAACATAAACACAGAAGTCTCTGTACACATGTGCATATTAACACACACATGCACACATAAGGGCAAGAGCCCCCCCCCCACAGAGACAGATTGATAGAGACAGAGACTGAGAGAAACACAGAGAGAGACAGAAGAGAGACAGAGAGAGAGAGAGAGACTTTCCTACCTCATCAAATCCCATCTTGTCTGGATACTTAGGGACAACTGACACAAACTGGGAAGGCTCCATTGGAGGACGGTCAACTGGAAAGCAGAAGAAACAGGGTGCTTTATCAGGAAATAGAATTCTACCACCACTTTTAGGGCTGAGAGCCATGCTTGACAACCAGGGCAGGGGACAACTATTCTGATGTTCCTCAGGACTGAGCAGCTTCACAGGGACTCTAATGGTCAGAGCAGTGGCTTCAGAACACTTGTCCATTTGCACGTGGAAATATTTGCTATTATTTTATTATAATTGTTACTATTTCATTAACACTCATTCTAAGAAGATAACGGGGGCAGTGTAGGGTGATGGTTGAGCAAAGGCTCAAGAGTCAGACCCATGCACCTTACCCTTGGCCTAGAAGGCATTGAAGACCTGTTTATTGATATGTAAGTTACAGTGTGCTATAAGATTTGGATGAGACCTGCGTGCAAATCCATTCAGTATATTAACAGAGTAAATACTTATAGCTCTTACCTACTGTGTTCCATGGGAAAAGAACTATGAAACACAATTCCCTTGAAGAATTGTATTTTCTACACTTTTAAAACTTCCAAAGTCTGGACCACTTTTCTTTCTTTCTTTCTTTTTTTTTGGTTTTTCTAGACAGGGTTTCTCTGTATATCCCTGGCTGTCCTGGAACTCATTCTGTAGACCAGGCTGGCCTCAAACTCAGAAATCCGCCTGCCTTTGCCTCCCAAGTGCTGGGATTAAAGGCATGTGCCACCACCGCCCGGCAGTCTGGACCACTTTTACCCTATTTAAATAGGCTATAGGTGTGTGAAATTCCCATTTTAACCCCAGCTTAGCTCCAAGTGCTGGTTCACATCTCAGAACTTGATACAAGAATAATAAAAGACTTCAGGTAGAAGGGACATTATATCACGTAACACATTTTAAAAAGTTACTTCAGGGCTGGTGAGATGGCTCAGTGGTTAAGAGCACTGACTACTCTTCCAAAGGTCCTGAGTTCAAATCCCAGCAACTACACGGTGGCTTACAACCATCCATAATGAGATCTGACGTTCTCTTCTGGAGTGTCTGAATTATAGCTACAGTGTACATATAACAATAAATAAATCTTTAAGAAAAAGTTACTTCAATGCTTAAAAAAGCCATCTTTATATACTATATACTCTCATACTTGGGAATACTTTTGGTAAAGAATCTGAGAAGGCCTTGAAGGTTTATTAGTCTTATATAAATTCAAGTATTAATTAGATTTCCCTTCATATGATAAGATGACAAAACTTTTAAGTAAGAGCTAGTTGCTGAAATGCTTAAAGAGCTATCAGTGAGCCGGGCAGTGGTGGCACATGCTTTTAATCCCAGCACTTGGGAGGCAGAGTCAAGCAGATTTCTGAGTTCAAGGCCAGCCTGGTCTATAGAGTGAGTTCCAGGACAGCCAGGCTATACAGAGAAACCCTTTCTCGAAAACAAAACAAAACAAAACAAAAAAACCAAAACCAAAAAAGAACTATCAGTGAAGCTGTGGAGATAGGAGATATCTTAGTATAGTGCTTGCTATACAAGCATGGAGACCTACATTCACCTATGTAAAATCCAGGTGCAGTTGTGTACATCTGTAACTCTTGAGGCAGAGTGGGAGAGACATACTCAGAACTCATTGGCTAGCCAGTTCAGCCAATCAGCAAGCTCTAATTTTAGTATGAGATGCTGTGGACAGTAGTAAATGACATACAATATCAACTTCTGGCTTTCACATGTAGGGGCACACATATCCATGTACTACATATACTACATATACACAGAGACACCCATGGTCACACAAACAGAACTGATAGTGATTATTGTGCCGCAGTTTCCTCTGGATTAAAACATTCTATCCAGGATTCTATCTAACTCAGGAAGTAAACAACACACAAGTCTCAGGAAATTCCTGAAACTAACAATCACCTTAACAAGGTTCAGCCTCCTGCCAATCTTCTCTTTCAGGAAGCACATGTCCAAATTCTCCATATATTTCAGTGTACTTAAGGAGTTAGGACCTTATTGTTATTACCCATGTCTACTCTGCTCAAACTCCTTACCTCACTTACCACCCTCGCCATTCCCTTATAAACATTGTTAATTTTCTACCATTGATATTTGTTTTATAAGATCCTAAAGCTGGTTATACCCAACTGAGCACTCACTCAGCATCCAAAAGACCATGATAGGAGACACACCATACAAATTCACCATGTGAGTCACTTCAAAGTGACCCATCAGACATGGCTCCAACAGTAAATTCACTTCCCAGTGTTTCAGAGATCTGTTTTATGACCTGATTTTTCTGGAATCTCCAACAGATTTCCCAAGTCCAAGAAAATAGGCAAAATCCTTAGATTTTTGCTCTTCCCCAAAAGCCCCAAAGCCATATGAACAACTGCACTTTGTACTTTTCTACTTGTTAAGGGAGACAATTCTTGTTTCTACTGAACACAACCATTAGAGAAGTGGTTCTCAACTTTCCTAACACTGAGACCCAATTTTATGGTTGAGGATCATGCTGTGGTGATGCCCAGCTATAAAATTATTCCATTGCTACTTCATTACTATAGTTTTCTACTCTTATGAATCTTAATGTAAATTTCTAATAAGCACGATGTCTGATATGTGACCTCCCACAGGTTGAGAACTGCTGTTTTACAGTATTGTCCTAGGCTATGGCAACTCCTGTTTTCACAAGAATTTCAGTCTTGCAGATACCTTCTGTTCCAAGCTATCAAGTTCCCCTTTATCTGGGATCAGCACACAGATATACTTCAGAACACTTACCTTAAGCAAATGGACAACATTAAGAAATTAAGTGAAAACAAATACAAATAAAACAATTCACTGCCCATTTCCTTATTCCATACTCCATTAAAATTCCACTTTCTAGGCTGGAGAGATGGCTCAGTGGTTAAGAGCACTGACTGTTCTTCCAGAGGTCTTGAGTTCAAATCCCAGCAACCACATGGTGGCTCACATCCATCTGTAGTGAGATCTGATGCTCTTTACTGAAATGTCTAAAGATAGCTACAGTGTACTTATATATAATAAATAAATAAATAAGATAAAATAAAATTTTTTTTTTAAATTCCACTTTCTCATTTTCTTGTCTCTTCAGTCCATTCTAATCAGCTTGTCTCCCTATTATTGCATTAAAGTACTTCCTACCAAAACTGGTAACAGAGCTGTCTTTCTTTTCTTCCTGTCCTCTCTTGACAGGGTCTTACTCTGTACTCTAGATTACTCTGGCACTTGCTATGTAGCTCAAGCTGGCCTGAAACTCTCAAGGCTGGTCCCTCAGCCTCCTAAGAGATAAGATTACAGGCATGAGCCGCCATAGCTAGAAACAGTTCTAGCCCGATTAGTACTGAACATCACTTCTTTGCCCTCATTTTGCTTGGCTTCCCAACATCATTTGCCTCTTTCTCAAAACATAACTCCCTTTTCCTTCCCAGCTTTCTGGCTGTTAGTGTACTCTGGGGATCTGTCCTCTTTTGTTTTACTGCATGAGGTCACATTATTCCTTGGCTTCAAATATCTTTTTGGTGTTATGAGTCTTAAATGTCTTTCTCTGTGGAATCTCTTCCCTAAACCCATAGATTCATATATCCACGTATCTTCTGGCCTCTCTATTCAGACTTGAAATAAATACTTCAAGCATACATGATGGAGTGAAGCCTCTTTTGACTCAATAAGTTGAATGGACTGAAATGCTAGAGTTATTCTTAGTTTCCCCTTTGCCTCATGGGCTGCCTCCAAGCTCCTTTAAGTACAGTGGGCTCTGCCATTAAAATGTACCTTAAGCCTGTCTGTTTCTCATTACCTTCTTGCTACAGCTCAAATCTCAACCACTAACATCTCTTAACATGAGCTATGTATTAATTCCTTATACTCTAATACCCATACCACAGCTTGAGTGATCTTTTAAAATACATAAATCATATCACACAACCTTATGGGTTCATGCTGCTCTTAGGATAAAATCCAAATTCCTTGCCATGGCTAGCGTGTTCTGTGTTCGTCCATGACTTCATCTCCTTCTGTCCAGCTCCTTGTTTCTCACCATGTTGCCCTCTGGTCCTGGACCACTTACAAGATTTCTCCTCTCTAGTGCTCTTTATATGTATTGTTCTTTCTGCTTGGAATTCATCCCCCAAAAATTCATGCAACTGCTTCTTCCTTCATATGCTACCTGTTAAAATATAAATTTGTGGTGGCAAGGTTTTGTTTGATTTCTCCATTGCTAATTCATTATTATGGGAAATTATGCACTGTGCATGCACTGAGTTTATATAGCCTGATCCTTTTTATTATTATTAAAACCTTTATTGTTTCCTTAGGATGGATAGTCTACTTCATCTGGACTGTCCAATTAATGACCACTTCATTCAAGCCACTTCAACCTCTCAAACTTTAGTTTCTTCTAATGTTTTAGTCTTTCTTCAGGATAGAATTCATTTGTCTGCTTGTCTCCCTCCTCATCCTGTGCCTGATCAGTCCTCTCATTTGAGCTTCTCACTTCTACCCAGCATCAGCTGAAGAAGCGTCAGGGCTGGGCGTGAGCACACAGGCCACAGTAACCTCTCTGTGTCCTAAATTCCTGTTGCCTTTGCATCTGCTCAGTTCACAGCGCACTGTATTATTTGTGTCTTTTAAATATTAGTCCTGACTCCTCAAGTAAACTGTGATCCTCTGAAAATTGAGGGTTGGATATAAAATGCTTTGACTTCCTAATACCTTTGCGAAGTGACATATATCACAGATATGCACCCCAGTTCTCCTCATTAAAAATGGCATGTTCTAATGCTTCAATCATTATTTCCCAACAGCACTGCCAGTAGCTAATATCTAATGCCTATGGGAATCCAGCTCTTGGGTAGCTTAATTTCTCATTCACCTCTGTGTAGAGAGTTTACAGCTATGACTTCATCATTACCAGCGTATTATCATTCCTACATGGGACTTCAATCCACATTTTTGCATTATAACCCATAACCCCTTTTGTTTAATGAAACAAATCATTGAGATCAAAGGAGAGGTCTGAGTGAAAAACCTGAGTTAATTTTAGACTCACTGAGTGGCTTGTGAGTTTCCAGTTGGCTTAATATTTCAATTATGTCCTATGCTATAAAGTTGAAGATGGGGATGCTTAACAGAGTTATTATCAGGAACAGTGAGTACGAGGATTAAATCAAATGCTGTCCATACATTGCCAAGCACGGGGAGAGCAGAGTGAAAGGCAGGACTTGCAGGCTCTTCTCAGATGAAGTCTACCTGGCCAGACAAGGGGCTGTGCATATTTGTAAATTATGCTCATCAAGATTTCTATTGACCATCTGTAGAAGAACTTTTCCCATGCTCAGGCAAGAGAGCACAAGGTCTAGTCGGTCACTCTGTGAGCTGCCATCTGGAGTCAAGGCTATAAGCCATGAAATGGCAATCATGAGGGTTATCATTTTCATGATGAGCTATATGGAATTGTAGTAATTGTCACATTTCAATTCATATTTTATAAAGCTGATTATATATATGTGATTGTCACACTATTATTTTATGACATTTATTATATATGTAATATATAATTGCCATACTTTTTTATATATGTAAATGTAATTGTCACACTTCATTATGTATGTGTATATGTAATTCTCACACTTTATTATTTTAGGAAGCTGATTATATATATCATTCTTTACTGTCAGTTCTTCAAAGTTAGTTATCTTCACTTTACAAAGGAACAACAAAAATAAAACTGAAGTGATTCTCTCCTCATAGATGACAAAGCCTGGGTTCAAGGTGACTTTTTGGGCTCCAGGTTCAGTGTTCTTGTTAATACAGTCTCCATTCACTTATTAATTTATTCAAATGTCTGATCATACATTCAGAAAACATTTCTTTGTTCCCAACCATATGTGGAGCACTATGTGAGGTATTTGAGACACAAGGCAACAAAATAACTACCTTGTCCCTAGTGCCTGAGACATGTGAAAAGAGACAGAAACTACACACATGCGCTGTTGATGCGATGGCTCAGTGGGTAAAGAGCTCACAATATAAGCATGAGAACCTGATTTTGGATCCCAGACCCAGGTATAAGGCAGGCATGATAATGCATGCTTGTAACTCAGGGCTGGTGGGGAGAGCTGCAGAGACAGGTAGATTCCCTGAGCCACTCACTGGTCAGGCAGCTCAGACAATCAATTCATTAAGGTGGAGAGTGATAGAGGAAGATAGAGTTCGGTCTTCTCCCTCCACATATACACATTCAGCTATACCTGTATACACATGCACACACACATATACACAGACACAGAGAGAGAGAGAGAGAGA
>NW_022196891.1:49514989-49547166 GCF_008632895.1 Mastomys coucha | reverse complement strand
AGGGAGGGAGAGAGAGAGAGAGAGGGAGGGAGATTCATTTAAAGCATTTACGATTTAAGGACTGGTTCAAGAAATACCGTCAGTGAGTTAACCCTCTTCTATCCTTAGCTACAGGACATTTGTCATTCTACTCAGTCATGAGCCAGTACCTACAGGAAGCAGTGGGAAGTATTCTGTGTCCCGAGACTAATATGGTGCAAGGGAAATTTATAGGTGGAGAGAATGGGAAATGGGTACTCACAGACAACTTGGTGAGTCTGAAAATAAAGTTGTGTGCTTCTCTTTAAAACTTTTGTTTTTAAAGCCTTAGTACATTTAAATTTCATAACATCATGTAGACATTGGAGAGTTTTCCATACCTCTATTGTTGCTCATTCACCTGTGATCAACTCTGATTGCATCTTCTTACATTTACATCCTGATTTCTATTACTTCAGTTAAAAAATTCTTTTCCATTTCTATGACCACTGCTTTTGTTCAGACTCTAACCATCCTCTGCCTGAAGTGTCATGTAATGTCCTTTCAGCTCTGGTGTAGACCAGCACCCATGGCTGACTCATGACCGACTCATTTATTCTCTCTTCCTAGTATGACCTCCCTAAGTCTAAATTTCAACTTAATTTCATGTCTTAGCTCAAATTCCTTCAAAATTCCCTCCTTTCAAGGAAAGTCTAATGTCCTCTGCCCGTGCTCCTGGCCATGTTCAGCCTCACTTTCTATTGTCTCCTACCCACCTCCAGTGTGATGAGACACAGAAAAGATTCCCTGTGGGAAGCCACCACCAGTGCACTCTCCAGAATTGATGGGTTAGTTAGCTTTTTTTCTTTGGCCGCCAGTAAGATTAGTTATTGATGATTAACATATCAGTTCCAAAATTGTGTAAGACTCAGTGCCAATGATAACACAGTGGTTGAGGCCACAGGTTTTGGAGGTACCACATTTGATTCAAAACTTAATCTGCCATTAGTAGAATGATAGACTCATCTATACTTGAATTTCTTCAGCTTTATTTGGGGAATAATAGTTCTCCCTCACAGAGTTATTGTGACAATTATTGAGAGAATGTACAAAAGGTATTCAGCATTGTATTATGTTATATCATAAACTATTGTTAAGTTAAACATAATTGCTGTTCTTGTGTTAGTATACACACACACACACACATACACACACATACACATGTATACACAAGCACACATATGTGCACCCTCCCCCCACAGGCCCAGAGTCATATAATTAGAAATAGCAAAGACAAGATATAAATTCATTTTACACAGCACTTATTACAGCATTTACTGCATTGTAGAACAAGTATTTACTAATGGATCTAGCTATCCACCAAAATAGGAAGCTCCCTGAGAATAATGACCTTATCATATTTGGGGTTGTTTTTCTTTGTTTTTGAAATAGGTTTCTCTCTGTAGCTCTGGCTGTTCTGGAATGTGCTCTGTAGACCAGGCTGGTCTTGAACCCAGAGATTTCCTGCCTCTGACTCCTGAGGGCTAGGATTAAAGGTGAGTATCACCACTGCCCATCTGACCTTTTCATATCTGTATCTCATGGAAAAAAATTAAGAACTCAAGGGTAGATGAATGTCTGTGCCTCAGCCTAGACAGAATTATAGCCATGAAATGTCAGACTAAGAAGCAGAGATCCAGGGCTGGCTGTGGCTGGTCACAGTTGGCCATGGCTGGCCTGGTTACTGTGACAATGAGCTAGGCACCATTGCCCTGGCTCCTGGTCACTCACTCATTGCTTCTATCTGCACATGGATGAGGTTCTCGATGTCCTCCTGCAGTGTCTGGTGGGGCTTCAGAGGGATGGGTAGGTAGCCATAGTGTTCTTTGTTGCATAGATACATCTGGATGCCTGAAGAGGTGAGAGAACAGAGTTAACCAATCAAAAAACACACTAGGCAAGAGAGAGACGCCTTGGGGCTGACATGAATTCAATGCTGAAGCTCAACAAGTGGCTTCTTTGGGGAGCTGTCTATAGAGCTTAACAATATTCTTTTATTAAAAAGTTGAAACTGAATTGGGGGCTCTTAAGAACTCTGGGACATTCTTCAGTTCAGAGGAAATTGATTCTTCTTTCTCAAGAAAAAAAAGCACATTTGTGGCTTGAAATGGACACTGTAAAGGCATGAAGCAATCAGACAGGAAGAAGGAATTCCTGTTCCAGAGAACAGAGTGGAACACTCTAATCCACATGCAGGAAATAAGAAGAGGACAAGGAATGAGATCCATATTTGATATGAAAGCACACAGGAAGATCCTGTAGAGATGACAGATTATTAAAGCTAAAGCCAAGCTCACAAAAAACCCAAAATATTTAAAAGATACAGAGGAAATTTGTCATTTCCAGTGATTCCTCTTGGTTTTATTTTATTTTATTTTATTTTATTTTTTGCTGCACTGGAATGAATTTAGAATGACCAGTGAATAAGATTCTCAAGAATAAATTAATAATGACAAAAAAAAAAAACCCCATTCCTCTCAAAACTTATTAAGCACCTACAGTGTGGCAGTGCCAGTGATGTCTTTGTTTGGTTATATTCGGTCTTAGTATCCATAGCTCACCACTGAGCAGGGAGAACTATAAAGCATCTCTGTTTAGCCAGACAGTGAAAAAAGAAGACTCAAGATGGCCTCATACAGTCCCAGCCATGGACCCAGCTTCCTTAGTTACAAGGACAAACCTGCCAAGTTCTGGACCATTCACTAAAGTCTCTGGTTTGTTAATTGCTACAACCATCAATGTTTTCCTGTGGAAATTATCTACATACTGACATCTTTATTTGGGGCAGATGAAATTTCCAGCAGTCAGCTATAACACCTGCCAAGCCAAGTGAAGCTGTCTTAGGGCATTAACAGAGAAGAACAAGGAGAGAAAGGGGCCTTTGTCTTCCACCTTTACTGATCCTGGTTGGTCTCTCTGGGTGCTGTCACCTCCTCTGACTTGTTTAAGTGAACTCACTAGCTGTGCTATTTGCTTTCATGACTACTTCTGGGGATACAAACCAGAATGTGACCTTTTTACAAAGTTGTAATAAACTAAGAATGTGGAAGAAAAAGACAGTGTTTATGTTACCTCTCTATGGTACTCAGACACTACCCCCACCCTTTACCATTTAACTTCCAAAAGCTTCCATTAAAAAGGCGATATGATACTTAGCCAAACTATCCATTGGGTAAGCAGGTATAAGAAAGGCATTTCCAGATGTGAAATGCAATTCCATGGAACATTTACCTTCCATCATACTTTCTCAGAAAGTTATTACATGATGAAGAGAAAGACAAGGAAGATGAGAATAAGAGGAGGAGGGAGAAAGATCACCACGCACAAGAAAGACCCAAGACATAAGAAAGGTGATGTACAACAGAAGCAAACTTAGTCTCAAGTTGATGGCTGAGAAGCTCAGAGGTTAGAGTTCCTTAGAAGATTTCAAGAGAGACATCTTGGAATGGTCTAATATGCAAAAGTGGACAGCTAATAATTCTGAATACTTTAAGAGGGTTGAGAGGTTGCAATTGTATTAATGCTCTCCATTTCATATGCACACACAATACACATATACACACAAAATTACTAAGTTTGATAAAGGGAAAATTTTATAGTATATAAAAATGACTGTTCTTGGTGTTTTAGGATCATGTGATTATAATTAAAAACCTGAAGGTCTTTTAAAAATATTTAATTATTCTTATTTGTGTGTATTTGTGAGTGCCCTTATGTATGTCCATGCACTGCATGTGTGCCTGGTGCTCAAGGAGGACAGAAGAGGACATCAAACCTCTTAGAACTAAAGGCACACAGTTGTGAGTCACCATTTGGGTGCTGGGAACTGAAACCAAGTCTCCTGTAGGAACACCACATGTTCTTAATTACTGAATTATTTATCTACCCCCAACACCCAGCATATTAAATTACATAAAAAGGACAAGGTGATAGGAAGAATGTATCTATACATAGAAGCCTAAGGGAAGTGAACTAACTTACTATCTTTTATAATGAAGAGTTGATTTTGAAGGGGAAATACAAAGCAGAAGAAAAGAAAGCAAGCAAGAAGAGAGGAATGTATGCTGCTTAGAAACAAAGCTACTAATACCATGCTTCTGTACCCATCTTCAGGAGTGGTACATTGAGAGTGTTCATTTTAATAAGTCCTCAGTCACTGGACTCTTTCCACTATGTGCATGGATAATATGATAAAAGATAGGGGTATGCACCGATAATTACATCAAGTCTCTGAGGATATCTTGTAGTACCAGTTTCTGGTGAATCTCTGGGAAGGAGAGGCAAGTGACACAAGGAAAGTACTTTGTTTTCCTAATGAAGGCACCAAATGCTTTCCTGAGCTCACATCCATGGGAATCATAAAGACTGATAATCCGTGTGATGAGACATCAGACACAGGCTATGACTGGTCCAGGGGCACACAGTAAGCCATTAGTACCAAATCTCTGTCTCTGAGGGCCAGTTCCAACTTGTCTCTCCAACTGGAGCTTACAGCTTAGTCTCAAGGCCATTAATTCCTGGGACTGCCGTCTCTACCCGGGGAAGCACTTAGGAACAGCCCAAGTGATTCAGAGGCAGATCTGCCTGCCCATCACTCACATTTCTTATTTGGTTCTCAGTGGATGAATTATTTGGAAGATTCTTGGCTAGTACAGAAGGCCCCTGTGGCTGTGATGCAGAACCATGATCACTAGCTACATGGGAGGTGAATTCTTGCCCTTGTCCTCATTATTGCCACCGAGACTTTTGTATGACCATCTGCTCTCTGCTCCAGTTAGATAGTTCACCCAAACCCTTGGAGTGTATTATCTTATCATTCATATTTGCCAAAGTCTATATCTGAGATGTAGGATTTATGTGGTCCCAAGGTCTTGCCTCATACAGACAACTTGATTCTTTCAGCACATTTTAAAAATGTTGTTCCGATGGATAATGCACATCCAGAGAATTTTGGTACTCTGAAAACAAAAGAAAGATGTACAGCTATTTTTCACCCAAGACTGTCAAGGGAAAGGCAAGTGCTTTTCTTTGGAACCAAGGAAGAAAGAAAAAGCCTCATGATGTACCTTGGGCTAGGTGGTTCCTAGGTCCATTTATACTTCTTTTGAAAATATCAATGAGCTATAACCTCAGAACACATGGGTACCAGGAAGTAGCTTTCAGCCATACTCTCTTACCCTGTTTGTAGTCAGTATGACTACTCTGGCCCTTGGTGTTCATAGCTCTCAAAAACATATTGTTTCCATGGCAAAGGATCTGAACTTCCCAACAAATATAGACTCTAACATAATGCTGGACATAATTATAGCACCTCTTTCCTTTTCTGTCTTGTTTCCCTCAGATAATTTTCTAACAGCCTTGGGTATCTATGTCTGCTTTTAATGTTTCATAAATATGCCTGGGAAGCCTGAAAAATAATGCATAAATTGGTGGTGAGAAGACCAAACAAACAACAAAGATGAAAAGTTCCAGCATAGCCTGCATCCGTCTTCCAGGCTTAACATCTGTGTGTTAGTTTAAAATAGATATATCATCATTTAATTCCTGGGTCACAAAGATGCCTTGTGCAATGGGTATAAAGGAGATCTCTGTTAGGCACTGACCATCGCCATAACCATCAATAGCTTAGCTTCTTAACATCCTTTTTTTTTTTTTTTTTCAGAATCTGAAGCAAAGGCTTTGCAGAACTTGCTGGAACAGGAAGGCTCTGCTTCTATTTCTGGCCCTGGAGATGTCACAGCAAATCACACATCAAGAAGCAGCTCCTATTAACACGGACACAAGGACCTTCATGCCACCTTCCAGACCATATGAGGAGTGACCGCCCTTTCCTTAACATAAGGCCTCTAAATGCCTATGTCTTGCCAAACAGTCTAAATTCTTCTACCAAACATGGAAACCAGCCTTACCATTTCTACAAAATATTCTCCTTCTTTTCAAATGTACACACATAAGTGAGTGGAACATATATAATTTTATGTGCATGTCATAGTTTGGATTTGGTATCAATATTCTCATCTTTTAGCTAGCTATCAGGGAGCTTCAGAAAGCCATCTTCACCATAACTCAGGTAGCCATATTTCACCATCTCCGTGGTTTCTAAACCCATTTTGTTAGAGGCCAAATGATGCATTGCTAATAGGACCAAGGGCTGTCAGGAGGGCCTAAGGTACTTAAGAGAGTTTGCCCTAGGTACATCATGAATCTTCCTGACCTGTTTTTGTGAATTAGTCCTCCCTGAGGGAATGGGAGGAAGGAAAGAGAGAAAAAAAGAAAAACCAAATCAAACCAAAAACCCCTTTCCTGTCAGGAAGCTCACAAAATCTAGTGGCAATGGTTTTCTAGTGACTCACCAGGTCCCCAAGTCTGGCTTTGCCTCTCTTTCCACAGAGATGAAGGCAACAGTGAGAGAGCTGGGTTTTATGACTGCACAGAATACCGATGACATCCCGAGCCCTCCCAGTTAGGCAGAGACCTCTTGCTATGTTCTGGCTGAGGAGACACACACAGAAGTGCTGACTTCAACTTCTGGACTGGACTGGACTCTGACAAGGGTGAGTCCTTCAACTCAGTGTCTACCTGGATGGATGGTGCATCCTGGGTGGTGAGGTATCTTGAATCCTACAACTAAGGGTAATGCCTCCTGAATTATGGAAGAGTAATACAGAAAGAATCTGGGCTGTTAAGAACTGTGGGACAGAGGCACTATAGTGGCACAGATTATTTCTGAGAAAAAAAAAGTTCCATTTGTGAAGCCTGGAGACTTTATGAGTATTGTTCTAGGTTCCAATTTAATAATAGAATTCTTGTAATTAGCAACAACAATATCATTAGCTCTAGAGAGTCAGTGAGATTTTCAAGGACCCTATTATTTTTGCTTTTTTCATCAATTTACATCCTCACTTATCAGGACTGGAGTCCTGTGTGACTGCCAGCCCTGGCTCTTGAGATTTTTGGTGTTTGGGGACAGCAACAGAGAGGATTCTGGCATGGCTACTACAAACAACTCATCTCCTCTAATAGACTTGAAATTGAGATAGGTGTGTTTTTAAATATGCACAGGACACAGAAGCACGTCTTTTGCCATGTTTCCATGTCAGTCCACACCCGAGCACAAACAGTACCTGCTTGCCTGCTGGAGAAGGCAAAAACAATGATGTCATCGAAGGTCCAGGTGTAGTCCTGGTGTGGGGGGTAGAAAGCCAGTTTGTCAGAGGCCTCTTTCCTGAGGTCAATCAGGAAGGTGGAATGGACCATGGGGACGGGGAAGCAGCCCGTCCTCTTCCATTCTCTAATCTGAAGGTAGTCTGGGGTCCGTTTATAGAAGCCCTGGAAAAGAGCAATAAAGAGACCATGTCTTGTCTGAAGACATCTGGACCCTCTAAGCTATCACAGGGCAATAGAATCTCCAGTGTTGCCATTTTTATTACTATGAGCTAAAAATTTCTAAATGAGCTCAAGAAATTAATCTGCACTTAAAATATTGAGGGCTTTTAATAGCAGGAACCATTTTATTCCATTTCTGTTGATTTTTTTTTAAAGATTTATTTATTATTTAATGTATATGAGTACATTGCAGCTGTCTTCAGACACACCAGAAGGGGGCATCGGATCCCATTATAGATGGTTATGACCCACCATGTGGTTGCTGGGATTTGAACTCAGGACCCCTGGAAGAACAATCAGTGCTCTTAACTGCTGAGCCATCTCTCCAGCCCCATTTCTGTTGATTTAATGCTTTCACAGAGTGTAGTATATATTGGCTTATGGTTAAATATGAAGGACTAACATTAACAAAGAGGGGCCAGATCAGGCAAGTGTGGACATGTGTTCTGGTCCAGGCCCTGTAAGTTCAAGCCTTTCCTCAGCTTTTTATTATGTACAGGTGTCTCACCAGACCCGACCTTGCTAAGTATCTTTCCTGAGCTCTGAAACAGGAACAGACAGAATTATTTACCCCAGAGGTTTTTCTCATATAATTAAGTAAGGTGAAACTATGAAGTACTTAGAGTGATGCATCAACCAGTATTGGCTAGCACTGAAATGACTATGTTACACTTGGGTAACTTTTTTGAAGCATACATTATTTCCACATATACTTCTGGGTCTTTTTTTCCAGAGCTCTGCACTTTTGGGGGACCCCACCCCCTGCTTTAACATTCTCTTTGGTGTGAGAGCACAGTTCAACCTATCCTCTCATTGGTTTTCAATAATGGTGGTATGACTCAATTTGCTTTCCATCCAAACTAAATTGTTTATTCAACAAATACTCACAGTGCACCTGCTGTGACTCAGGCATTGAGATAAATGATGGAGAGTTAATAAATGATATGGCACAAGCTTAGCCCATGTGGGGTGTAGAATCTTGCAGAGGACCTCTATTCCAGCGGTACCAGTCATAAAGACCAGGAAAAAAATTCCAATATCCTTTAAAGTGTGTAGAAGCTTTGAAAGGCATTTTAAAACCACACCATAGGAGATGCAGGCTCAGGGGGACAACTGGAAAGTTTCACAAGACTACTGTGAGGCACACAATGCTCACCGGACACTCAAGGTTCTAAGTATTTAAGCATTCCTAGTCATTTTTGGTGCATTTCTGGTTGTGATGTCGACCCCAGGTATCAGGCACCACACCTTTATCTACTTCTGTGATATACTTTTCAGGGTATGGAACAGTTCAGCTGTCTACTAAATCCCAACACCTCCTATGATAAGGACCACAAACTGGGACTTGGAAGATTTGAGTCTGTGATGGTTTGTATATGCTTGGCCCAGGGAGTGGCACTATTAGAAGGTGTGGCCTTGTTGGAGTAGGTGTGGCCTTGTGGGCGTGGGCTTTAAGACCCTCATCCTAGCAGCCTGGAAGCCAGAATTCTGCTAGCAGCCTTCAGATGAAGATGTAGAACTCTCAGCTCCTCCTGCACCATGCCTGCCTGGATGCTGCCATGTTCCTGTCTTGATGATAATGGACTGAACCTCTGAACCTGTAAGCCAGCCCCAATTAAATGTCCTTAAGAGGTGCCTTGGTCATGGTGTCTGTTCACAGCAGTAAAACCCTAACTAAGACAGTGTCTTAGATTCATCTTAATTTACCTTAGACTTGCCACCTGCTAGCTTCAGTCTATGAGAGTTCTTTAATGGATGTGCAAGGGGCATGGGGGGCGTAATTCTTCAAGAGGCTCCCTACAAACCAAAGTCAATACTATTAGGAATAATAATGTCAGGATGAGAAACTTGGAAAATTTAGGTGGATGAAGAATCATTTAGTATCCTGGGAGAGAAGATGGTGGGAAAGGAAGTGGAGAGCAAATGACAACCAACATGCTTCACCTAGAGAGGTGGACACAACAGTAGTTGCTTCATTTTTCCAGAACTCAAGTTTATTGGCAATAAGTCCTGCTCATTAGCCACACCATGCCAAGATCGTTTTGTTTTGGATGTGTTTAAAGGATCCGAAAAGTAGGCCTGCCTTGAGCTTATGAAGTCACTGGCCATTTCCATTCCTGTCCAAGTTGAAAATGGACTGGAGTGGAAGAAAGCCAAAACCAGATGAGGAAGGTTATAATTGGCCCACGTTGCACAGAATTGAGTTTTGCTCTGCAAAATAAATGAGCACATTTCTCCTACTTGCTTTTAATAAGGAACTAACAGAAACCTGCAGGCTGCAGTCACCAGGATGACCTCCTCCCAGCCCTGTTGCTTGTGGCAAACCAGAACTTTCCAGAAACAAGCCTCAGGTGGCCCTGCCCAGTAGAAAATGGCAGACGGTTAATGGAGAGTTTATTCTAACTTAACATAATGTTTTCTCCCAAGAAATGGAATAAACTTTCTACATATCAACGTGTCAGCTTTCCAAAGTCAGGTAGATGGTAAGAATCATTCAAAAGCTCTTAGGACCCAGAAATATAATCATAATCACAACCAGGAACTTCTGGTCTAGTGCTGTGTTGGGGCCACTGACAACTGCATTCTCAGGAGTTTGGCGAGCCATTTGAGATGTTGGTATATTAAAATGTGTAAAAGCAAAAGTCATTTTTGGACAACTCTTTATAATGTAGTTTAAACGAGCCTTGAACTCTTGTTTTCTGTTTCTGTTCTGATTGAGACAAATTTCATGTAGCCTATGCTCTGATTTCCTTAAGCAGCTGAGAATGACCATGAGTTACTGACCCCCTTCCTCTACTTCTCAAATTCTGGGATTGATAAATATACACTATTGTGCTCACTGGCCTTAAATCAATCTCTCTCTCTCTCTCTCTCTCTCTCTCTCTCTCTCTCTCTCTGTGTGTGTGTGTGTGTGTGTGTATTGTGTATTAGTTTCCTTGAGACTGAAACATTCTGTCTTGCAGGGAAGCTTCTTAAGTTGGAAGGTAAACAACTTAAACTATCTTCAGGAAGTCCCTGAAACTGATCAGATTCACTAGGTACTTCCTCCACACCAGAGTAAGCAATAATTCTGCTAAGAGTCATTCTCAGACTAGCTAGCTGCAGAGAATTCTCTCAGAAGACAAGGCAAGCTGCAAAGAGGATTTTGAGACTAAACCAGCTGCCTGGGAGAAGCAGAACCTCACCCCCTACCTCCAAGCTGCCTGGAAGAGGTGGTTTAGATAAACTGAATCACTTGGTAGGGACACTCTCTAACCTGATGAGCTGCTTGCAGGCTGTGCAGAGTGTTACAGGTTCCCAACTTTGGTGAATTGTCACCCATGCTGGGGTGAGCTTTGGTGACACAGCTGTCTTTGAGTCACCTCTATTCCTGTAACTAAGCCCTCTTCTAAATTCCTGTAAGAAATCCTGGTAAAACTTATGGTTCACCAAGTTGGACTTTGGCAGTATTTGTACATTGGTCTGTCATGTGCTCCGTATCTCATGTGTGTACATATATGTGTAGCATATCCCCAGGAAAAGTCTTGTCATGCAACACATGCATGGTAAGTATGTGGATCATATATATACAGGTGTTTGAGGAAAGCGTACACACCCATGAACACATGGATGGCAGGAGGACATTAAATATTGAAGGGACTCTGGCCAGCTCAAGTATGGAAGGCATAGCTCTGGCAGGCCTTGCCTCCCTCACCTCCCCTCTGCCTTGATAAAAACACTTAGATTACATTCCTAAAGCCAGCCACCAAGGTCTAGTCCCTTATTTGGTCATTTCTTTCTCCTGAGGATAACTGCCAAGGTCCAGGTATCAAAGTACTGAAGTCCAACAATCAAAATCTCCCTTTGGCTCACCTATTTTACATGCCCAATTAAAATTAAACACCTCATCTTAATACAGTTTTCCATTTTACCTCTATAAACTTTTATAGGTCACGTCTGTCTCCTCTCTAGCCAGAGGCAGTCCTTTGTCCTCCAGGACAAATACCCCTCCTCCCTCTCCCTTGTTCCCTTCTTCTCCCTCATCCTCTGTTTCTGGTCTTTGTCTCTTTTCCCTTGTCCTCTGACCCTTGGAGGCGAATAAATCTCACTTGTGCTGAGAACTTCGTCTTGGAGGTTCTGAGCCAATACTTTCCTTAACAGGTATTAGGCTCCATCATTCTTCTCCTTATTCTTTTAAGACAGGTTATCTCAATAACCCTGGAATTGGGCTGGCAATCAGCATTCTGCAGTGATCCTACTGACTCCAGTCCCAATAGCACTGGGGTCATAGGCACACATGAGACCATGCCTGGCTTCTTTTTACATGGGCAGGTCCTGTGTACATACAGGAAACATGAAGTCACTTCCCCAGCCCTATATTCTGGACCACTCATCCTCCTGCCTCAGTACTGGGTCACCATGCCTATATTACTATGCATTTTAAATAACCATCTCAAGTGGCTATATTGTAGCTCTTTGTATGAAAGCTTCTAGCACTAAACGCTTTAGAATGTTTTGTTGATATAATGCCTCCTGGATTGTGGTCTTTGGTGTGGACTTACCTCCTTTCTTGAAAGTGCTTGCTTTAGTGACACATATAAGTCTAAAGAGGAGATGAGAAAGTAGGCTACTGCTCACACGGTCCTGCCCTCTTAACACAGCCTCCATTGGTTAATCAAAAGACTTGCCTGAGGTGTGATTCCGCACCAGAAGTTAGAGTACAGACCCCGGGATTCCAGCATGGGTGCCACGATGGTTTTGTTTTCTACAATCATTAGGTTCAAGGTCTGTGAATTAGTCAGGAAGTTGTCGACATCTATGAACTAGGAAAAGAGAAGGACAAGGTTAGGGTTCAATAACAGCACAGCTAAAAGATCACAAACTCTGGGGCTGGTTCTTATCTTTTCCCTCCTGAACAGCCATTACAGCTGGGAAGTTTTCAATCAGTCAGACCTATTTAGTCTAACTTCCCGTGTTCAGCTCTAAACTATGAACCAGTACTGCCACAGTGGATACATAGAAAATCAACAGGACACTGGTAAAAAAAAAAATCAACAAGTTACACACTGGTAAGTGATTTAAATTCAAGATGTCAATGGTTTCCTCAGACTCATGCAAACACATACCCAGTGCCCAATCTCAGTATCCATCAGGAGACCTATTTAGGTTTTCGACAGTAGTGCTAAAATGGCTATAGCAGATCCTTGGTGCTATTGCAATGTCACAAATAGGAATTTTGTTTAAATGCCATTTTATCAATTTATGCTTGCCAAGTATCATGCTTCTTAGCAGAGAATCAGATTCTATCACAGAGAAATATTTGCTTCAATAAGGTTCAAATAATAGATTTTGTATTTTATGTGATTATAATTTACAAATAATCAGAAACATCATTAGTCAATTTGCTTATGAAAAAATTTATAGTTTAGAATTTGTAGATTTTACTAACATTTTACTAGTTGCATATAACTCTAAATACTATTGTGCAATTTTAAACTTTCTGTGAAGTTACATGTGTTGACAATGTTTCTAAAACATTATCAAGCTGACTTTTTCTGAGTGGTCAGGGGACCAGGGAATGGTATCCGCTTCCTACAGGAATCAGAGGCTGTGTAATCAGATGCCCATATGTGGAATATGACAATATTGGCCTCATTTCTTCTGTTATGTTGTTCAACAAACCCATGGAGAAAAGGCTTTTGGGATAAGAGCTAGTGGCCCCTTTCTCCTTAGGCAGGCAGCATCCTTTCCAACTGAGAGGTTCATAGAGGATGAGGGTGCATGGACTCCTAGTTACCAAGCCCTTCATTTGTTTGAAGCACTCTGTAAACTCTCAGGACTGAACTGGAATCTCCTCAGGGAGAGAAATTCTATGTGAGAACCAGGTGGTGTCCAGGAAGACAGAAAGGAGATTCCATTTCCCAGATCACAACAGATAAAAAGAAAGATTGCCAAATGTGCTCATTTGATCTAATTTTATATAATCCTTTTTTTTATGTCTTTAAAATTCTTACAAAAGCCATTAAGACATTTATTCTTGCTTCACCTACTAAAATACTTCCGAGCTCCTTATGCCTGTGATATGAAACACACCTCACCATCCAGAAGCCTCACCATCCACACAACTCAATGCAGAAGCATTCCAAAGGGCATCTGAGATGAAGCCAGGGATTACACTATTTAATCACAAGAGTTTTCCCTTGAACCTTTCCTGGGAAAAGTGAGGCCTAACCAAAATCTTGTTTTGACTGTTCCTTGGGTACCACGTCTTGGTTGCAGATACATTTTTGAAAACAGTTGTCAAAGAATAAAGCATCTGTTTTTACCAGGATGTAGTCTGACCATTTTTCCCTCGCAGTTCGAAGGGCTGCCTGTCGCAGCTTCATGATGTGAGCAAACCGGGAGCTTGGCCAGTGCTTTGGTCCAATTTCATCAGGGTAAGACCTGAAAGAAGAATTTACACTCACTGAGCAACTGCATGGATGGAGCCTGGCCCTCAGTGTTTGTATGCAATGACTTCTCCACCACTCCAGGGACCAGGTACAAGAGACCAGGGAGCATCATCTCTATGTAAAAGATAAGCAAACTGGAACAATGAGAGATTAAGAAATTTGTTTCCCACCGAACATAACAGTCTTTACATAAAATGTATCAGTGGGTTTTCCTTCTCTTCCTCTTTGTCCTCCTCTTCTTCCTTCTTTGAGATGAGGGAGGTCTCACTGTGTTGCTGAGGCTGATCTTGAATTCCTAGATTTAAGTATCCTCCTGCCCCAGCCTTCTAATTATAAAGTATATAATAGCCACTGTGCCTGGCTTTCTTTAAGCAAGCTCTAATAAGTGCCTTATGGAGTAATCTTACTATTTTATATGTTTCAGAGATGACAACACTGATGAAGAATGGTTAATGTTACACAGTAAGTGGTGCCACCAGAATTTATATCCAGGCAGTTACTCCCCAAAGCTTATATTCTTCGATACTTAATGTATCTTATCAAATAAATGTGAAAGTAAAGGGAAAGGTGTGAGTGTCTTACAAAAATCAAAGGTTTAGATTACTTGTTAAAATCTCAGTAAATGATTCAATAAAGTTTAATACATTGACCTGTCTTGTGAAATGATGGGGCAGACACATAATGTTCTAGAGATTTCTGTTGACATTCATGAGACAGATAGACTCGCAAATGGCCAAAAAAGGCAAATGATTCAGTGCATGTTCTAGATCCTTCTGAAAGCTCTCAGCTGAGGTGGATATAAATGCCACTCCAGCTGGCTGCCACTTCACAGTCTTAGAGGTACGTGGGCAGTATGTTTGCCTTAACACATAAAATGTCACAAAACACTGAGGCTGTAACTATACAAATAAAATACATACAACCCAGGAATTCTCTGGAATGTCTTCCTCAATTACTGTTTCAGTGGAAATTACTGAAATTCCTGTTTTTCTGACTATATTGCCAAAAATTAATGCCTTATGAAATATTTTTCACACTGACCTTGGCATATAATATATGAAGTAAAAATCTGGCTACAGAAAACATATCTGGGAAGCCAAGTAGGGCCACAAAGTCTTCCTTATAACATTTTTAAGAGTAGGCTAAATTTCATCCAAGAAATACCCAAGGGCTGTTTACAATCTTTTATAGTGTTGAAACTTAATTGATAAATTTGCTTAATATTTAACATAGACTAGGATTTTAGATAGTATATATACATATGTATTCAACTATTATGTGTGTTTATATATGTGTATATGGCAGAGTCTAGAAGAATATATTTGTTCTGCAATGACATTTGCTGATATTGTTACTCTAGACATTTGGCTTTTAATAAATGGCTTTTCGGGGCTGGTGAGATGGCTCAGTGGGGAAGAGCACCGACTGCTCTTCGGAAGGTCATGAGTTCAGGTCCCAGCACCCACATGGTGGCTCACAACCATCTGTGATGAGATCTGACGCCCTCTTCTGGTATGTCTGAAGACAGCTACAGTGTACTCACATATAATAAATAAATAAATCTTTAAAAAAATAAAAAAGAATGTCAGTCATTAATTTAAAAAAAAAAAATAAATGGCTTTTCTTGTGCAGAAATGTAGGCTTCTTATTCATTCAACTTCTATAAATCCTGAAACTGGAATCCTAGTTGCCTTGGGAACAAAATACATTTATTTTTTATTTTATTCACTTATTTGTTCATCCAGCAAGTTTTGATTTGGTGCCTTCTGAAAATACAGAGATGGGGGAAATAAAAAGTGTTTGTATATTGTACCCCTTGCCAAAAGCTCACGGTTAATTTCAAAAAGCTTGAATAAATTACAGTTAATTAAGGCTAGCTCAGTGTATTATGTCAAAAGGATGGCATAGAAAATAAGCAATCTAAGTAAAAAGTTCTTTGCATGTGAATAAAATTCCCCCTTTCTCTAGTATCTGTGATTTAGGATGATAGCTGGTTACAATGAAGAAAAACGATTCTGGGATGTGCCATAGACTTGGACATTGGAAACAAACTTGACTTTCTGGATAAAGTATATTTTGTTTAGGAAAGAGCGGGAAACATGAGAATCTTGTATGTATGTCTCAGGGCTTTGGACTTTGTTCTGTATGTACATGAGATCTATTTCAATCTTTGTAATATAAAGCAATGAAGTTTGTATCTTAGGAAGACTTCTCTGGTGGCATGACACTGTGATTGTTGATCTTGATGACCAACTTGATTGGCTTGAGAGACACCAAGTGGATTAATAAACTGCAGGTGTGTCTGTGTATGCCGTTCCAGAGATGATTGGCATGGGGAACCACCAGTGACAGGGAAGACCCACCACAAATGTGGGTGGTACTGTAACAGATGGGGGCCTAGACCAAAAGTAGAAAGAGGAGAAGATCAAACAGCACAAGCAGGCTCGCTGACTCAGTAGGTGCTGACTCAGTAGGTGCTGACTCCTTTCACCAAGCCTTTAGCTCCTTCAATCTTCCAACGGAGCCGCAAATAAATAAACACCTCCAGGTGTTCCCAGGCCTTCAGCGGGGGCCGTAGGTTCACTTTTCTTGTCCTAAGGGCTTCCAGCTTCGTGGATTGAGAAGCTCCTGGTTTCTCTGGCTGTCTAGCATGCAGACAGACAGACAGACAATGGATTATCTGTTCTCCAGTCCATAAACCGGTCTAAAAAAATCACAGATATTCTCTGTATATACTATTATGTATTTTCTATTAGTGCTTGTTCTCGAGAGAATCAAGGCTAATATAAACATGGGGGCTGATTTGGAGTTGGAAATGACTAAGAAATGTGAAGAGTGAAATAGCCCTTATGTTCATCACTAGAATATTGACTAAATAATCGCAGTATATGACAGGTACTACGCAGTTCAAAGTGAGTTAGTGTCTTCAATGATTGCTTTGCGATAACATTCAAGACATAACTTAAAAGTAAGGTATGTGCAGATTTATAAACTTTCACCATGATTTCATAAAAATAAGCCAGTTCATCCTAAAAAAGCAATAAATAGAATCAATATTTAGAATATATGCTGCCATTATAATTTATGTGCTGTTGAGAACAGCCTGGCTGGCAGCCCAGGAGCACAGGGGAACAGAGAACTGTGCAACGGTGAGCTGTGCGAGGCTATTGATAGAAGAAAAGGCTGCATTTGCAACTCAGGTGCAGAAAGGATAGCAATGAGAATCCACATGCACCCCCCCTCGAGATCGGAAGCTCAGACAGCTGGACAAGGAGCAAAGGAGGAAGAGTTTCCCTATCTCTCTGTGTTACTCACTCTGGCTCATCCATAGGCCTCCACTCCACATAGTGATACAGACGCTGTACACTTTTCAGCCACTCCCTGAGTATTTCCGTTGTATTGTCCACATTGTGATCAGTGGCTGCCCTGTGTGAGAAAAAAACAAACAAACAAAAAAAAAGCACAATATAATTCAGTCACATCAACCAAAAAAAAAATTAATTAAATAAAATTAACTAAAAGGAGAAATTCCAGTGGGGAGAAGTATATATAAATGAATTCTCTCATGGACCACACTAGACAGGACATCTGAAGTGAGAGCTTTGGCTTCTTATCATTTTCATGTCATTAGCATACAAACCAAGGCTCAGCCAACTGTTGAATCCACACATCGTTCTACCAATAAACACATGGAAATGCTAAACCCCAATGAGCACAAAATGAATTAATCTGGAGAAACTAAGATTACTATCTAAGATAAAATCTCTACTCTCTAATAATTACAAAATTAGAGTGTTTTTCCTTTCTTTTTTTTTCTTCCAACATAATGTTTTTGTTAATTACTTAGGAATTCCATACATTATTTTCACTTCAAATCAAATTTCAAATCACAACCAAATATGTAGTCAGGTCTGCTTTAGTCATTTATCTGAAGAAGAAATAACAATGATATTTTCAAATATAAACCCCAGAAATCTAAGGTAGCTTGACCTATTTGGAATTAGCTTTTCCATCACGTATACAAAGTAGAGCATTTGAAAAATCCTTCAAATAACATATGCAAATGTATGTCTTTTCTATTTAGAAAGTAGAACTAACATAAATACACTTAAAGAGGGGTTTATAGGGCCTGGAGAGATGGCTTAGCTCTTAACTGGACTTGTTGCACAATCATGATGACCAGAGTTCAAATCCCAGTACCCATATAATGAAGCCAAGCATCCCACAAGCACCCATAACTCTGACTCCAAAAGATCTGAGACCTTCTTCTGGCCTCCATGCACACACAAGTACATACAAACATGTGGTCATATATGCAGACAAACACACATATGAATGGATTTTATTTATTTATTTATTTATTTATTTATTTATTTATTGTTTTTTTGAGACAGGGTTTGGCTGTCTTGGAACTCACTCTGTAGACCAGACTGGCCTCGAACTCAGGAATCCACCTGCCTCTGCCTCCCAAGTGCTGGGATTAAAGGCGTGCACCACCACTGCCTGGCTATATTTATTTATTTATTTATTTGGTTATAAATGGATTTTTAAAAAGGGAGCTTAAGTAGCTTCTAAAACCAAAACTATCTTCAAGTTATATCACAAAATAAGACCTAGTTTTGTATGGTAGATGAGATTTGCAACTTGATAGAGATTGATTTGCAACTTGAGATTGTACAAGTTCAGCATTAAATAAAACTAAAAGAGGAAAGAAAGGATCCCTGCTCCTCGCTGTTCCAGAGACAGCTGCATCTTCTTGTCAGTGCCAGCCTAGTCCCGTAGACAAGATGGTGAAGGTTGGTGTGAATGGATTTGGCCATATTGGGTGCCTGGTTACCAGGGCTGCCTTCTGCTCTACACTTGGCAAAGTGGAGATTGTTGCCATCAACAACCCCTTAAACTACATGGTCTACATGTTCCAGTATGACTCCACCTATGGTAAATTCAACGGCACAGTCAAGGCTGAGAATGGGAAGCTTGTCATCAACAGGAAGCCTGTCATCATCTTCCAGGAGTGAGATCCCGCTAACATCAAATGGGGGGATGCTGGTGCTGAGTATGTTGTGGAGTCTACTGGCATCTTCACCACCATGGAGAAGGCCGGAGCCTACTTGAAGGGTGGGGCCAAAAGGGTCATCATCTCCTCCCCTTCTGCGAATGCCCCCATGTTTGTGATGGGTGTGAACCATGAGAAATATGACAAATGACTCAAGATTGTCAGCAATGCATCCTGCACCAACTGCTTAGCTCCCCTGGCCAAGGACATCCATGACAACTTTGGCATTGTGGAAGGGCTCAAAACCATGGTTCATTCCATCACTGCCACTCAGAAGACTGTGGATGGCCCTTCCGGAAAGTGTGATGGCCATGGGGCTGCCCAGAACATCATCCCTGTATCCACTGGTGCTGTCAAGGCTGTGGACAAGGTCATCCCAGAGCTGAACGGGAAGCTCACTGGCAAGGCCTTCCATGTTCCTACCCCAAATGTATCTGTTGTGGATCTGACGTGCTGCCTGGAGAAACCTGCCAAGTATGATGACATCAAGAAGGTGGTAAAGCAGGCATCTGAGGGCCCACTGAAGGGCATCCTGGGCTACACTGAGGACCAGGTTGTCTCCTGAGACTTCAACAGCAACTCCCACTCTTCCACCTTTGATGCTGGGGCTGGCATTGCTCTCAATGACAACTTTATAAAGCTCATTTCCTGGTATGACAATGAATACGGCTACAGCAACAGGATAGTGGACCTCATGGCCTACACGGCCTCCAAGGAGTAAGAAACCCTGGACACCCACCCCAGCAAGGACACTCACCCCAGCAAGGACACTGAGAGCAAGAGAGAGGCCCTCAGTTGCTGAGGAGTCCCTGTCCCAACTCGGCCCCCAACACTGAGCATCTCCCTCATAATTTACATCCCAGACCCCCATAATGGTAGGAGGGGCCTAGGGAGCCCTCCCTACTCTCTTGAATACCATCAATAAAGTTTGCTGCACCCCCCCACCCACCCAAAAAAAAGAGGAAAGAAAGAAGGAATTGGAAGGGAGAGGGAAGGAAGACTGAAAAGTGAGGACTGGGAAAAAAGAGTCATGGGCAGACAGACATGTCTGACATCCTTAAAAGGTGGCAAATGTCTCAAACTTATTAGCAATTCAGCTGCCCCTCCATGAGGGAGAGAGGCTGAGCCTGTCAGCAGCTGGCCCCTGGGGAGCACAGCCTTGACAGGAGCAGAGGAAGAGACTTGAACCAAAGCAATTTGCCGCATATGGCAATGCTAAGCTTGGTCCATAATGGATTTCTTGTTATATTCACTGGGGAGTTTTGTTCCAAGAGTAATAGAAAAAAAATCTTTAAGGCAAAGAATGTCCAGGAATGTTCAAGAATGAAAAAAGTTGCTAAATAAAAACACAGAGAATAGGGAATACATTTCTGTAAAATATTAACTAGCTGGAGGATGTGTGACTTTAAGTCATAGGTATGGAGAGTGGAGGCTTATAATCAGTATTTAAAAAAACTATTGTTTGAAATAGATAATTCAAAAAACATTTAGTTTAAGACTAGCTTTATTGATTTATTTTATGCAAGTCTTATGAAATTCTGGTTGAGTATTAACAAGGTTTTCCAGAAATTTCTTATAATTTTATAGTGTGAGAAAAGGACTATCAAAATTTTACTTTTTTGCAAAACAAAGTAAATATACTAAAAATTGTAAAAATTAACCACCTTGGTACAGAAATTCTGTTAAGTCTGCAAAATCTAACCATGCTTCTCAATGTGAATTTTAGAATATTTTCTGACTTCTCTCTTGATAAAACACTGATACTGAAACTGGAATAAGTATTACAATTCCAGGGTATTTCTTCAGTTATGGTTAACTTAAAAGCTAACAAAGGCAAGCTAGTATAATTCAAGGTCAGAGAAATTAAGGATAACTCCAATAAAACCAAATCAATTTAGAAAAGGCAAAATTATGGAGTTAAGCCAGTGGTCCTCAACCTTCCTGATGCTGCGACCTTTTAATACAGTCCTTCACGTTGTGGTCCTTCACTGTAGCTGTCATAGCAGCTACAGTCATAGCAGCTACCATAAAATGATTTTCATTGCTACTTTAATTTTGCTACTGTTATGAATCAGGATGTAACTATCTGGTATGCAGGCTATCTGACATGTGACCCCCAAAGGGGTCATGACCCACACGCTGAGAACAGATACAAACAGACATACACTCTAACTTCTGAATAAACAGCACCGATGTATGTTATAAACCTCATTGATTTTCTGGGTCTAACTGTGTCATGGAATTTGTGTTAGTGGTGAGTAAAGGCATAAAAACATATTTGACGGTGAAGCAGCACAGCCTCATGGCAGATATTCTAACTGATCAAAAGTTTATTGAAATACATAGACTCTGGGTCTGGTTACTCTTGGTGTGTGATGTTTTCTAGTTGCAAGTTTTTTTTCTCTTGATTATGAAGTTCATCAAAATAGATACTAGAATTAAAGGCATCCTTATTAAAAACATCATTCGAAAGGTAAGAGCGTCAGGGAGCAGCTGTGGAGTACTTTCTTTTCACGAGGACCCGAAGGCACAGCCACCCACAGTGCCCCTGGGCGTTGTGCTGTCTGGAGAGGGAAAGGTGCAGTGTGACATGGAGTAGTGTGGGATGCATGCCAGGAGTGTCTGAGGACAAAGTCCGGGTTACAGGAGGCAGCAAACAACCAAGGAGGTAGGAAGCAGTTCCAAGGGAAGCATGGAACTGCTTGTGTTTGTGCCAGGAACTGAGGCATGGCAGCTACAGTCATATCCACCAGGCCACGGGGCCGCAGCTACAGTCACATCCACTGGGTCACGGGGCCGCAGCTACAGTCATATCCACCAGGCCACGGCACCGCAGCTACAGTCATATCCACCGGGCCACGGGGCCACAGGCTACAGTCATATCCACCGGGCCACGGGGCCACAGGCTACAGTCATATCCTCCGGTCCACGGGGCCGCAGCTACAGTCATATCCACCAGGCCACAGGGCCGCAGCTAGTCATATCCACCGGGCCACAGAGCCACAGGCTACCACTGCCCTGAGGAACAGGTAGCCACAAAGAGTGCTAGGACCATCAAGCCACTCTCTCACAAAATGAAGCATGTATTGAGTCCTTCCTGGACCAGAATTAGCATAACATTCTTAACTAGAATTCCATTATTTTTAATTGTCTTTTAAGTAATGTGGAATAATTTACTCATTTTTCTTGGTGGTTGTTTCTTTGTCACACAGGATTATATTCTCTTTGTCCTCTTTGCATATGGAAGCATTTCCCAGTCCCCTTTAAAAATATTGTTATTAAAGGAAATAAAGGTTTCTAGTCTGCAGATGAAACAATGCCCGCATCTGCCTAAATAGCCACTGCTGTTCTGGGAAGGTAGTTGCACGGACTCTGCAGAGATACCCATGTGTAACTAAAAATAGAAGCACAGAGTTAAAGCAGGCCCACAGTTCCTTCCCAGTGGGCAGGATTCCCTTTGTTCTTGCATGTCGCAGGAAGGACAACTTCCTGCCTGCAGCTGAGGGGGAAGCTCTTCCTCTGACCTTTGATGTTCTGGGCCCATCTCACTAACAGTGGTCCCTGGGGAAGAGTGCTGCTGGACCAGCCTAGCCCATGAGGAAGCCTTTCATCTCCCACCAAGACCTCCCTAGTCCCTTGGAAACAGCCAGATACACAGAAACCCAAGCAGACAGATCTGACTACAGCTTTTCTGTACCCATACAAATAAGTGTTTCTGTGTATTCATGATAATGAAATTATGTGGGCTCAGTGATATTGGGACAGGCTGAGGCAGGAGAGAGGTACCCAAGGCTCAGGTGCAGGTTTCCTGGAGAAAACATGAGGCTTGCGTTAATGGTTCTATTTTCATAGTCTTGCAGAATAATGTACCAGTGAGGGGCATGTTCCACCACAAGATTCCTTAAGAATATAAAGACATTCAATTGAAAGCACAGCACATGTGTGAATCCCCTCAGGAGAAGCTGAGACTCTCTGGTTCTTCGCCTAACTTGTGACCTCCATCAAATCCAAATGGAAAGTGAGAATTCCTTAGAGTCCTTTATCCTTCTGTCAGAAAGACCAGGAAAGGAACCCAGAAGGGAATTGGGGCATACCTCAGACACTGAAGAAAACCAGTGATGTGGGTTGGGATGTGGCTCAATGGTAGAGTACTTCCTTAGCATCTACAGGGCTCTGGATTTAATCTGCAGCACCAAGAAAATAAATTTGTGCCAAGCAAACAACAACACAAACCCACCATGATGCAACAGACAGCTGGACACCTAGACAGGTGTTCCACAAATAACCTATAGCCACTGAATCAGACACTGTCCACAAAAACATAGACATAGTGCTACGGTCCAAATGTTCCTCTGGAATTCAGTCAGACGGTGGGACTTAGGGCCAATGTGATCAAGAGGGCAGGCAAGCCTTAGAAGGAAGGCAAGCCTTACGGGCTCCTCCTGCTATCTGAGGGTGCAGAAACAAACTACCATCTATGAGGCAGAGGTAGAGCCCTTATCAGGCACCAGCTCTACCGGCAACTTGATCTTGTACTTCCCAGGCTCCAAAAACAAGTCCTTTGCTTACAAATGATGTAATCTAAGATATATTGTTACAGTAGCTCGAATTAAGATCCATGTGCTTGCTGGAACAGCAGGTTCTTGATCATTTATCTTTGTCCCACAATCTCTCTGAATTACACTAGGGTGAAAGGGGAGCTCAGACCTTTCTGAGTTTTAACACTGAAAAAATATGCTTGAGCTTTACTAATTTTTTTTTAAGTTCAGAGTTTTAGTTTTGAAGACCACTGTCTTATGTCTCTATTGTTAGAGTAAATACCATAGCTAAGAGCAACTTGGGGAGGAAAGGTTTTATCTCAGCTTGACACTCAGAGGACACCTCGTCACTGTGAACTTGCAGGCAACTGAAGAGACCATGGAGGAACATGGCTTACTGACTTACTTCTGACTTGCTCAGCCCCTTTCTTTTTCTTTTTCTTTCTGTCTTTTTTTTTTTTTTTTTTTGGTTTTTCGAGACAGGGTTTCTCTGTGTAGCCCTGGCTGTCCTGGAACTCGCTCTGTAGACCAGGCTGGCCTTGAACTCAGAAATCCTCCTGCCTCTGCCTCCCAAGTGCTGGGACTAAAGGCGTGCGCCACCACCACCTGGCTTTTTCGTGTATTTTTTTTTTTTCTTTTTGGTTTTTCAAGACAGGGTTTCTCTCTGTAGCCCCGGCTGTCCTGGTACTCACTCTGTAGACCAAGCTGGCCTCGAACTCGGAAAGCTACCTGCCTCTGCCTCCTAAGTGCTAGGATTAAAGGAGCCGAACGATGCCCAGCCACTTTCTTAAATAACTCAGGACCACTGTCCAGGAGTGACAGCTCCCTCCACAGGTTGAGCCCTCTCACATAAATCATTAATCAAGAAAATGCCCTACAGGAAATTTAATGGAGGTATTTTCTCAACCATGATTCCTCTTTCTTGACAACTCTAGCTTGCATGGAACTCTAGCCAGGATTGTCTGGTGGGGACAAGGGTTTCTCTTTGCCTCTAGGGAACACTTAGATCCTGCGACACTGAGGGGTATCCCTCTCTCATTTTAGGGGAGCTATGACCTTGGATGGATGGTTCAGAACTCATGGTTAGTCTCCCTCTGTCCATTAGTACCTTTTTGAGTATTTTTCAGTGTTAAAATATCTTAATTTTGTAAAACGTTCTGCCTATAGCATTTAAAATATAATTTTATAAAGAAATAATTATAAGAATAAGCGAATGAACACCATGATTCACATATAACTTATGATTTAAAGAAAATAAAAAGGAGAGAGAAAGCTATACAGGACCAAAATCTTCATGCACTATTAAATTATATAGCTACCGATCTGAACTCTAAGTATAAACTCAATTGTTTGTTGTAATACTCAGAGAAACCATGAAGAGAACAACCAAAAGCCATACACTGAAATAAATGAACAAGGTACAAAATATTACTATAGACATAGCCAATACAAAGGAATGGCATCCTGGAGCCCCAAGGAATTAAAAAAGAAAACAGAAAAATAGCATCATCATAGAAAATGAAAAGGAAGTAGATAGGACTCCCTCCTTCCATACAGAGATGACAGGGCTGTCAGATACAGGTGCGACACTCAAATGGCTCCAGGGGACACACAGGCCACATCTAAAGCTTCCCATGTATCCAGTCCTTCTCACCTCTAGTTTTGAAAGTCAGGTATCAAAAAAAAAAAAAAAAAGGTCAAAAGCCAACACACTGGAACTGTGGCTAATAGCATATGAAGGATGTGTCACCTGAGGAAGGCCTTGGTCTGATGAGCACATTGCCACTGGTTCATGGTAAGAGAGACCATGGTCCACTGAAGAAGCCTGTCTGTAGGCTGCCAGGGCTTCGGGATAACAGGAGTGGGGCCAGGACTCAGATTTACTTGGTGATATCTAAAAGCAGCAAAGCTAAGCCTGCCATGGCTCCTTACTCCAGAAAGTCAGTTTTTATTCCTAAATCTTGGCTCTTAAACGATAACCAGCTTGAAGTAATTAGAACCGGCTCATTTACTTTAACCACATGTCCTTCGGAGGCTGTTAGGGCTACACTCACATTGGTAAGCCGGGGGCCGCTGGAGCCCTATTGAAACTAGACTGGATTTCTCAGCTATTGAGGGCATACACTCTCGATCACTTCCATATGCACTGGGTCCTGGGGAATGTTCTTGGCTTCTCTGGCACCTCGGAATGTCTAGGTCTTCAGCATATGGAGTAACAGGACTCCAGCTGATGTCAGAAAAACGCCATCTCCAAATAGCAGTCATTCAGAGAACAGTGGTGGAATGAAGATTGCTAGTCAGGGCCTGGACAATTCTCACCATGAGCAGTAATTGGCAAAAATGTGTATTTTCCAACTTGAGATTTTAAACATTGAAGAACCCACTTCAGTGGCTGTTTTCATTCAATAAAGGCTCATTGGTGAAGATAAAGAAACAAAAACAAAAACATCACACCTAAAAAATAAAATCCCACTTTTGGAAATAATTAATGAAATGAATATTCAGTTAAGGTAGTTCATAAAGCACCCCATCTTTATTTTGATCCCAGGAAGCTCCTCCTCCGCAGCAGACCTACCAAAAGGAGGCATAAAAAGTACACAAGTTGCCCCTACTGCAAAGTATGCCCATTGGTTCTTGCTTCCTGGTCACCCAGTAGGGTTTCAAATATTTAGAACCCATCTTATGGGTGAAAACTAGATATAGATTACACACACAGACACACAGACACACAGACACACAGACACACAGACACACACACACACACACACACACACACACACACACACACACACACACACGCGCGTGATTAAGGATACAAATACAGACTAGGGAACTGGGGAGTTCTCTCAACCAAACCCTTTTCCTAGGTTCTAATGAACCAGGAAATGGGATAAATTCATTTCTCATGAAACTCTCCTCGTGAACAAAATAAATTTCTGTGCTCTAAACAGTCTCTCAGCGCACCCCTTCATTCCAGAAACAATGACCAGACACAGCATCAGAGCCCAGGTTAGACATGCAACTCACATGGGAGTAGCCAAACAATGTCTGATTTGCCATCAGGCCCACTGTAGGAGATAGAGGCCAATGGACCTGATGCTGCTTGGGTGACCAAAACCCTGAGAACAGGTAGCCCAGAAACCTAAGGTAAAACCAAATAGTACCATGCTACTGAAGGAACATAGCAATGAGACCGTTCCTAGTGACATTCTGCTCTATTCATAGATCAGTGCCCTCCTCAGCCATCGTCAGAGATTCTTCCTCTTGGCAGCAGACGGGACCAAATAGAGTCCCACAGCCCAGCATTATCCAGAGAGTGAGAAACCTTGGAACAGTAAGCATAATGTCTCCAACAATTTTTTTTTTTCAGGGCTTAGGGAACCCTGTGAAAGGGAAGGCAGAGTCAAAGCCAGAGGGGATGGAGGACACCAGGAAGCAATCTCCAGTTGATAGCCACCTAAAAACAAAAATTTAGTTTTCTCCAAGGAGGTCTCATTGGGGAAACAGATCGTTCTTAAGGGTAGGCTGCATGCCCAGCACTAGAGGCCAACACAAAACAAACTCAATGTCGTCTTTGGAGGTTCCTTATCTCATAATGTCATGTCAGGGATTTTTCCTTTTTTTCTTTTTTTTCTTTTTTATTGTACCCTACAGGTCCTTAGTGTGTATATTATGGCTTTCAGTTTTGTGTTTTTATGGGATTCCCAAGTGTGCAAATAAAGGAATTTCTGTATCTATAGCTGGTTCTTGTGCCTCTTCTTAGGCTCTTTTCATTCTATGTTTCCCTCTTCCTTCTATTGGTTTTGTTTTATATTATATTATATTTCATTATTATTTCTTAGATGCCTGTTTGTCTTCTAATGAAAGACTGGAATGAGGTAGATCCAGATGGTGAGGGTTGGGGCGGGGCGGAGAGGGGGGGGAAGAGAGAGGAACAGAAAGGAGTCAAGGAAAGGGAAAACAATCCAAATATATTGTATTTAAAAAATCTATTTTTATTAAAAGGAAAAAATGCAACCAGTTAATTAATTTCAGTCCTAAATATAGTATTTTGCTCCTAGTATTTTACTCCTATAAAATTTCCTGCTGGCCATTTGTGAACTTATAACCCCAATATTATTACAATAAAACAGAGATGAGCTGAATGAAGTGTCAAGAGGGTCTTTCTGGACGCTTTGGCGAGTTGATCATTCTCTATATGTTGAGAACCAAACTTTGATGTCATGCCTTGCGCCAGCCCTAAGATTAACTAAGTTATGTGTTCATTTCCTCCACCTTAGGCTTTTCTTTCAGGCCTTCTGAGTCCCAGCTCAACTTGCAACTACACTGTCCCACCACCAAGTAGATGCACCCGAGACACCTGTCAGATCGGAAGGCACCCTGTACCATGTGAAGGATATCCGTCTACACAACCAATACGGTCTCTTCAGGAGGAGAGAATAGAAATTTCCCAATAGGAAACAAGAGAACTGGGCAGACTCATCTGTCTGCTTCAAGCTCTGCTTGGGCTAATCCGTCACAGTTTCCTTTGGAGTCAAAACCCGACAAGTCTGTGAAAATATCAAGTGCATTTATCTGAGACAGGGCCAATCTGTTCTGCATTTGTCTAAGTACCTCCTCTCCCTGTTTTTACAATCCTTTGTTCCTCATTTATTCTTTTCCCCACCCATTTCACCCACTCTTCATTTCCTTTTTTTTTTTTTCTGACCATCACTACTAAGTCCTTTCCAGTGTACAAGTACTCTGAAGACAGTTAATGATGACATTTTCCCCTTTGAAGAAAGACTGCACGGTTGTCTCTGGGAGTCTGATACCATGTCCTCCTACATTAGCCATCTCTGCCTGGCTTAGATGTCTGTATCTCTCATTAACCCTCCACTGCTGCATTTGCTCATATATTATGGCCCACTGGTTTGATTTCTTTGTTATCAGACCCACCCCTGATGATAAGGATTATCCGGTCCTTACCAGGGTCTGAAGGATAAAGTAACTACCGAGTGTAGACTTGATGATTGAGTGAATGAAAAATCTCAAGGGAGCATATCCCACACAAAGCCTTTAAAAGTTGGGCACAAATAGGAATGAGTAGGGGACTGTTAATGAGAGGCACCCGCAGGCTACATCTGATTGTTGCCATGAGAGACTATGTTCAGAAACACTAGACTTTTCAAATGTTTAAAAGAAGCCAAGTATGCAGGTTTTAGAGATAAAAGTCTGGAGGTTTTTTCTTCCCTTTTTCCCTTCTTTCTTTCTTTCTTTCTTTCTTTCTTTCTTTCTTTCTTTCTTTCTTTCTTTCTTTCTCTCTCTCTCTCTTTTTTTTTTTTAACCTTTGAGAGCTCTCAGGCTGAAATGCCATGAAAATATTCCAGCTTGGCAGGGCCTCTCAGGAAATCAGGAACCCAACACAAAGAGGACATTATTTCAGCTCTTAGTAGCCAAGGCCCATCCATCTCCTGCTCAGGGCACATAGTTTAGTAATTAAATATTTCAAATATGCCTAGGAGGATAGAAAAGCCATCACTTCTCCGTTTATAGCAACATAGAAAGCATCTTCAATGCCGGCCGGAAGTCCCACACAGGGGGAGTGTACTTGTTCGCTTCTGCCACTGTTATGAAACACTCTGATGAAAAGCAGCTTAGGGGAGAAATGCTTGTTGGTTACAAATCCAGGTCATGGTCTGTCACTGAGGGAAGTCTGGGCAGGAGCTCAAGCAGGAACCGAAGCAGAAACATGAAGAGCACTGCTTGCCTGCTCACTCTCAGAGTCATGTTTAGCTAGCCTTTCTTCCAGGTCTATCCACTCAGGGAATGCACTGTGCCCAGAGACTGGGCCTTGCTACACCAACTAACAATCAATATACACCCCCAACACACACACACAGACACAAAGACACACACAAACACACATATAGACACATACATGCACGCACGCATGCGCGAGCGTCAGACATGCCAACAGGCCAATCTAAGGCAATTTCTCAATGGAGGCTTTCCCATCAAGTTGTGTCAAAATTAACCATTAAAGCTAACGAGGACATAGAGCAAGCAACTCTGCAAAGCAGAATTATTGGAGGAATTAATGAAGAGAGGTGTTAGTATGGATTTGATCAAAGCATGTATAAAATTCTCAAACAAAATGGAGCAAGTACCACGGAGAAAGTATATGCCCCCAGCAACATGCCCTTGCTTGTTAGCAACTGAGACATAACAACTGCTTCACTACTTTTAAGTAGCAGCTCTATCTGGATGTATTTAGATATCTAACATTTACCTTTTGAAGTACATGGTTCAGTGATTTTAAATACATTAATAAAGTTGCACAACCATCACCATGGTCTCATCCAAACTGCTTTCTTCACCCCAGAAGGAAACCCCAAGTCTGTGAGCCCTCCCTCTTTCCCAGTCCCCTGTGACCACAACTGCACTTTTGATCTCTATGTATTTGTCAGCCCAGGATAGTTCGTACAGACTGAATTGTACAACAGCGGTCTTTTGTGTGTCTTCTTTCATTTTGTGTGTCCCCAAAGTTGCTCTATGCTATAACACATACCAGCACTTCATTTTCTTCTACAGCCAAATAAAATTCCATTGCACCAGCATATCACATTCTCTTTAGCTAGTGGACTTTTGAATGGTTTTGTTTTCCAGTAGTTAGAGATAATGCTGCTATGAACATCATGCACAAGCCTTTTATATGAATCTGTTTTCATTTTCCTTGAGTATTATTGCACCAAATTTTCATGGGAAAAATATTTTTCTACTGCTGCTTATGGAAAACCTACTGCATTTCAGACATAAAGCTGCATGTTTTATATGTACAACTATATACACTTGAAAGATATTCTATACTGACATTATTTTATGCTAGTCTTTGCAGTAATGCTATACAGATATTATTATTTCCATCTTACATGTGATATATATATACATATATATATATATATATATATATATGCATGTATGTACAGGGACACTTACACATGTAGGTGCATGACTTCTTTACCTTGTATCCTTATATTTTGAGACAAGTTCTTTCATTGTTTCAGCTGGGTTGAGTGGCCAACAAACTACCAGCACCTAACTGTCCCTGACCCTCAGGGCTAGCATTATAGGCATTCATGGTCATTCTTTGTTTTTAAGTAAGTGGTGGGAATCTGAACTCAGGTCCTGTGTTTATGGCACAATCACTTTACCGACTGAGATATCTCCTCAGCTCCTGTTGTCCTATCTTACAGATGAGACCCTTGAGGTTGAGGACTCTCTCCCAAAGCTCGTTCTCTTTTTACTTCTAATCAACCCTTGATACATATTTTCTTAACTTTTAAAATGCCCAGTTGTCTATTTTGAGGCATAGGACACTCCTTGTACTTCACAGTATGTTGACTTCATGGCATGAGCAGATGCAAGAATTCAGAATCTCTCCTTTTTTGTTTGTTTGTTTTTTTGTTTTTTGAGACAGGGTTTATCTGTGTAGCCCTGGCTATCCTGGAACTCAGTCTGTAGACCAGGCTGGCCTCGAACTCAGAAATCTGCCTGCCTCTGCTGGGATTAAAGGCATGTGCCACCATTGCCCGGCAGAATTCAGAATCTCAAGGCAGCTGTAAGTATGCAGGGAGTGTCAGGTCTTTGTGAAGGAGCTGAGTGAAGGAGCTGGAACAGGATGTGATGATTAAACCCTGAAGGGATGGATGCCAGCACTGCTTAATGGCAAGGCTGGGCAAACATTACTGTTGTAAACAGTGAGCCCTGGCAGGGCAATGTCATGGCAAAACATGGAACATGTGAAACATGAGGTCATGGTGAGCCAGAGCCAGGTGACCACAGAGAAAGCCACAACCTATAGCCGGGGCTTGGCTTCAGTGCCATGTGCTGCTTTAGATAAAATGTTCACAGTGTAAGGGTTAGCTGGTTCCTGTGATGAAGAACCAGAAGGAGTCTGTACAGAGAGATCAGCTTTGACTCTTTCTTCTTTGGAAACAATTGCACTTAAAAGTAAGGCCGGGCAGTGGTGGCACATGCCTTTAATCCCAGCACTTGGGAGGCAGAGGCAGGTAGATTTCTGAGTTCAAGGCCAGCCTGGTGTACAGAGTGAGTTCCAGGACAGCCAGGATTACACAGAGAAACCCTGTCTCGGAAAAAAAAAGTGATAGTAAGTGTTCTGGTTTCCCAGCAAATTGGGCTACTTGACTATTTAACAAATCATATTGTAATGGAAACAAACAAACAAACAAACAAACAAAAACCTGTGGAGATTGGGGATATGATTGGGGATATGATCTGTTTATATCTTGTTTCTTCCATCTGTAAAATAGGCTAACAATACGTGATATATATAAGTAGTTTGGGGGTTATTATAAAACATCTTTGAAAATTGGCTCTTTTCTGATGACGATTTCCACCATATGTGCATGCTAGTACACATGTGGATATACACACATACATACTCATGCATGTAGGAAATAGGTACCTTGTTAAATCAGTTTTAAGGTACATGTAACAATATTCAACATAAGCAGTTCCAGTGAAGAATTCAGAGTTGTTATAATTTACTCTTGATAGACAGGCCATGGCCCTAAGAGAGAATACTGGTATTATGACAGGCTATAGGCCCTAAGAGAGAATACTGGTATTATTTGCTAGATGGATGAAATATTAAACTTACTCCCAATGACTGATCAGCATATCTACAGATCCAATGACTGATCAGCATATCTACAGATCCAATGACTGATCAATATATCTACAGAT
>NW_022196891.1:49508600-49514963 GCF_008632895.1 Mastomys coucha | reverse complement strand
AATGACTGATCAATATATCTACAGATCCAATGACTGATCAGCATATCTACAGATCCAATGACTGATCAGCATATCTACAGATCAGTGCAGCCCTCAGATCTCATCCAAGAAGCTTCTGTTTACAGTACACAGTGATGAGCACAGAGACCCACAAGTGGCCAAGGTGCAGAGAACAAGAGACTACAGAGTGCCAAGTCCTGAATGGAATATGTATACTTCTCCCCCTCCTCCCAAGTCTCAGGGATCCATGCAGAAGAGGGCACAAGGAGAGTGCAAGAGCCAGAAACAGTGGATAACTACAAGGACACACTGTCTTTTGGTCACAGCAAGGAAGTTGTACAGAACTCACAGTGGATGCAATTGTGTACACAAAATCTGTGCATGGAGGTGAGAGGTGGGCACACATCCCACCCCAGGCAGTGGAGATATTGTCAATATCAGCTCTGGGAGAGGGAGAGACACTTTTCTCTAGGTGTGGTCTCTGGCAAGTTGACTGTGTTCCAGTGGAAGATCACATATCCAAGAATACTTGGGCAGCACAGATTGGTCTTTATAGGTTGATATAAAAGCACACAATGTTTGGTGACTAGGGAAGAGGGGGTAGAACTGGAAAGAGTTGGGAGAATGTGACCAAAACACATTGTATGATATCCTCAAAGAACTAATAGAACTAATAAAATATGCACACCCATTTAAACACAGAAGGAAAAAAGAATGGACTCAAGTATTTGAGATCATTTTTCTCTTCTTCCCAGTAGAAATTAACTTTGCCTATGGCCATTTGAGTTAGAGCTGAGTGTATGTGCACTGGAGATTGTGTTATTTGTTCTGCCCACTCTCCATCTTTACAGGAAGCCAATGCCTGGATCTGCTCCATAGGACGTGCTTGAAAAGACTTATTGAATGGTTCCCTTCTTACCAAACCCTTAGCCTAACAGACACAAAAGCTCTGTGCCATCCACCCTCCGCCCCCCACTGGTTCAACACTTCTCCTTTGTGCCAGGGTCATAGCTCTTGTTGAGAAATTCTAGCTTGTCACTGAAGCCAAGGTAAGGAGACTCCCTCACAGTTCAATCAGAAATAATGGTGCATATTTATAACTCTGTGTGTCAGTCCCTGGTGCTGGTGGGAAGGGAATGCCTGGAGAGGTGAGGGATAGGCTGTTGAAGACTTCTTTAAAAACAGGGGAGCCTGAAGGAAACATAAGGAAGAGCAGATATTTAGGAAGGAATGACAGGAGAATTTTCCAGAAAGAAGAAAATGTGTGGAGTGGTTCAGGATGGTTTCTGGGACAAAAAAATCTGCTGGGCTAGAATTTCTCAGTCAAGGAGGTGAGACCGAGCAGAAGTTTGGGGTGTCAGAATGTCACAGAGGACGTGGGTTTAGAAAGCAGTGGTGCTGTGTGCTCCATGTTCCTGGGTCCTTAGCATCTTGCCATGCTAGGAAACAAGGAGCCATTAATCCATTAGTCCATGAAATGATACATTATTTCACAGTGTGGTATTGTCTTCCCCATATGCACACATTAGATCTTTGAATTCTTCAAGTGAGAAGTATGTGATGACTCCACTGCCTTGGGTCCTCCATGTCTGACGCAGCCACATTGGTAGATTCAAGCACTGAAAGTGGAAAAGGCTTTTATAAACTGTGCCCATATTGAATATATGAATACTTGTATTATCACTTACGTATCACCACACAAAAACACTTACAGAGAATGCTCATTGTATTAGATATTACAAGTAATTTAGAGGCGGCTCCAGTAAGTGAGATGATTGCATAGGTTATGTGTGCAGAGGCAAGGCCATACTACATGAGCACTTGTGGATTTCAGTATCTGCCTAGGTTTAATCTCTTATATACCTAAGGAGTGAGTGTTTCCAACTTTCATTCTCAGATTCAGTAGTCACATAGGCTGGGGAAGGTATGAAGTCTGACATTCTGTACCATTTTCTTCATAACTTCATTTGCACCTCCCAGGTTAAATATCCAATGCTTCCATTCAGAAACTGTTCCTGGTAAAAAATAAATGCTTAGTGTGTGCATGTGTGTGTGTTGCTGGATGACTTCTAAATGGATAAGCAAATATTCTTATAAGTCAATGACACAATGAAAACTTGCTTGCTAAGGTTCTGTACTTAATCAGAGAAAACATTGAGAGTCTGACAGGATAATATCAGCCCTGTGCAAAGCATTTTTGTTTTGTGTTTAAGCCCCTGAACTGATTCCTGCCACAGACCTCGATTCCCCATTGCTATAGAATGAGCCTGGAAACAAGAATCAAGGGAAGAAGGACCCGGTTCACAAACTGAACTCTAGGCTGTTTTCTGATCAGACAAGAATTTGGCTCAACTGACATAAAGCTATAGTCCAGCTCGTCTCAGCTGTCTAATACCTGTTGTCACCATCTCAGTGACAACACTCCAGCCAGCTCATGGGAGAGAGAAAATGTTTGCCTTGAAATTAGCTTCTTTAAAAAGTTTTAACTCTTCCCATGTCACCTCATTTGTGGTTTCCATCTGTGGAAGGGCAGGCTGCCATTGGCTGGCATTCCATATGCATCCATTTTCTTTACCCATAGCCACTCACAAGTTGGGAAGTCCCAAGCATGGTTTTCTGAAGAGTTTCAAGTTATTTTGTTCACAGTGTCAGAGAAAAACAAGAGGCTACGCTAATGATATTTTCTCTCCATCCTTATTACGGAAAATTCATGTCAGAGGAAAGGAACACTGTGTACTCCTAGAAGTTTTTCAGGGGTTGGGTGTCTGGTGTAAAGTGTGTGTGTGTGTGTGTGTGTGTGTGTGTGTGTGTGTATGTGTGTGTGTGTGTTTGCACAAATTGACTGTCACTAGAACTTGCTGTCTTCTGTAGAGGGAGACAGAGAGAAGACCAGTTTGAACATTCTTCACCTGCCAGACCCAGGCCCAGAATCCTTACAGCATCTCCTGTATTCCTCCTAACTGCATGCCAGTAGAATGTTCTTTTTTTACCTCCATGACACAGGTGAGAAAAGTCAGGCCTACAGAGGCCTGAAGCTTCAGAGATAGTAAGAGTTGGAGCCAGTCTTCTGTCAGGCAGCTGGCCTCAGAAAAGGGTCCCCTCACCCAATACTCCACGTCTTACCTGGAAATTGTACTTAGGAGAGAAGTTGTAATCAGAAGGAGATACTTTGGAATAGTAGGAGGAAAGTTACTCCCTCAGGGTGCGAGGCCCAACAGCAAGCTCTGCATTGCCAATAAAATTGCCTCAGCCACAGGGAATGTAGTTTGTTTGGGAGCCCTCACTAGCTATCCTCATTACCCCAGGGGCAAGTGAAGAGACTTGAACGAGTTCTTGAAGAGTCCACAGTAAATATTTAAGAATAACTGGTTGATCACTCTTCTTTATGCTTTTCAAACCATTGGCTTTGTCTTCCCTCCTCCAACAGGTAGGTTTAAAGATCTTTGCCCATTTGTTGCTGTGGGTGTTCTGTTTTAGGCCACATAGAGTTTTGCTATGTGCCCTGAGCTAGCTTCAAACTTGTCTCAATGTTCCAAGAGCTGAGGTGACAGATCATCACCAGGCCCAGATTTTGCTGTGTATTTGAGTTAAGATTTATGTAGGGATTTGTCTTTTGAAAGCTTGTTTCAGATTCCATTTGGTGATTTTGGAAGTTAGGTTCAGGATTCTGTATCCTAAACTTCTAGCTTAGTAAAGACTTCTTTGACCTCCCCAAGTGGATCAAATCCCTGACTTAATGTTTTTTGATACCAACCACCCTCTTTCTTGTTATGAGACTGAGTGATTTATTTCTCCTTCTAGTATATAGTCTCTATAGGACAAAGATGCATAAGGTGGCCATCACTGTATCTACTGCTGTGTCCTCAGGCTCAGGAGAGCATCTACCAGCAGCAAGCAGAGTGCTGATAAACAAAATATTGAATGTAAAAATGCCATTCTTTTCCTCTCTCAATGCATAATATGTAAAGATTTCATCCATAGAATACAGTCTCAGGTAAAGATGGTGAAAAGTCTTTGGGGGCACATCCTTTCTGTTTAATAAGCTTTATCTGGACAGTCTGACTTTGAAATGGGCCCTGACAGGAGGCTGGGGTCTGTGCTGTTTTGGTGCAGAGTTGTTGAAAGGTAGTGGAGAATGTGATCCGTTACTTTGAAGGTAGCAGCCCAGAAGACACTGGACCAAGGCAGAGTTGAAGCAAATGGGACTGGATGGTGGTAAATACGGCAAGAAATGAGTCATTCTTCTTCCCAACTCTCAGTGGGGTGTGTCCTCTGAGCCAAATTAGAAATCCAGCCGAAGGGGTTGGCACTCACCATTGTAAACAGTCACTTCAGCTGAGCCACTTTAGGAGAAGACAGCAATTTCCCTCCCGAGCCACCCTAGGACCAAGCAAGTTAGTGGTGGTCCTTCCTTTCCCATCCCAGGCTAGCCCATGCTGAGGGAATGCCTTAGAGACACAGTGAAAGGATAGCCAGTTGGTGTCCACTCATCAGATTTATTTCCCTGGAACTTCCCAGCTAATCCTTCAATTGTCTGTCTCTAAATTCCATCCTGCTGGGACACTGCGGAACTCTTACTTTCGTTCCCATGTGCTGATATGCAGAAGAGGAGAGAGCATCACCAGAGCCACATTCACACCTATTGACACAGCTTTCTTCAGTAGAGAACCCAGAAAGGAGCCCACATTTCAGAAGACTGCTAACTGAATACCATGCATGATGGAAGCCCTTTGGTGCAGAACTCAGATTCTGGTAAATGAGTCACATGTATTCTTACAAAGTCCAGAAAACGAGTCACATGCATTTTCCTTTTAATTCTTACAAATTCCAGGAATTAGGTGTTTTCCATTTCCTGAATGAAAAAACCAGTCACAAAGCAGATACAAATTGAGCACCCTAGTCTGAGAAAGCCCAAATGCTCCAAGATCTGAAAGATTTAAAAAAAAAAAAAGCTTGGAGTATTTTACGGATTAGGTATAAAATTTATTGCTTTTGCAAGGCAAAGAACACAGTCAATAGAACAAAATGGCAACCATCAGATTAGGAAAAGATCTTTCTTTACAAATCCTACATCCAATAGAGGGCTAATACCCAATATATACAAAGAACTGAAGAAGTTAGACTCCAATTAACCATGTTTAAAAAAACGGGGAACAGAGCTAAACAGAGAATTCTCAACTGAAGAAACTCAAATAGCTGAGAAGCACCTACAGAAATATTCAATATCCTTAGTCATCAAGGAAATGCAAATCAAAACAAGCCTGAGATTCCACCTCACACCAGTTACAGTGGCTAAGATCAAAAACTCAGGTGACAGCAGATGCTGGCGAGGTTGTGGAGAAAGAGGAACACTCCTGCATTGCTGGTGGGATTGCAAGCTGGTACAACCACTCTGGAAATCAGCCTGGCGGTTCCTCAGAAAACCCTGGCTCCTGAGGACCCAGCTCTACCACTCTTGGGCATATACCCAGAAGATGCTCCACCATGTAATAAGAACACACGCTCCACTATGTTCATAGCAGCCTGATTTATAATAGCCAGAAGCTGGAAACAATCCAAATGTTCCTTAACAGAGAAATGGATACAGAAAATGTAGTACATTTACACAATGGAATACTACTCAGTTATTAAAAACAATGGCTTCATGAAATATGCAGGCAAATGGATGGAACTTAAAAATATCATCCTGAGTGAGGTAACTCAGAGTCACAAAAGAACATACATGGCCTTCACTCATTGATAAGTGGATATTAGCCCAAAAGTTCGGAATTCACAGACCATATGAAGCCCAAGAAGAAGGAAGACCAGAGTGTGGATGCTTCAGTTTCTTAGAAGGGGTAACAAAAGACTCACAGGAGGAAATATGGAGACAAAGTGTAGAACAGTGACTGAAGGAAAGGCCATACAGAGACTATCTCACTTGGGGATCTATCCCATATACAGTTGCCCAAACCAGGACGCTATTATGGATGCTGGGAAGTGCTTGCTGATGGGAGCCTGATATAACTGTCTCCTGAGAGGCTCTGCCAGAGCCTGACAAATACAAAGGTGGATCCTCTCGGCCAACCATTGGACTGAGCACAGGGTCCCTGATGGAGGAGTTAGAGAAAGGACTGAAGGAGCTGAGGAGGTTTGCAGCTCCATGGGAGAAGCAACTATGTCAACTGGTCAGAACTCCAGAGCTCCCAGGTACTGGACTACCAATCAAAGAGTACACATAGAGGGACCCATGGCTCCAGCTGCATATGTGGCAAAGGATGGCCTTGTTGGACATTAGTGGGAGGAGTGGCCCTTGGGCCTGAGGGAGTTAGATGCCCCAGTGTAAGGGAATGCCAGGGCGGGAAGGCAGGAATGAGTAGGTGT
>NW_022196891.1:49500571-49508376 GCF_008632895.1 Mastomys coucha | reverse complement strand
ACGGCCATCTGTACAGCTACAGTGTGCTCATACACATAAAATAAATAAAATAAATCTTAAAATAAACATTTGAAATGTAAATAAAGAAAATACCCCAAAAGAGAAAAAATAATAAAATAGTCCAATATCCCAAAGACTCAGAATCTAAAATATTCTGATCCACAGCATTCTGGATAAGGGATACTCAGCCTGTAGCTGAGAGCCGGGCCTACGTAATCTGTAAATTAAAGAGGGATTTTCAAATGAAATAGACAATGAAGACATTTTGTTTGAAGTCTCAAGGGCAGTGATAACAAAATGCCAAACATAAAATCAAATGTCTTACACTTGCCAGGTATCTTAAAACCACCTGCGGCTGACTTTATGCTGTGGATAGAGTCCGTCCTCCAATAGGGGCTGAACCTTCCAGGTATTCAGTCCTGACCAGGTCACGCCATGCCATAGCCATCAGTGTCTCCCCCCTTATCCTTAAATTTACCACAAAGGAATAATCTGGAAAGAAAAAACCCACAAGAAGCAACAATGTGTGTGCTGCCGTTGTTGTTGAGAAGCGTTTGCTGTGTTGCCCCCAAGGCTGGCCTTGAACTCCTGATTCTTCTGTCTTTACCTCCTCCTGAGTGTGGAGATTATGATCATATGTCACCACACCCCATTAACAGGCATTTTTGTGCATTAAAATGTCTAAAATCTTGTAACAATAACTTGCAAACATAAGTAATTCATTAATAAAATATGTTTACATCACAATTCAATTAAAATCAATCCATTTAGCCTTGATTTGGTAGGAATAAAATCCTCCAAATAAGCAAAGTTTTAAAAAATCTCATTCTCTTGCAAAATGGCACATAAATTAATGAACAGTTCCCAATGCATGTAGGCATGTCTAAACACAGGTGAATGACAAACTCCTAATAAATGTAAGCCCAGAGAAAAAGTACGCGTCCCAGATAGCTGAGTGTTGGGGAAAGGGCAGACTCCTAGGAGTCGTAGCATTTTTTCCAGCTAGAACTTTTTTTTTTGCAAGTGAAGTCTTAGCCCTGAGAAGTCAGACCACACCAGCTAGTCAGAGCTGGAGGGCTTCTCGTAGTGCTTCGCTGTGTGTTGTGTTTTGCATCCAGGCAGAGCACGTGGGTTTTCCTTCTTTGTTTGCCTATTTGTTTTTCTGTGGAAACATTCTGAATTTTCTTCACATTTAAAAAAAAATTCAACACCTGAATTACTTAAAATATTCTAATTATGTTAATGTTTATAAACATCTCATGTTCATCTTCAGGTATCCTGTTGAGAAATTGTTTTTAATTACAGCAAATTTACATATTTATAAATACAGTGTGATACTTTAATGCATGCATATTGTGTGTATGTAGTGATTGGATCGGGGGTTTTAGCAAGCCCATCATCTTATATAGTTTTCATGTCTTTGTGTTGGAAACATTTCCAAATCTTCTCCACTAGCTATTTTGAAATATATGATCAATTGCTATCAATCATAAGTATTGCCCTGTCCTACACAGAAATCAGAAGTGTTTTTCTCTGAGCGAATTGTGCCCTGGACCCAGCATCTTTCCTTCACCCCTCTTCTTTGTGCTCTGCACTTACTGTCTTGTAGTTGAACTTTCATGAGCTAGGATGCTATACAACCTTTTGCTGTTCTCTTTTATCTAATTTCAAAAGTGCATGAAACACTTTCACTATGATCTTTTTTCTCCTAACATTTAACTTCCTATTACTTTTCCCATTGATAATGTGTGTATTTTTAAAAACTTCAAATATACCAAGTATTGTTCATTTCAACTCTTTGCTCTGAATTTACTGATTAAGTCAACATGGCTATTCTTTTATTTTGAATTTTATAATCTTTTAGTATGCTTTTTAAACTATGGCCTAAGTGATTTGACCTCCATTATTTAATAAACTGCTACACTTTGAGATATCAATTATAAATGCTATATTTGTTCTAGACACAGCCTCCTCACTACAATTAGCATAGACTCCAGGCTCAAGAGAAAGGAGGATACAGACTCTCCCTCCCAATCTGTATCACTGTTGCACCCTCAGGGAACCGACCTGCACTGCCTCCTGTACTTTGGACCCTCTTAAGTAACAGAAGAAAAACCACAGGAGGATAGCAAAGCAGAAAGCAGAACAGTGTAAAGAAGACGGGATGTTTATCTAATCAGATGCGATTTACTAGGCAATGATTGGGTCTCAGTGCTCAATAAAGAGACCCAGATGATAGCACTGATGATCTAAAATGGAAAGAAAGCAATGAGTGAGAAACTGAAATAGAAGAGACCTTGCCTTAAGCCTTAGATTCTGAGCTGAGAGGAGACAGACCTTGGAGAGGGGACGAACATTTTATAACACTTTCTCATAAGAAAGAAAGAAGCAAAGATTCAGATTTTTTTTAAATTAGATATTTTCTTTATTTACATGTCATATCAAGCAGGCTGGGACCTCACCTTGTGAGAGACGCCTGCTTGGAGGGGAGGCCTGACGGATGGCTGCTGCCAGCACCATCTAACACTCATGGGCTACATTAGAAGAAGGTTACAGGCCTATCAGTGAGAATCGTCTGCTCACAGAGACCAAGTTTGGACCCACACAGGTATGTGAGAGGGAATGACCTGTTATAAACATGACTCTTAATCCAGAGGGCACCACCACCTAGGCAATCCAACTTGATCTTTATTATTGAAACAGTTTCAGTAGTATAGTGCTAGAGTCCAGCAGGGACACAACACACATTATGTGTTTAAAGGAAGAAATGAGTAACTGAGAATGAATTCATGACCTGGGTCAGTGGTGGGTACCAGGACTTTTTCTGCAAAAAAGAAGCCTGGTATCTGGCACGGAGCCTACCACAAACCTAGTGTGAAATTTCAAGCAAATGAATTTACCACTCAAGTTTATTTTCTGTAGACGAAAACTGTCTTTTGCTTAACAGGGGTGTTATAACAAATTTAAAATAAACATATTCATTGGTGAGTATCCCTTAAATGTAAGACCATGTCAATTATGCTGTTTCTTACTGTAATTTATGTCATAAAAGTATAACTGTATGTTTTTAAAAAGGTAAAGAATTTATATATTCCATAGCTGTCTCCTGAGAGGCTCTGACAGTACCCGACTAATACAGAAGTAGAGGCTCACGGCCATCCATTGGACTGAGTACAGGGTCCCCAGTGAAGGAGCTAGAGAAAGGACCCAAGGTGCTGAAGGGTTTGCAGCCCCTTAAGACGAACAACAATATGAACTAACTAGTACCCTCAGAGCTCCCAGGGACTAAAGCTCCAACCAAAGAGTACACATGGGGGGGACTCATGACTCCAGCAGCATGTGTATACAGAGGATAGCCAAGTCAGTCATCAATGGAGGAGAAGACCTTGGCCCTGAGAAGGTTCTATGCCCCAGTGTAGGGGAATGCCAGGGCCAGTAAGCAGGAGGGGGTGGGATGGTGAGCAGGGAGAGTGGGGAGGGAACAGGGGATAAAAAAACCTATAAAAAAAGAAGGAATTTGTATATTCCTTTAAGCAGGTTTAATAAAAGAATGTGAAAATACATCTTGTGTTGGAGAAATGGCTAGGATTTGTAAGTTTACATAAATCAGCCACATAATTCCATGGATTATTTTTAATGAAATAAATATGAGACTTATATTTTATTTTTAAAAGGCCTGATTTCTGGCATATGCCATTAATTCTAGGACTTGGGAAGCAGAGGCAAGCAGATCTCTGTGAATCCAAGGCCAGCTTGGTCTAAATAGTGAGTTCTAGGACAGCCAGGATACATAGTGAGACCCTGTCTCAACAAAACAAAACAGAACAAAACAATAACAAGAACAAGAAGTATCTACTAGTTTTAGTATATATTTTAGAAATTCACCGTGTCTCCCTCCTGCCCATTCTCCCACTCAGCTAATAACTGAAATATTGGCCTTTAATTATCTGCTGTGTGTCTGTGTATGTTGTATACAGGTGTCAGTGTACATGTAGAGGCCAGAGGATGTCTGCTGGTGTTTACTTTCATCATTTCTCTACTTTATTTTTAAGAGATAGTCTCCAACTGAACGTGCTGTTCACCTATTGGCTATGCTGGCTGGACTTCCACCTCAAAGAGCATCTCTCATTTTCACATTCCCAGTAGTGGGCTCATAGGATGCTGGGATCATGTGGATGCTGGGAATTCAAACTCAGCTCTTCATACTTGCACAGCAAACATTTTACTGACTGAATCATATCCCAGGCCTCTCTTGCTTTTTAATAGATACGTGTAACCCACATGTTACATCTTCATTTAGACGACTTTGAACTTCACGTAACCAGACTTACACTATGCATATTTTCTGTGACTGTAGCATTGACATCGAAATTCTTGCAAATCGATATTTGTATTTAAAGTTAATCATTGCCAGTACTGTAGTACTCCATTCTATGATTACATCATGGTTTAGTAAACTACCTAATTGTCACATTTCCAATTTTGCTGTTACAGACAATGTTCTCTGACCTCTCTGTACAACTTTAACCAGAATTGGTTAGGGTTTAGATTTTTTTCCCATCTTTGGAAAGTTTAAGAAATTATCTCTCACTGTTGTGTTCGTGTGCATCATTTGTTTACCGAGCATTCAGTGAGGCTGTCTTATACATAAGTGGGCACTGGTGCTTTTTATTTGTAGATGTGCTGGATTTGCCTGTGTCTATCTGGTTCTTGTTCACTCGTGAGCTCTTTTTGTATATTCTATATTACCGCTCTGTCTTTGGATTCTCTATTCTATTGCCCTATCTTTTTGCATTCTCTGTACTATCCCTCTGTTGTTTGCAAAGATGATTTTTTTTTTTTACTTCATGGGTTGTTTGTACTATTTATGGCATCTTTTGATTAAAAGCTGTTCCTTAAACTAATTGTTGTGATTTATGAATAACTGAAGATTCATATGAGGACTTTTGCTCTTTTGGATAAATCCAAGATCATGAGCAATTTATTTTTTTCTTCTTGTTGATATTATTCTTGTTAAAATTATGTTAATTCTGTTGACCAACCTTCAGAGAATGTGTTTACTGACTTGTTCTACCCAGAAACACCTGTGATTCCATGCTTTTTTCAGTCTTCTTTAATGATCTCAATACCTTTTAGATTTTTCATAAGTATGTTAATTACTTGGTTTGACTTGTTCTTGTGTGCCCTATAATTCTGAATGATGTTATAAGTGGCATCTTTTAGCTGGTGCCAGTCTCTAATTACAGTTACATGAGAGCTTTAGGTGAGATTCCTTGATTCTAAAAGTTTGAGACCTGTCTGCTGCAGCATTGTCTCTGTCCAATCACATTAGGGCAGTGACAGGCTTGTGATTGGACAGGAATAGAGAGGTGGAGCTAGAGTTGGAGGAGGAGAAAGGCCAGGAGGAAGAGGAGGAGGATTTTCATCATGGAGTCAGATGATGAGGACAAGTCAGACCCCGAATGGTTTTAACCAGGCTAAGGTTTTACAAGGTTAAATTAATTGGGTCAAAATATTGTCTTTATTATTTGGTCCAAAAATTATTGTATTGGCATCTTGTAAATTGTGATCTTATTATTATATAAACCTGGTTGGATATTAAAGCCTTAAGAATAACATGTATTACCTACTGGGTACTAGGTGCTAGCTAGATAAATGATTGTGGGTGTGTGTAAAGAGTTGCATGTGAGCGAGATGTTGCATAGCTGAGAGAGAATAACAAGAACTCGCTGGCACTTAGTGTTGAGACCAGACCGTACTGGCACAGGAACATGACATGGCCGGAAAGGGAGTTTGTGGGGTGGATTCTTTTTTTTTTTTTTTTTTTTTTTTTTATTAATTCCCGCAATACCTGTCTGGTGAACAAAGTGAGATCGCATCTCAAAGCAAACAAATGGGAGCTGAGGAGGTGCCTCAGAAGTGAGGAGTGCTCCTCCTCCTCCTCTTCCTCCTCCTCCTCCTCCTCCTCCTTCTCCTCCTCCTGGGGACTTGAGTTCAGTTCCCATCACCCACACTGGGTAGCTCATGACCTGTGACTCCAGCTCCAGATGACCTCCCTTATCTGGCCTCCAAGGGCACTGCACTCAGGTGAACATATCCACTTACACAGATACACGCAAAGACATACTCTTTAAAAAAAAAACCTTAAAACAAGCATGCATAAATAAATAAATAATAAGACTTTTAATGAGTGTGCTTTTTCTGGTAATCGATAGTGAACAGAAGTGGACTAGATTTCTATATGTAAATTTTGTGAAATTTTCTATCAAATTTTATAACATCTACAAATTCTACTTGGTTTTCCATGCAATTATATCATCTTGGAGTAATGATTATTTTTCTTCTTTAAACCTCTAACCTTTTATTTCTTTTTTGGTCATATTGACGATGGTGTAATATCTGGATACTGCAAAATAAAAGTGATGCTATAAATAAAAGACATGAAGTTGGGTGGAGAACTTGTTGTAATAATATAGGGGGATTTGGAGGGAGGAAATTGGGGCTATATATGACTAAGTCCCATTGTATACATGTATGAAATTCTCATAAAGAAAGAAAAAATATAAAAAAAAATGTTAATAATTGCACCTGTATTTTGTTTCTCATGTTAAAGGGGAATAATTTATTATTTTACCATGAAATATCATGTCTACTATAGCCTGCTTTGATATCTAGTTTTTCCTATTGTTTTATTTTGTTTTGTAGACAAAATTTATGTGTTTGATTTTCTTGCTTTCCTAGACTGCTTGGAGGGTTTTTTGAATGATTATTGAGATACAACAAACAGCTGTTTGCCATTAATTTGTTACTACCACAAAATGAATTTATGAATTTTTAAACCTCTAATTCTTGGTATAAACCCAGTTTATACTTAATGCAGAATCACTTTGACAGTTGGATCTGACACCTAGAAATTTTACATCTAGAGGGTAAGATTAGCCAAAATTCTGTTCTCATGTTGCCCTTACAAGGGTTTGATATGGCTGTGTTAATATCAAAGAAGTTGGAGAATATTCCTTCTTTTTCTAATCTCCCAGTGAATACACACAATGTTGTAAAACTAATGTGTACACTCTCCCAGAGTTGATCTCTTTTCCCTCCCTTCCTCTCTCTCTCCCTCCTTCTCCCTTCCTTTCCCTTCCTCTTTCCCATCCCTCTTTCCCTCTCCTTTTCTTCATTTATTTCTCCTTTTCTATTTTTCCCTGATGATTTCTTTTTTGTGGAGAAAAATATTTTTCCTTTTAATTATGGTTCTTTAGTGCTTATAGAAATATTTTGGACTTCTCTTTCCTCATGAGTTAAACTATTATACGTCTTTCCTCTAAAAAGTCTAATATTTTATCTAGCATCTAAATTTACATATGAAATTGGCTACTGCAAACTTATTAGACATGTTCTTATTAGTTGCATCTTTATTCTTTTCATTATTTATTGTGTTAAGATCAGTCTTACCAGGATTTTGTTAATTTTTTTAATCCTATATTGGATTATTGATCATCTTTACTATCTTTAGCTTCTTCTATTTCATTTATTTTTGAATTTATAATTCCTTATTTCATTGACTTTATTCTGGATTTTCCTCAAGACAACACGTTTTCTCTTGGCTTACTTAGCAGTAGGCGAGCCTCTCTGTCTTCTAAAGCTCCATTATAATCTACTTGTTGATCTTTGACTTAGGTTTCAAATAGAACAGCAACATTTGAGTTCCATTTCTGTTGCTCATTTCTGTCAGTATTACTTCCCCAGAGTGCACTACTTTACCAAGTCTCTTCTAGTTTTGTTCATATATATATATATATATATAT
>NW_022196891.1:49499292-49500561 GCF_008632895.1 Mastomys coucha | reverse complement strand
TATATATATATATATATATATATATGTCTCTCTCTGTATATATGTCTAATTCTTGTAAAATTTCCATGTGTCTGAAAGGAACCTATGCTTTTTGGCTGTGAGTTTAAAGATTTTTTCCTTTTTTGCCTCATTTATATATTTTTCCATCTGTTTTCTTTTTCTCCCCATGTGATAATTAATGATTAGCATAGAAATTAGGATATATGTCTAATATGACAAAATATAAATTTAATAAACATTTTATCCTTTCCAAACACATAACCTCAGGACGACTTAACACCGAGTCAGCTTATACTCCAAATGAAGTATTATCATTGTCAAATTTTAGTTTTATCTCTGTTTTTAGTGCCCTAATTAGACACTTGGTATTCTATAAAGTCAACAGTCCACGATTTCCCAGCATGTCACCACTTTCCTTGGTTACCATTGCTGTCTGCACTCTGGGTGCTCTTCTTGATACTCTGTTCTTTACTTCTGAAGGAGATGCAGGTTGGTGCTTCCTTGGGTGTGTTGGATGCATTCCCCCACGTTCATGAGTTAGAAGCTTGCCCGACCCACCCCCACCACGTGGTGCTGGGAGGTGTTTGAGTCACTGGGGCCTGGCCCTGTGAGTCTCCTGTTGTTTCTTGAGAGGAATAGACTCATCATCACAGCCCCAGGCCCCCTTTAAAAGGATAACTTTGCTCTCCTTATACTCCATCACTAGTACTTGCTCCCTACACTTCCCTTCTGCTTGGATGACGCAGCAAGGCCTTTATCAGATGAGGGCAACTTGACCTTGTACTATCTAGCCTCTAAGGCAAGAGGAGTTTGAGCCATGGATTTCTGTTCATTAGAAGTTATTCAGACTAGGACAGAAATGGTCTACTTCTAATGATGGCTAGACGGAGTATTTCTCCATTGCCATGGTAGAAAGCACGCACCTGGGGGCACTTGCCCTCCTAGCTTTTTTGCTTAGTTGCAGGGTGGGACTGATACCTGCCTGAGATGCTGAGCAGTAGCAGAGAGCTGTAGCACATGATGCGAAGTGCCTGGAACTCTCCAGAGCATGGCTGCTGAGCTGAATGGTGTTCAGGTGACTGAATATACTAAATGCTTTTTTGACATAACCATTTTCCCACTTCTGATGGGTTCATCTGCATGAGCTACCCATGAGTCGAGGACCATTGGTATGCTGTGATAGCAGCACAAAACATACTCAGTAGCTGGGTGGTGGTGGCGCACGCCTTTAATCCCAGCACTTGGGAGGCAGAGGCAGGCAGATTTCTG
>NW_022196891.1:49487823-49497823 GCF_008632895.1 Mastomys coucha | reverse complement strand
ATTGTGAAGTCATCTCCAGGTGAAGCAAACTCCTGATTCTGGACTAGGTTACATTTTCAGCACAGCTGCAACACTATCATTTCAATGCATAGGCTGGGTATTTTACCCTTTAAGGATGTGGCCTAGGTCCCCTCAAATCTGGGCAGCAAAAGTGATGCTGTGGTACTTCTAAGAACAAGACACGGTGGCTTCCTCCTTGTTCAGAGCACCCATGCCCAGAGTGCAAGGTTCCTGTGCAAGATGCTGATGCTGCCACGCTCTAAGGAAGAGAGAGGCCCTGCGTATGTCTCCCACTGAGTGGTCCTATTCTTTGAATCTTCGTGGTCCAGAGATGTGACCTAGTGTGGAAGAGCCTTCAGGTGGCTCTGACTTCCTGGCCTTCAAGTTCTTTGTGCTGAGAACCTAGAAATCATAGAGCAGAGAAAATTCCCCACTACGTGCTTGCTGAATTTCTGAGCCACAGAAATAGCAATGGTGGTGAGACAATTGACACTGTGTGCCACTAAACCTGGGGTTGTTTGCACTATGCTCATAGTCAGTTTTGAAAAATATTCTCTGCTGTGTGCTTTTTCACACCAGCTCAGATTTTCTTTTACCACCTCCATTATGCTTTATTGCATCTCATCTCCGTGCATATAAAACACGGACATTAGCAAGGCTGCTTCACCAGGAACAAGCAGGTCTGCAGCTCCTGTGCGACATGCTAAAACATCCAAGGATCACAAACAACACTCAAGGTTTCATAGTCTTTAAAATCAGATAACCTATTGGCAGCCGTAACAACTACAGCATGTCCACACACCACATACTTTGTTAATATCCTCCTTTCCACAAAAAAATCAGAAATTAAACACTGAGCTCCATGCCCAGGATCGAAAAACTGCCCTGTTTTCATCAAGACTGGGGTGCATACTGAACATTACTTGCATTTCACATCTCTGAATGGTGAGCTACCCACAGCCACTGCTACAGCCACACTGGGTTTGTTCTAAGCAAGGCAAGCTTGGAACAGTGAGGTGAGAGCTAGAGGATTGAGAAGCCATCAGTCGCTCTTTCCTAAGCATTGCTGACAAGCAGGGCACCTTTGGAATTGATACATTGCCCTTCAGTCTGATAATGATGGGGGTATAAAACTTAATAATCCTCTTTGCACAATGAAGAAGCTACTGAAAATATGCAGACACAACCAGTAACTCCAAGTAATAGAAGAAAATAAGACAGAAACTAACAGACTAGTTTTTGTTCAATAGAGGCTAGGCACAGGTCTGTAATTTCTGCACTTGCAGGGCAGAGGCAGGCAGGTAGATCTCTGTGAGTTCAAGAGTAGCCTGGTCTATATAAGGTCTAGGCTAGCCATAGTGGGATTTCTATCTGAAGAAATAAAGAAAGAAATCCTTTAGTGTGTTTTATGCATTCCTACAGTATTTTCAAGCTCATTTATTTAATTTACAAATCCTTTGCAGGAGATGTTAGCTAGCAAGAGGTAACGAGTTCTTTACAAGACCCACATAGCAACCATGAGATAAATACAGCACAGGGTTTTCCATTTTTATAATGCCTAAACCAGCATGGGAGATGGTGCATCAACATCCTGAGGGTTACAATGACCCTTTACAGACTCTAGAGAGAACATTAGCATTCTGGGAATTTCTGTGGGAAATGGCTTTCATACACTATATGACAAAAGAGTCTCAGTGTGGGGGCAACAAGAAATCATAGCATAGGGAAAGAAGAGGTGGTGGGTGGAAGTCACAAAGTACCCTTCTCTCAGGGGACCCACAATTTATTATATATTGAAAATGTTCCCTGTATCAGAAGGTTTGCAAAAAACGTTGAGGATAATTAATATTTTATACTGAAAAGAAATCGTCTACCGGCTCAGAAGGAATCCCACACTGGAGGCAGGAGAGCCCGAGACACAGGGGAAGGAGGGCAGACTTTCAGGGAGCCTCAGAAACATTTTCTCTCCCATGTTGCTGTCCCTGGGCCAAGGACAAACAGTCCACCACAAAGAGGATCGATGAGGACCCACGGAGAGGATCAATGAGGACCTACAGAGAGGATCCACGAGGACCCAGAGAGGATCCATGAGGACCCAGAGAGGATCGATGAGGACCCACAGAGAGGATCGATGAGGACCTACCGAGAGGATCGATGAGGACCCACAGAGAGGATCGATGAGGACCTACCGAGAGGATCGATGAGGACCTACCGAGAGGATCGATGAGAACCCACAGAGAGGATCGATGAGGACCTACCGAGAGGATCGATGAGGACCTACCGAGAGGATCGATGAGGACCCACAGAGAGGATCGATGAGGACCTACAGAGAGGATCGATGAGGACCTACAGAGAGGATCGATGAGGACCTACCGAGAGGATCGATGAGGACCTACCGAGAGGATCGATGAGGACCTACAGAGAGGATCGATGAGAACCCACAGAGAGGATCGATGAGGACCTACAGATGAAAGACTAGCAGGAAACCCCAAAGTTCTCCAGGTTTCCTGAACCTATGGACACAGAGCCATCAATACACATTAAGTCCCTACATTGGGCATCTTTATCTTATGCTTTCTCGTACAGAACCTCAAGCATCAGTAGAATCCCTTAAATATCTGGCACCTTGTGAGCCGATCATCTACATCTCCTCCAGCTGCTTGGTTGTTCGCCAAGTCATGCCGCTTCTCTGATGGTGGTAGGATGACTAGTAATGAGAAACTTTTTGGTCAGGGGTACTTTTCAGGCTTCAATGTGTGATGAACATGTGCTCTAAGGTCCAGACAGCTCTTTGGGACCTGAGTTGGTTCCAGAATTGAAAAAAGATCTTCTGATCCTAGTGTCCCTATGCTTTTCCTGTCTTGAGCTGTGTGGATAGGATAGCTACTCTCCTACAAGCTGTCTTAGCAGCATGTATACCTCCACCCAGATTCTGTTTCTCAGCTGTCACTATGTCAGTAGGCCACACCCATACAGATCTCATCCCTGGGTGCTGATGTAAGTGGGGCTGTTCCCATAAATATCTTCTTAGACCCTGTGTAAATCCCAGAACTCATCTTCCAGTGTGGCCCATCTCACAAGCTCATCAGCAGAGGCAAGTCACACCTGAATCCCCAGCATGACGGAGAAAATCCATGGCTCCAGTGCAGTTCTTCTTGCGATGTGCACCAAGTAGAAATGGTGAGTTACTGCACAGATAAGGAAGCCAGTTCAGAAGAGAAAGCCAAAGACTTGCAGCACAGTTCATCTGTAGTTGCTATCTTGGGAACTTGGGAGGTGATTAAGGTATGGAAGAAAGGAAAAGGTTTGCCTGTGCTGTTTGAAGAGAACTATAGGAAGGATCCAGACAGAATCACCTTCTTTCTATCCTCCTGTATTCACTTTCTATTCTACTATGTGGCTAAAGAAAGATGGAAGCATGCTCTGCATGCATCTCCCTGTGTTCCAGGGAGCGTGTGAATAAATACTTCCGGGAGACATTCTCTTACTCCACTCCCACAGGTTGAACATTGTTCTTGTTTCTAAGTCTTCATTTTTAGAAATACTTGTGATGCATATTTGGTTCACAAAACTTTAACTGTATCTCTTATAATTTTCTTTAAAAGGAGACCAGGGTATGAGATTAGCAACAAAGGGGCATTAAAGCATGGGGAAAAAGCTGTGTATGTATGCTATAAACCACCTCCCACAAGAATAACAGTTTGCAGTGCAAGAGATACCAGAGCCTGATTTTTACATCCCCACCAACCTTGCATGAGATCACCATATTTAGTTCTGCTAGTTACTCTTTAACATGCCATATACAAGTCACACTTCATTGCTGCCTCGGACCTCCAGCTCTGAATTCACTGCCACCCTGCAACGGCTAGCATCATCCAGTCACTTGAGACCAGGAAGCAGGTGTGACTTTGTTATATGTGCTGACAAACATGCTTGCTCATTCTGGTTTACTGTCTTTTAAAACTTTCCAGTCAAAAGGCACTTTGAGAGCATCCACGAAAAGAATTTGAGCCATGGTTATCACACAGACTGGTAACATCAAATCAGAGGTAGCAGCGGTGACCAAGAAGAGAACTATGAAACCAAAGGAGACCATGCTTCCTAGCAACACTGCCACCTAAGCTCAAGATGGTAGAGAATCAGGTCACATATAGAACAGACCCTGGTGACCTGGACAGGGGCAGTGTTGAGAACATGGACTCTGCTGTGAAGTCCAGACACCTCTCAGTTTACTTTTTACATATTTGCTTTGCATTCACTCACAAGATATAAATAGCCATGCCTCACAACTACAAAAGAGCCCTTCTGATAAGTGTGAAATACTCTAAATGATAAGAAAGATTCACATTGCTGTTGAAATGTAACTTTCTTTCTCTGTGTACACAAAATAACAGCATATTTCAGATTCGATGAAACACCATACTTAGAAATATGAGAGTATTCTATGGTAATAGAAACTGAGGATGTTTCAAATGGTATTTAATATTTGTAACAAGTCATGTGGCTTTTACTTTCATCTGCTTTGGGGTCTTACCCTCCGATAGGGTGTTCCTCTTTGAAGAAACATTAGGACGAGGGACTGTGGCTACTGAGAACCAAGACAACAGCTTCATTTGGTATGGATTTCTGTGACTCTATTTAAAGTAGCCCTAAGTTCAGGGTCCACAAGTCAAAGCCAGATCCTCAAACAAAATGCTGCAGAAAGGGCCTAAGCAGGTTGCCAAAGTTATTTTCATAAAACCCTGACAAAATTAGCATATTCTATACACATACTGAAAGTTCACCTTACTCAGCAGTCACTGTTGCCAGGGTATGTGCTTTTCACTGCAGAATGCTACCTGCTCACCCGGGACTGAAAATCTAATGAAATCAATTACTAATCCCAAAGGAACGTGTCACTACACAATGGAGAAATTAGAAACACATCAAGTGATTGGAGTTAACAGCACCTAAAAGAGAAGAACAGACATCAACCTCTGGATATGATGCTAAAGACATATGAATTATGGTACGCCATTGCCAACAGAATAAAGAATATCAACAGGCTATCTGATCATAAAGAAACAGCACAGAAATCGAGTTGTATTGAAAAGAGTCAGTGATAGGATAGAGCAAAAAAAAAAATGAAATATTAATTCAAGGTAATGGAGACAGAATAACAATGCATAAATGATCTTGAACCATGTCTTATTCAAAAAATGAAAACAGCTCAGGTCTTTCACTAAGGCCTTTAATATGTTTTGGTGCAGGGGAAGAGATATGATCTAGTTTAATCTTCTGCACGTGGCAACTGTGTGTTCCCAACACCATGTATTGAAGAGGCTGTCTTTGATTGAAACTGTAATTTTGGAATCTTTGTGAAAAAAAAATCAGATGTCTTGTTTTTTTATTGTTGTCCATAAGCCTCCCAAAACAGTATAGGCTATTGTTGTTGCCCTTGGTTGCCCACACAGCAATGGCAACAGGAAAGTAATTCCCTGTTGCTAAAGACACTGTGCACTTTAGACAGGAGACTCAGAGGCCTCTGAGGTGAAACTTTTTCCCTCCAGTCTACCTTTTATGACAGCAGAAGGTAGAAGAAAGCTTCCAAAGAAGAGAAGCCATCAGTCCTACGACACTTATGACCCACAATGATGACCACCATCCAATGATAACCTTAAGAGTTCAGTAGTAGCACACATACCTTCATTGTAATCAATAGCTCTCTAATTGCATTTAAGACTTGATCAACAAGAGGGGAATCATTTCTGGTATCAGAGACCTAGGCAGCTACCAAGGCTAATGGAGGCATGGATCTGGGAGAAGAACCTACAGTTGCCTCTTTACTAAATAGGCATAATCCTTAACTATATTCTAAACATTTACCCTTATACTTAGAGATAAGTGTAGTTCTCACACCTCATCAAGAAAGGTTATCAGCAACAAATAGAGAACATTACAGAAAACTGTAACCAATCAAATGCAAAGCTATGGAGTCCAGCTGCAATTGATTTACCAACAATATAGATCAATAGAATTGACAGTACAATTCATAGGCTTGCCACACCTCAGGCTCAGGGATCATTGCACAAGAGGGGGTGGGTGAAACTGGAAGAGCAGGGAGTTTGTTGAGAGGTTGTGTCTCCTTGAGTTGTCAGAAGCCACACCCATGAAGTCTCACCAGCATGGTTATCTAACCATGAGCTGAACAGGAATGACACCAATATATAGGCTAACATGGAAGGAGAAAATCTCATGAGGCCTCAACCCTAAACAGAGAACTACCAGCAACTGAGGAATAGCAAGAGTGGGCAAGATAGTCTTCCCCAGGAAAGAGCACACCAATTGGCTACTCAATAACAAACAGCTCAGAAAACTTACATACAAGTAGCAGTATATAGACTGAGTAGGTTGTATTTATGTATTTAGGAATACACACATACACACTCATATATCTATGTGAAAAGATTAATAAAAGAGAGTAGGGGGTCTACGGGAGGCTTTGGAGGGAGAAAAGAGAAGGGAGAGATGATGTAATTATAATCTCAAGAAAAATGTTAAATGTCAGATGACTGAATCTGTGTGGGTTTCATTCTGGGTAGTCTGTTGTATTTTGTTGACCTAAATATCTGCTTTTGTGCTATTATCGTGCACATTGATCTATAGTTAACTATAGCTCTGTAGGATAGCTTGAGGTCAGGATGACAGGGTCTCCATTGTCATTCCTTACTCAGGATTGCTCTGGCAATCCAGGATCTTTTGTAGTTCCAAACGAATTTTAGGACTCTTCCTCCGTATTTCTGAGAACACCCTTGGAGATTTGATGGGGATTGCAGGACTCTTCCTCCCTATTTCTGGGAAGAGCACCCTTGGAGATTTGATGGGGATTGCGCTGAATCTGTAGATCACTTTGGTGACCTACACCCCTTTCCCTTTCTTCCTCTTTTATTTTTTAAACATTAATTCTGCCAATTCATGGTCACAGGCGGTCTTTCCATCTTCTAATGACTTCTTGACTCCGTTTTTCAGTGTCTAAAAATTTTACTTCCTTGTTTATGCTTATTCCTAGGTATTTTATCTTTGTGAACTTATTATAAGTGATTTTTTTTCAGATCTCGTTCTTATCATGTTCAGTGTTGCTGTGTAGAAGAGCTACTGATTGTGTGCCTTGGATCTGTGTTCCCATGCTTTTATCAGTTTTACCTCTCCAAGATAGAGGCCCAGGCAAATTTTCTGAAAATTGACAGCCGGAACTCAGTTGGTAAAGCAGTTTCTGTGCGAGTGCCATGACATGAATTCCCTGGAGCCTATGTATGGGAAGCCCACTTGTTGATTATGTCATGAATTCAGATGCCTGGAGCCTATGGGAAGCCAGACTTGTTGATGATGTCATGAATTCAGATGCCCGGAGCCTATGGGAAGCCTGACTTGCTGATGGTAAGTCTTCAAATTGCTTCTGTTTTACACTCTGCCCTCTTTAAAAATCCTCCTCACTTCCTCCAGACAGCCAGCTGTAACCCTAGTGCTCATACAATAAGAAGGCAGATAGTGTCCTCAGAAGGTCGTGGGCCAGCTAGCACAGTGTATGCAGGGGCCAAAGTTGCCCTCTAACCTTAATACCGTGTATTAAGGTTAATGCCACTAAAAGAGAAACATCTAGAAAACAAAACAAAAATTCATAACATTAAAATGTAGATAGTAAATCAAAGTATTCTAAACTTCTCAATAGAATTAAACTGCGGATAGGTGAGAAAATAGTCTTGTTTCCAGGAGAAAATGCACAAAAGCACTTTGAGATGAAGTAAGATGAGGCGTGAGGATCACATCAAATCGTTAAAAAGTATGAATGTGCACAGAACAATGACATGGTGGAACAGAACATTGGTGTGGTCTACGTGAGTTCTTTGCATTACTCTTGCAATGTTTTATAATGCTTGAATTATTTCAAAATTTAAAGTATTTTGTCTTTGTGAACTTATAATGCTTGGAATAGCCTTTTGTTTTTTTATTTTATCTGTGGTGTGTTACCTGCATATATATATATATATACATATATATTTATATATGTATATATATATATATGGATACATGCGTATGTATGTATATATGTGTATATATATATATGCACACACATATGTATGTATGCATGTATGTATGTATGTATGTATGTGTGTATGTATGTACCACAAGCATTTCTGGTGCCTATGGAGGACAGAAGAAGGCATCAGATCTCCTGAAACTGGGGATATGGGTAGTGCAAACCACAATGTAGGGAAGCAAACCTGGGTCCTGTGCAAGAACAAGTGCTCTTAAGTGCAGAGCCACCTTTTGTTGTATTTATAAGATTAACATTAAAGGGAACTCCATGTGTAAGCTGTGTAGTTAAATCTAGTAGATGAGAGGACAGGTGTGTGCCCCTGCCAACCTCAGGGTTAGGAATCATGATACATGAATCTCCAAATCCTTAGAAGTGAGCCTAGTGAAGATCAGAGAGGCAGCCGTCAGCAGGAAACGTGATTGTTAAGTGAGGAATCGAGAGGAATACAAGGTTCCTTGTTTCAGAATTCCTGAGCAGCATTTTAATGAAAGATTGACATTCTTGTAATCAACCCAATTCCCTCTAATCCCCTTTAAGACAGAAAAGGAGTAAATTAATGGACAGATGTATGAATCTCATAACTGGCTTGTCAATGGCAACTCTTCAAATTATTTCTGTTTCTCACTCTGCCCTCTTTGTAAATACCCCTCCCTCCCTCCAGGCAGCAATTGTTGTGTCTTTTTCAGATATAAACTTTTAAATTATATTTGGCTACATAAGGCCATTTTTATTAGATATTTTCTTTATTTACATTTCAGATGATATCTCCTTTCCCAGTTTCCCCTCCGAAGGGGGGGAAAAAACCTTGTTTCCTTCCCCCCTCCCCCTGCTCACCAACCTACCCTCTCCTGCTTCCTGGCCCTGGCATTCCCCTACACTGAGGCATAGAACCTTCACAGGACCAAGGGCCTCTTCTACCATTGATGACCAACTAGGCCATCCTCTGTTATACGTATGCTGCTGGAGCCGTTAGTCCCACCATGTGTACTCTTTGGTTGGTGGTTTAGTCCCTGGGAGCTCTGAGGGTACTGGTTAGTTCATATTGTTGTTCCTCCTAAGGGGCTGCAAACCCTTCAGCCCCTTGGGTCCTTTCTCTAACTACTTCAATGGGGACCTGTGCTCAGTCCAATGGATGGCTGTGAGCCTCTACTTCTGTATTAGTTGGGCACTGTCAGAGCCTCTCAGGAGACAGCGTTATCAGGCTCCTGTCAGTCAGACTTTCTGGCATCCACAATAGTGTATGGGTTTGGTGATTGAATACGGGAAGGATTCCCAGGTGGAGCAGTCTCTGGGTTGTCCTTCCTTCAGTCTCTGCTCCGTAGTTTGTCTCTGTAACTACTTCCATGGGTATTTTGTTCCCCTTTGTAAGAAGGATCGAAGTATCCACACTTTGGTCTTCCTTCTTCTTGAGTTTCTTGTGGTTTGTGGATTATATTTTGGGTATTCCAAGCTTCTGGGCTAATATCCACTTATCAGTGAGTGCATACTATGTGTATTCTTTTGTGATTGGTTACTTCACTTGCTCGTACATACAATAAGAATACATGCTCCACTATGTTCATAGCAGCCTTATTTATAATAGCCAGAAACTGGAAACAACATAGATGTCCCTCAACAGAGGAATGGATACAGAAAATGTGGTACATCTACACAATGGAGTACTACTCAGCTATTAAAAACAATGAATTTATGAAATTCTTAGGCAAATGGATGGATCTGGGGGATATCATCCTGACTAACATAAGGCCATTTTTAATGCAAGTACATAATGTACCTTGAGTGTGGCCACTCCCCTCCCCTCAATGCCCTCCCCTTTCCTTCCTCTCTTCCATCTCATTGGTCTTTTTGTTCCCCTATGCCACGCACACTTTGCGTGAAGGCGGTATCTGAGGCATAAACTTCAAGGAAAGTCAGTCTCCTGCC
>NW_022196891.1:49483493-49487108 GCF_008632895.1 Mastomys coucha | reverse complement strand
CTCAGATTTTACACCACCCGTGTGTAGTCTGTTTGTCAAAGCCGAATCCCGTGTCCACCTGGCCAGAACTCCTCGTCCCGCGGAACAAGGGACCCCGTGAGAAATCCCGGTCTGCAGCACCCCTAGACAGTTTTTCTTCTGCTTTTGTCTGAGAATATATGGTGTTATTTATCTGTTATAAGCAGGTACTCTTGAAGATTAATTTCAGATTAGCTACATTAGACAATAACACTTTCCCCCCCAAATTTTCAAATTGCTCAACACCCAGAACACCAGTGATAATGAAAGAAGCTAACAGATGCTGAGGTGGTATTTGTGCTGAATATGGTATTTTTAAAATGTGATTTATTAGACATAATTCTATTTATTCTCCTCTTGTTCATGTTCTGTGAACAACACGGAGCTGAAGGTTTTCCCAGAGAGCAAGCTGAGAAACTTTGATATGCAGACACTGGAGAGTGGGTACAGTTCTCACACACATAGCCCATGGTCCTGTAGGTACCATGGCACTGCCAGATGCTGTCACACCATTGGGAAAGCACTGAATACAGAGAGAGTTCCAAAAATCCCTGGCTCTGGGATCCAGGTTTTGTCTCTAAGCATCTACAGGCACCAGCCAGGGACTCAGATAGGTGGCACTGGTGAGAGACCACATTCTCTAACTTGAACCTCGAGCTTAGTGATGTCAAGACTTCAAATTCATAAAAAGAACATAAAAATCCAGTTTCTTTTTTGTTTGTTTGTAGAAAAAAAATAGCCTTTGATATTCTGTGGTGTTTTGAATGACAATGGCTCCCATAGGCTCGTGGATTTAAAGGTTTGGTTAACTGTTTAGGAAGGTTTGGGACATGTGGACTTGTTAGAGGAAATGTGTCTCTTGCAGGGTGAATTTTGGGGTTTCAAAATCCTATTCCAGACTCAGTCTCTCACTTTACCTCCATCTTGTAGATAAGATGTGAGCCTCAGCTGCTGTTCCAGTGGCATGGCTGTCATGCTTCCTGCCATGATGACCACAGACAAACCCTCTGACATTATCAGCAAGCCCCCAATTAAATACTTTCTTTTATGAGAGTTGCTTTGGTCATGGTGTCTCTTCACAGCAATAGAACCCTGACTAAAACAGTGTTCCCCTAGCTTCTTCAGCAGGCTGTCATCATAGGTTCTCAGTTTAGGATCTCTCTAAGAGTCTTCAGTCCCCTGACTCTCCTCACTGAGATTGACAGCCATGGGCAGCTCTGCTGTGTATGCACTGGATATCTCCAAACCACTCCAAGACCTTAAAAAGCCCTATGGGACAAGGAAGTAACCAAACTTCAGAGATATGGTGATCTCCAGGAAACAAGGGTTTCATATTTCCCATCTGTCAGTCTCCCTAACCTCTTTTTAAAGGACGAGGGGCACAGATCTCCTCCTGTCAGTCTCCCTGACCTCTTTTTGAAGGGCGAGGGGCACAGATCTCCTCCTGTCAGTCTCCCTGACCTCTTTTTGAAGGACAAGGGGCACAGACTTAAGCAAAGAAGATCGTCTCCCATGGCTATAGGGACAGTTGGACACCTGAAAAGACTGACAGGAAAATCAGAGTACAGCCAAGAATCTCAGCCAAGAGTTTCCTGATATCCAACCAGAGAGGATATCAAGCTTCCTCAGAGCTCATGAGCCTTTGCTCTGCAGGTCCCTGTCACCTCTCTAACAGCACTAACATGAATCTGTTGCCTAAATTTCAGGAAGCAGGAAAAAATGATGACTAGGAAATGCATGACAGCACTCCGTAAAAGTTGGCAGTGCCCTGTAACCGGAGGAAGCAGATACAGCAGGCCAGTGGGAAGATCCAGTGGCACCATGCTGTGGCTATGAGACAGCAAGTTGGGAGGTGGCCATTATCTCACATATAATTACCAGTGGCAAGAATATACTAAAGAAGCCACTGGAAGACAAGGGTTATTTCAGCTTATTTTCAAGAAAGTATCCAAAGCCACACAGGAGGAGTAAACCCCACATCTCCATCCTCCAGATAGAGTCTAAAGCCACTACTAGCTATACAAGTGTACCCAGTGTATATACTGAGCATATTGAAGGAAATGGAATAAAAACTGGAAACTGAGCTTTCATTTGGCCCCTGTTCTCCAACACAGTTCTCTGGTGACTTAACTAGGAAGGAAAAATACCCAGCAGGGATGGGGGAGCAACCAGGACCTACTGGAAATCCATCTTGTAACTCACAATCTCTTTTTCCAACTGATTCTCATGTTAAATCCAACCTCCTGTTTCCTGTAAAGCTGTCTGCTGAAAGTCTTGCCCAAAGAAAAGAAAAAAAAGGGGTTATGTATGTGGGGGGTGGGGAGGGTAAGTCTGGGAAGATTGGGTAGCGAATGTTATCAGGTGCATTATATAAAACTTCCAAATAATCAGTAATAATATATTAGGGGGAAAAAAAGAAAGCCTTTGGCACTCTGCTGCTGCTGGTTGCATAAGAAATGTCCAGTTCTAATTCTTCCTCAGGGTGCCAGCCAGAATCTAAAAGTCATTTTCTATTCCAATTGGCTGCCTCTTGCCATTAAAAACCAACATTTTTTAAAAAGACTTTAATTTTAATATGAACTTGTATGTGTATATGTGTGTAGGAAGAGTGTGGGCTTGTATGTATGAGTGTAGTGCCCACGGAGGTCAATGAAGGCACTGGATCCCCAGGTATTATAGGAGATTGTAGGCAGCCAGATGTGTGTTCTGGGAACTGAGCCTGAGTCTTCTGGAAGAGGAGCATGTGGTCCTTGATGGAGGGCTATCTCTCCAGCCTTGCTTCTCAGTGTTAATGTGTATTCTTGCATACTCCAGAAGGACTGCAGTGGGTTGCAGTTCTCAAGCCCCCTCCCCTTTGTCCACTGCGTAGAGGTAGTACTTCAATCATCATGCAATTCTCTCTCCATTTTATGGGCTGATACTTTTAGAGTGTCCATATCATAGGTGTACAAGTTTAACGTGAGGGTCACGTGAGCAGCAGCTGGCCCATGTGTTAGTATGTTTCCAGGCTATTATATAAACCTCTTATTAATATCACCCAACTAGCATGGATTGATTAGACAGTGCAAGTCTTACAAATTCTCTGCGTTTTACCCTGGCTTTTACTATAGAATACTGAATTATAACTCAGAATTCTGTTGTCTCCAGGGAGAACACAGGGAAAACAAGGAAATGCGTTGGACTTCCTCATGCTTGCTGGAGATGCTTTTTTCCAGGTTCCTCTTTCAAAAAAAGAGAATAAAAATAAAATAATAAACCAAGGAAAAACCAGATCCCCCAAGGTCTCCCCTGGGTCCTCCGTGTGTCTACAAGTCTGATCACACTTCTGCTGTCTCCTTCTTTAGGTCAGTATGACTGATCCTTAAACTCCACCATCTACTGTAAGCTGATTTTCATAAAAGCCTTCACAAGGATTTTAAAGAATCCTATGGTCAGAAAAGCCCTGAAAACACAGAAATTATGACATCAGAGATTGCAAGAGTCACTAAATCTAAATCCAACCCCCTACCCCTTCTCTCTGTCTCCCTGTCTCTGTTTGTTTGTCTTTGTCTCTCTCTTTGTGTGTGTGTGTGTGTGTGTGTGTGTGTGTGTATGTGT
>NW_022196891.1:49478691-49483473 GCF_008632895.1 Mastomys coucha | reverse complement strand
AAAAAAAAAAAAAAAAAACCACGATGATGGATCTTCTTTCCAAATCCCTTTTCTTCTGAGAGAGAGGGAAAATAAAATAAAATCTCGACTCTAATTTCAGAGAATGTGATGGCTCTTTGAAACATCAGACAGAGCACAGGTTGTCTCCCTGAACTTATTATCATGATAAATAAACTATGTTTTCAGTGTGGATGTGGAAATTCAAATGAACATAAAATCCTCCTCATGTACCTTCTGGAATGAACACTTTCCCCCTGACCAAACAAATAAGACACAGGGTGCCCCAGAAAAAGCTCCAAGTTTCCTGCTTCTGAGGAGTTTGGATCCCAATTTTGTTACACGAGGGGCCACTGAATAGCTGAGGGGGAATCTTTAGTTACTTGGGGGGCTTTAATTATATTCTAAAATCAAATCAATAAAACCAGATTGCTGACAATAGGATAACTTATTTATCTTTTCCTAGATATTTACTAAGCCCCTCCTTCTGCGGAACCTACCCTGTAGACACAGTAAAGTACAAGTTCAGAAGCTAGGGTGTAGACATGAAGGGGGTCACCAGAGGGAGGACAGATCTGTGGGGTCACCAGAGGGGGGACAGATCTGTGGGGTCACCAGAGGGAGGACAGATCTGTGGCAAGCCTTGGAGAGTAGGCAAGTTAAGGATGGAGAGTGGAAATCAGGATTCAGTAAAGAACATCTAGTAAGTAGTACTGAAGCTCAGAGGCCAGAGGACATTGTGGTGCATTAGAAGGCAGTTCTTCAGGTTTGTACAGAGAGAGACCAAGAAGGAAGGATGGGCCAGAGAAGCAGGCAGAATCTCCATATTTTACTGGACGTTCTGTTCCATGTCAAGAAATCTGAGCTTCACTTTCAAAGATCTGTTGAAGGTTTGTAAATGGCAGAGCCAATTTTATCTAAAGAAGGCTTGCAGTATAGATGTTGGGTAGATTGATAGAGGAAACAGCGGAGCAGAGCAATCCATTGGAGACAACGGTGACTTGAAGTAAAGGAGTGACAGAGGGTAGGGGCATGTGAAAACGTCCTAGATTAAAGGAGGAAAGCCTGCAAATCTCAGAGGGAAATTTTGTGAGAAGTAAGGACATGCATATCTAAATGTAAGAAAAATGCATGTCTAAACATGTTGCGTTTTCTGTGCTCATGGAAGCAGAGCCCTATGTTGTCACCTGCAGTCTCTACCCCTGGAGACTCTTAGAGCACCACACTGCAGTTGCTGGGATGCTGGCCTTCTAAAGCAGAGGGAGGCAGCAGTGTATGAGAGCTGTTGTCTTCAGTGAATAGATAAATGTAAGGATGTCTCTACATGGTTGTATATTTTTTACCTTGGTAAGAATGGAGTCCTCATGCCCCAATCTCTGCTCAGTGTTCTGAGCCCTGAGGCCCTCAGGGGTGGTCTCTTTTCTGCTGCTATGACCTCATTCTCCTGGAAGTCAGAAGGAAGCTGAGAGAACAAAAGTCCTGACATGAAGAAGTGAGACTTGAACAGCAGGTGACATGACAGTCATCAGGTCCCCAGGACCCATCCTGCGTGACACAGCAGGTTTGAGGAATTGAGCTCAGAGCTATTACATGAAACTAAGAGATGACTCTAAATCTTGGGTGTGGATGCCATGAGGTGGGCGGTATTCAAGCATATTAGAAATTCTAACTATAATTCACACCGACTGTCGTTTTAGTTTCAGTGAACATGCTGAAGAGCTAAAAATGTCAAAGGTGGTGTTCTAAAACCGAGCTCTTCTCCAAGCCTCAAATTGTCACAGTGAATTTATTTATAGACACATGGTAGTTTCCGGAACCATGCAGGGTTAATAAAATGTGACAGAATGACTTCTTGTGCATTAAATAATAATTATTAAATTAACCTTACATGTTTTAGAGCTCTACACCGTGGTTATAAATTTTCAGCAACTAAAAGTGTTGTCATTCATGGAGTTACACCCAAGGTCCAGGAGGGAATCATCCTGTCAGCCTGGAAGGGGACGCTTTTTGTGCTATGACTTGTTCTATTCAGCATGGCGAAAGCGACCATCTGGAAGGGCCACAAAGCATTTGACTGTGGGAAATGAGGGTAGGTGTTAAAAATAATATTTATAACTGCAGGCCTGGGAAGGCTACTTTGTTCAGTGATAATATTTCAGTGTGGAAGTAGGCTAGCTGTCATTCATTCCGACAGCGCACACAATGAACCACAATGCTAACAGAGGAAGGGCTGGCTCTGTGACATAATAACTTTCTGAAAGAGTGTTGGTAGCAGTGCTCTGTAAGGCTGTGAGTGGAAGGGTCTGGGGAGATTTCATCCAGCCTTTGTAACATTTGACGGCATATATTAACTGGGCAACCCATTTTAAGAAAAGGCATTCAATATTCCAAATGTTGCATTGAATATAAATGTGACTATTTTTCTTTATTTTTAAAGCTTTTACGAGTATGGGGGTTTTACCTGCATGTGTATCTGTGTATCACATACATGCAGTGCCAGAAGAGGCCAGAGGAAGGCATCAGATCCCCTGAAACTGGAGTTCTAGAGGGTTGTGAGCTACTATGAGAGTACTGGGAATCAAACCCAGGTCCTCTGCTAGAGTAACAAGTGCTCTTAACACCTTAGCCATCTCCCTAGCTCCCAAAGTAATTCTTTTACACAAAATATATGTAAGGTATTTATTTCAACTAGGAAAACAAAGTCAAGAAATGCTACAAAAATCCAAGACTCAAAGCATTTCACAGACCAGCTGCCTAACACAGTGCTGTTGGTCTGCTTTCTCATATATATATGTATGTATACATATATATATTTCTCAAATATATATTTCCCATATATATACACATACATATATATATATATATGTATATATATACATATATATATGTATATATATTTAAATATGGTCTTGACACAGGAACTCCACCAGCCCAGCGGCTCGGGTTACTTCCGGTCTGTCTGGGCTGGTGTCCTGAGCAGACCTTGGGTGCAAGCTCCACAGCCAGTCCCACAACACCTAGAGGAAGCTCCACTCCCAGGCACTCTGACAAGCCCAGGATCAGAGGTGAGGAGGAACCAACATCTGTCCCAACACCGGGAATAACTCAAACCAGCGGGACCAGGCACACAGGAACTTCACCAGCCCAGTGGCTCTGGTTCCTTCCATTCTGTCTGGGCTAGTGTCCTGACAGACCTGGGGCACAAGCTCCACAGCCAGTCCCACAACACCCAGAGGAAGCTCCACTCCCAGGCACTCTGACACACCCAGGATCAGAGGTGAGCAGGAACCAACATCTGTCCCAACACTGGAAGTAACTGGGTCCAGCAGGACCAGGCACACAGGAACTCTACCAGCCCAGTGACTCCAGTTCCTTCCGGTCTGTCTGGATTAGTGTTCTGAGCAGACCTTGGTCACAAGCTCTGCAGCCAGCCCCACAACTCGCAGAGAAAGCCACACTCCCAGGTGATTTAACAAGCCCAGGATCCCAGGATCCCAGAATCACAGGACTACAGAGTCAGCTTGACTCTGAGGAATTCTGACACAACCAGGATCACAGGAAGCACAGGCTCCAGTGAGATTTAGCAAGGGCAGGTAGCACTAGAGTTAACCAGATGGCAGGGGGCAAGCATAAGAAAATAAACAACACACACCAAGGTCACTTGCCATCATCAGAACCCAATTCTCCCACCATAGCAAGTCCTGGACACACCATTACACCAGAAATGCAAGATTCAGATATAAAATCACTTATCATGATGATGATACAGGACCTTAAGAAAGACATAAATAGCACCCTCAAAGAAATACAGGAGAGCACAGGTAAACAGCTAGAAGCCCTTCAAGAGGAAACACAAAAATCCCTTAAAGATCTACAGGAAAACACAATCAAACAGGTGAAAGGAATGAGCAAAACCATCCAGAACCTAAAAATGGAAATAGAAACAATAAAGAAATCAAAAATAGAGACAACCCTGGAGATACAAAACCTAGGAAAGAAATCAGGAGCCATAGATGCAAGCATCACCAACAGAATGCAAGGTATAGAAGGGAGAATCTCAGCGGCAGAAGATACCTTAGAAAACATTGACACAACAGTCAAAGAAAATGCAAAAAGCAAAAAGCTCCTAACCCAAAACGTCCAGGAAATCCAGGACGCACTGAGAAGACCAAACATAAGTATAATAGGTATAGAAGAGAGTGAAGGCTCCCAATGTAATGGGCCAGTAAACATTTTCAACAAAATTATAGAAGAAAACTTCCCTAACCTAAAGAAAGAGATGCCCATGAACATACAAGAAGCCTATAGAACTCCAAATAGACTAGACCAGAAAAGAAATTCCTCTTGTCACATAATAATGAAAACACCAAATGCACTAAACAAAGTAAGAATTTTAAAAGCAGTAAGGAAAAAAAGGCAAGTAACATATAAAGGCAGGTCTATCAGAATTACACCAGACTTCTCATCCAGAGACTATGAAAGCTAGAAGATCCTGGGCAGATGTCATACAGACCCTACAAGAACACAAATGCCAGCCCAGACTACTATACCCAACAAAACTCTCAATTACCATAGATGGAGAAAACAAGATATTCCATGACAAAACAAAATTTACACAATATCTTTCCACAAATCCACCCCTACAAAGGATAATAGATGGAAAACTTCAACACAAGGAGCAAAACTACACCCTAGAAGAAGCAAGAAAGTAATCTTTCAGCCAGCCTAAATATAGCTATCTCCTGAGAGGCTCTGACAGTACCTGACTAACACAGATGTAGAGGC
>NW_022196891.1:49458439-49478551 GCF_008632895.1 Mastomys coucha | reverse complement strand
AAAAAAAAAAAAAAGAAAAAGAAAAAAAAAGAAAGAAAAATGGCAACAATTAGGTTTTAATCTCATTCTGACACTTCCTTAACCCTTTCTTCCTTGGTAAACTTTCCCAATTTTTTAAGACAGAGCTTGGGCACATTCAAGAGCTTGTATCGCATATGCTAGCTTCCTATCAGAACCTGTTCCATTTAAAATTTATATATTAATGAGATGGATATGCTTGTTTATTTTTAAATAAAGAATTAAATATTGGCTGAATATTAAAAAAAAGAAAGCATTATGAGGCTTGCTACTATGAAAGACAAAAAGAGACCATCAAATTAAAGAGTAGCAGTAAAAAAAAAAGAAAGTAATCTTTCAACAAATCCACACAAATCGAATTCCACCTCTTACAACAAAACCGATAGGAAGTGACAATTACTTTTTCTTAATATCTTAATATGAAAATTAATATTACCAACATATCCTAATTGATTGAAATCCAAAAATATGAGGAATTAGAAATTTGTTGATTGTCATCCAATGATCTCTCTAATTTGGTAATTGGATAAATAGATCCACTATTGTACAATCTATATACACTTTCAGCTTGTTTGTTTGTGACAGTGTCTGGTTGTGTACAACATAAGGGTCTTAAAATCTTGCTTCTCCTATTTCAGCCTCTCTATTAGTAGTATTGTTTATTTCATGTTTTTACACTATATTATGTTTTTTTAGAACAGCTTATATATTTCAAAAGTATTTATATACACAAAAGAAACATAGACGATTAACTAGGGAGGTTGCTTGTAATAGAACAACAAAGAGTGAGACTGAATGCTTTGCTTGATGTTTGTAACTCTTGTATCAAGTTTGAAGAAAAGGACTTTATAAATTACTCTTTCTCTGAGATGAATGCTTTTCCAAATTATCACAGCTAATGACCAAATTTTTACCCTCACCTAATGTCTGTGCCACCGTCCAAGCAGAATCATTGTTCGTTGAAACAGTTGGTGAATGACTTTATGGATAGACCATCTTAATACATACACCATTTCTTAAATGAATGTAACCTGTTCTCTGTGGGCTGAGAATAAAGTCACTCACTCAAGTCAAATAGTTTTGACCATAGCAGGAAGTCTGTATCCAAAAATCGTGTCTACAATTCATTTCTTGGTGCAGCAGAACTGTCAACTCTCAGCTTAGCTACAATGGAGGTAAAATTCTTTGGTGATGTGAGGGTCATTGAATACAGCCTTATTACAATTAAATCCAAGGTCTAAAACTTGTTCTTATTTTGGGCTCGTACCACAGCAAGACCCAAAATTTTAAACTCTGCTAAATACAAAACAAAGAAACAAAAAGACTTTATAGATTTATGTTCATTTAAGAAAATACTAGCAGTGTGTTATTTTGAAATATACAGTTAATATGTTTGGAGTTATTTAAAATTTATATTGAGAAAAATGTATTTTCACTATTGCTGTAATGAGCATCTACATAAGGCTGTTAAATTGACTGTTGTTTTATATCAAACAACTTTTATAATACTTATTTTTATTGTTATAATATTTTATAAATTTTAAGGAATATGACAAAAAAGTATTATACGTATTGAAGGGGGTCTCTGGGAGGAGTTGGGGTACAAAAGGGAAACAAGAATGTGATTTAATTCTATTTACTTAAAATATGTTTTTAAATGTTAACAAATTCAGATAAATTGAAATCATGTAACTTTTTTCATCATAATGCAACAAAAGTTAAAAAAATATGGTCTTGGGCTGGAGAGATGGCTCAGCGGTTAAGAGCACAGATTGCTCTTCCAGAGGCCCTGAGTTCAATTCCCACCAACCACATGGTGGCTCACAACCATCCGTAATAAGATCTGATGACCCTCTTCTGGTGTGTATGAAGACAGCTACAGTGTACTTAGATATAATAATAAATAAATCTTTAAAAAAAAATATGGTCTCAGTTTTTGTTTAGAACTATTCACAAGATCTTTTTAGGAGAGTGGGAACAGAAAAGTCATAATTTAGTCTGTCTTCAATCATGGTTGATTGAAGTTTGTGTCTCATTAGCAATGTGGAAACTATCTAATCCATTGACTATGTTGGTGACACTTCTGTGAGTTATTTCAAGTTGAACTGTCAATCTAAGGTGACTTTTATGTGCCCCGTGGAGTTAAAGCATAGATGACTTGTTCAAACTTGGAGGCTGCTAGAGACCCCTTGTCTTAAACAGTTTTGGTGTATCTCATGCAATCACCTACTATATGACAGTTTACTTCAACTTGAAACAGTTCCTCCAGGAAGGAGAGGAAAGATCATCAGACTCAGAAGTAAACACACGGTAAGTCTGGGATAGTGAACACTTACAAGATCCTTGAAGGCCCTTTGTCAATTTTAGAGAGGTAGTCAATAACTCCTGGATTTGGAGAACTTAACTGGCTGAGTTGCATCAGGGAGAGATTTCTTCCTGCTCAGTGCCTGTGAGCCATGCAGAGAACTGCAGGAATCCAGCTTTTGCCAGCTGGACTGGGTTTTTCCGTGTTTCAGCTGCTTTAGGACCATCCCTGCTCCTGCCAGTAACTCCACACATACTGTTTTCACTAACCCCTGTAAAAACTCATTATCCATCAAGTTAGACTTTGACACTATTATGACTATGCTCAATTATGGTTTCCCTTTATGGGGTGAATAGACATGCATGGTCTGTTTCCCAGGGGGGAAAATTCTCACACATTATTCCCATAGAAAAAAGGATGTATGCCTTGATCTGCTTATGATAATATTCAGTTGAATTTGTTCCATTATCTAGAATGTTTCTGGTAGAAGCTTTGTTTTAAACAGGCATTTGTGAAAACGGGGCCATTCACTCAGATGCCTCATGTCTGATGGAAGTGTCTTCAAGAGACAAGGTTCAATTGCTTTTCTTATATCCTGACTCACTACCAGTCAGCAACACTACAAACCTCTCAGACTACACACATCCTTCATGTTATCTTGAAAATCTATACATTTGCTGGGCGGTGGTGGCACATGCCTAATAACCCCAACACTTGGGAGGCAGAGGCAGGCGGATTTCTGAGTTCGAGGCCAGCCTGGTCTACAGAGTGAGTTCCTGGACAGCCAGGGCTACACAGAGAAACACTGTCTCGGAAAAACCAAAAAAAGGAAAAAAGAAAAAGAAAATGTATACATTTAATAAGATATACACAGTAACACTACGCAAAGTATCCATCTGAGAAGATATGATACTTTAGAGACCAGTTTAACACAGATACCCTCTGTAGAAATGAATACACAATCTCTGGAAGCCAGATGTTAATAGACTGGAAGAGTCTCCAGACAGCAAGGATCAGAGTAAACCGAGAAGGGAGAAAGATTTCTCTGCCAGTAGCAAGAAGAAAAAATTCCAAATGTGGGGGAAGGCTTTGAAAAAGCAGAGTTCACTGTGGACCAAGGCTTTGCTTAGAGCCAATCAGATCATCATTTGGATTTCATTAGAGATTAGACTCTGAAACATCTTGAATTTCGACATTCCCATTTGAGCATCTGAACCATATAGTATCTTTTCAGAAGAAATGAGCCATTTCTCTCTACTCTGGTTTTTGGCTCATAATATCAATTGGTAGCACTGTACAAGAGGTAAGAGAAATGGATGGATGCCTTTGACCTGAAGAATCTCAGTCTCCTGGGGTCTACAGTAACATTGTGAGGTAGAAACAGATAGAAATACCCTGGCACTTATTTCTTCATGAAGAAACCAGAATTGGGTTCTGCCAAGCAGACAGCTATGAGCTCATTGGTCTGAAATAATTACTTATTGAGACTTTCCCCTGGACAAGACTAATGGTTTATACAGGACATAACTTCATTTATAGGGAAAATTTAACTCAATAATTGGTTACCTTGACCTATACTTAAGGCTGACAAAGTTCCCCATTATATTAATTGATAAACTAAGAAATGGAAGTTGATAGGAAACAGAAAATAAATATTTGATCCAAAGAGGTTGTTTTTAACAATCTTTCTTCATGGTTTTCTGATATTATTCCCAATTTTAAAATCAAATCCTCAAATAATTGAAAGCAATAGGGAGTTTTAAAAGAGTCTAACAGTCCCTAGTTGAGGCTTAGAATGTAAGCACGAACTGAAGCAAACCTGGAAGATACTGCTCTAGGTAGCTCAGAGCTGATCTAAGAGTGTCTTTAAATCAAGAGGAGACATGTTGTGATGTCAACTGAAGGAACAGGGACATTGAAGAGACTGTGTTCAAATGATGTCTGCATGCATATGAAAAGCTGGATCTAAAGCACCACTGTAATATTATTACTTTTTTCTGTTTTTATAGATTTTGCTACATAGCCAAAGAAGCAAATGGAAGGCAGCCATTAGCTCACCAAAAATTCAACTGCTTTCTGCTAGGTGGTCAACAAATCTGGTCAACACTCCCAGTGCTTTAGGAAAGGACATGAGTTGAGTGGAGATCTGTGTGAGGTCTGAGCTCCCATGTCAGTGAATAAGAAAGGTCACAGGAGGGATGCCAGGGATTGGAGAGGATACAGGAGTCCCGGCAGATAAGGCTGTTCACTGGCATAGTCACATGCAGCCAGTTACTCACTGGTATACAGCCAGTGGGCAGGCGGCTGGAAGAATGTAAATTTAGAGCCAGGAAGATGATCCAGTGGATGGTGTACTTCACATGCAAGGGTGAGACCTGGAGTTCCATGTAAATGCAGGGTGGATGTTATGGCCTGCCTATAACGCCAGCCCTCTCGATGGCAGGGATGAGGAATTCTCATTTCAAGCTGGCTGACTACACTAGGGAAATCAGGAAGCTTTGGCTTCAGTGAGAGATTCTGCCTCAAAACAAACAAACAAGCCAACAAAATAGAAAAAGAAAAAAAAGCAGAGAACAGATAGAAGAAGACATTAACATCTGACTTCTGTACACAGGGTATGCATGCACACATGTGCACACTTCACATGAGTATATATATACACACAAGCACGAGAACTGTATATACACATGAAGAAATATGACAGTATAAATTGAAAGATTATTAAAATGATTACTGTCATCCCTTTTTTTACTAACAGGTTTCTGTTTTTGTTTTTTGCTTTTTCTCACTGTTGGAGCTTTTTGAACTGTCAAAGTGGGATCAATGCCATGTTCAGACTAAGCTGAGAGGAGCTTAGACAAGCGTTTGGAAGCATGTCCTCAGACAGAACTTGTAGCCCTTTTTTTTTTTTTTTTTTTTTTTTTTTTGAGATAATGACATATGTAGTTCTTCTACCAAAAAATGACTTCATTTGCTAACAATTGATTATTTGGGGGTTTGGAAATGATAGTGTGTGATTTTACCACACAGTGTGAAATTAACTACAGACCGCAACCATCGGTAACCTTTACCTTCCTGGGGATCAAAGGGAAAAGGAGATAAATATTTGTTTTTGAAGTTGCTGAAAACAAGAATCATCTGTCTGGACATTTAAATGTTCTAATCATTTTTCCAAGGTGAGCAGAGCACACAGCTTCCCCCAACCTTTCAGATAGGATAGAGAAGGGTGATCTAACATCACTGAAAGCAACCGTACGGGTAAAAGAAAGCCAATGAAGGACAGCTTGGGAAAACAATTCTTTGGAAACAAGAGGAAAGAGTTGGAAAGGAAAATGAAGGTAATTTCAGAGGTTAGTAAAATGAGGAGTGAAATTTAATTAATAAGAAAACCCCAAAGATTCAAAAGGAGAAATAATTTCAGAAAGTGAAATGCGGACTCACAGGCTGTTCGCTGGCTGTTGACATCAAAGCATCAAAGTGTCCCTCCCAGGGAAACCATTTGCTCTCACTCAAAACCACAGAACACCAGGGCAATTTATTATCTGAAACTTGACAGGTAGTATACAGATAAGTAAAACATCAAATCTCACACGCTCAGAAGAGGGACCAACCTTCAAAAACCCATGTTGTTTCAGAGCAGAAATGGCTGTCTCCCATCTGTTGAACCCCACTTGCTATGAGATCAGAATCAAAACCAATCACCAAAACACTGTCTGCTTAGCACACCCAGGCTCCAGCATTCAGTGTTACCAAGGCCTCCTAAAACATCTTCCTCCAGAGGCTTAAACATCTGGCACTGGCCTTAAGGACCGCAGGCAGACGGCTTACAGCTGGAGAGAGTCAGCTAAGCAGCCAAGAGCAGGAGAGCTGAGGGAGGCAGCCAAGGAACACGGCTTTCTCAGGGCGCTTCTGACAGCCCAAGGGATTTGCCTTCTGATTCACTGGTGTTCAGAAATGGAAGAGTTGACTTTGAAGAGCAAAGCCCACGCAGGTAAGTTAGGGTCACCAATGAGAACACCCTGAACAAAGAATATTCTTTGCCTTCTTCATTTGCCTTTTCTTGTAGGATATAAGCTCAGAATCAAAAGGTAAGGGCTCCATTTCCTTCTTCTGACTTTTCTTTGGCTCCTAACAGTCGGGTATCAGCAAGAGGAAGACAGCCTTGCCTTGCTTCATGTCACAATGACCCTTCATGGCGTTCAGAGAAGACATGGGACACAGGCCAGGTTTTAGCACCTCTGATAAAATGGCAGCATAGTGAAGTAAAACCTTCCCACTGCTCATTAGCCTGTTGGGACTGAACCTGGTTCTTCTAACCCAGTAGTTCACAACCTTCTAATGCTGCGACCCTTTATTAAAGTCCCTCATGGTGCAGTGACCCCAACCATAAAATTATTTTTGTTGCTTCTTCATACCTGTAATTTTGCAATAGTTATGAATTGAAATGTAAATATCTGTGTTATGGGACAATCATAAGCAAGTCCTGTGAAAAGGACTTGGGTTTGAGACCCACAGGTTGAGAACCACTGTCCTAACCCCTACAACCCATAAGTAAGCTACTTCCCTCACCACAGAGTAGACTGAGCAGAGTTCACTGGCCTGCAGGGCTAACCAGCAGCCTTCACAGAGAACAAGCACACAGACTGTTTCCCATCACAACCACAAATATCACACTCCTGTTTATGTCTTTCCCACAGTAAAACAGGGACCATTCTAGAGACTGCTTCTGTTCACTTATTTTGTTTGCAATAAAAACAATCAAATGTAGTGAGACACCTGCATTGTGTCCACTCACGAAGCATGTGTGTTATCCCATCTCTACACTCTGTTTCTTCTTTTCAGAGCCCCGGCTTTTGCTGTCACTGTCCATAAAAGCTACATTTCACTTGTGTTAAAGGGATAAACACCCCCTTTTTCAACACAGATATGAATGATCAGTTGTGGCATAGGAGATTTGAAATATGGATAACTCCAAATTTGAACAGAATTCAAAGGCAAGTGCAAATAAAATGGGCATGGTAGTGTGTGCCTTAAATTCCAGGACTTGGGAGGCAGGGGCAAGCAGATCTCTATGAGTTCAAGGCCAGCCTGGTCTATCTAGCAAGTTTCAAAGCAGCCAAGGCTGCATAGTGAGACCTTGTCTAAACAGATAAATACAACAAAAAGTTGGGAGAGTTCAATATGTCATCTCAAGTAACATGAAAAGGGGGTGAGGTGTTTTATAGTTAGGGTCTGGGAGGTGGAACTACAGAAACATAGGTGTCTATAGCCTGCCAAAGCAAGGCAAAGCATCATGGGAGACCTCGAAGCCCAGCAGATGCAAGGCAGAGATGATGAAAGGAGATAGCACTCCAAAGAGACCAGAACTGAGAGCCCTCAGACAGAATGTTTCAGAGTCCCTCTCACTCACTCTCTGTAGGAACTGAAATAAAGATTAGACCTGTTTATAAGAGCCAGATGGTGGAGAGAGGGGACTGTGAGAGGCCATCTTCTGAGCATGAACATGGTGACTAGGAACTCAAAGTAGATGTGCATACTGGTACTGGGTGTTCGGAAGTGGGACCCTCCTGATGGTTGCTTAGCTGGGGGAAGAGATGTGCCAGGCCCTGTCACATATACTGATGACCTGTGGACTCTTAGAGAAGGGGAAGCTGGGGACCCACTGGAGACCACTAGGCTGTGACAGTCCCAAATGCAGAGTCACAGGTGACTCTGATTGAATTTTGGCTACTAACCAACATCCAAGCTGGTAACTAGGGGACAAGGAGGAGGGGGCTCAGGTGGGGGAGAGAGGAACAAAAATGTATAGTGTACACATAAAAAATTGTAAATGAGCACAATTGACTACTACTAAGAAGAATAAATATCAGGGCCCTGTTCTTTAACTGCACTCTACTGGGAAGCATAGACAAGGTGGATCACATGACCATAATCTGGTAAGAAACAGGCCTCATTACATCTAAACTAAGGAGACCTTGAGTTCTGTGGCGGAGTGAGGGGCTCCTTTTATGTTTATGAACACATGGCAAAAAGGAGGCTTGGGCCCTTGCAAAATGTGTTCCAGAGGCATGTCTGTGGAAGGACTAAGCTGCCTCGTGGTCCCTATAGGGACCCTGACTGAGGCTCCTCCTCTCCTCAGACAAAGCACCAGCAGTTCTTTTGCAGTTTAGCAGTCTTTGCAGAGATCTCATGAAAACTCTGTTGAGATTCAGAAGAGAACTTAGCAGATCTGAATCTTGTTAGTTGTCCTGGCCCTGCTCTGTCTGATGGATAGAAAGCCCAGTCAGAAGCAGAGCTGTACCCGGCAGTCACTCGTGGACACTGCTGCAACCTGATCCTGAAAATCTGAAGACCCAGTGTGGCTTTCAGGCCTGGTTAAGGCTTTGAAGCTGTGTCAAGACCACAGGACAAAGACAGTACTGTTTATGCAAATCCAGAAACTCCAAAGCCATTAAAAGTAACATCAACAATTCAATACCCAGAAACGATTAGAGGCCCTGCATTAGTCTGAAACAGAAAACCCAGAGCAAAGCTGGGCAATGTACCAAATTCCCGGAGTAGGAAGGGAGCCTGGGCTGTCCAGAGCCTGCGGGATGTGCTTTATAAGCCAGGCTGCATGCGGCTTTCCCAGTCAAGGGGCAGCCGTCCATGCCAAAGAAGAAGGTCCTGGCCTAAAGCTGTTTCTACACCTGATGCACAGAACCCTCCATCAGAAATTGCCAAATGAGCCTCTACAAGGCTGGTTGTCATGTTGCCACATTCCTCCACAAGTCAGTCATCGAGAGCATGTTCCATCCAAAGGAGACAACAGCTGTCGGGGAAGAGTCTCTGTAGCAGTAGACAGTGGGATGTAATACCATGAGCTCCCAACAAAAATCCAACATTTTGAGGCCACTCTCTAAAGATTTAAAATTTGGCTGAGGATCCCTGAAGAATCACATACACATTTATGATTCTCAAAAGTCCTCAGGAATTGTCATTCTTGTTAAGCGGATGAGGGAACAATATCAAATTTTAAGAGGATACCAAGAATATCTGGCCCAGAGGTTTTCAATCTTAACTACACAGTGAGATCCCCTGGGAGGTTTACAAAATGTAAAATGTCAGTTGTCCTGGCCCTACTCTATCAGCCCAGGCTTTCCTTAAGACCTCTTCAAATGATTCTGATAATTAGTCCCTTTCGAGAGCCCATTAGAACATTTGTCTTAGTTAGGGTTTTACTGTGACTAAGGCAACTCTTAGAAGGACAACATTTAATTGGAGCTGCCTTACAGGATCAGAGGTTATCATCAAGGCAGGAACATGGCAGCATCCAGGCAGGAATGGTACAGGAAGAGCTAAGAGTTCTACATCTTCATCTGAAGGCTGCTAGCAGAATACTGGCTTCCAGGCATCTAGGATAAGGGTCTTATAGCCCACATCCACAGAGACACACCTACTCCAACAGGGCCACACCTACTCCAATAGGGCTACACCTTCTAATTCTGGGCCGAGCATATGCAAACCATCACAGTACTGGACAGGAAACTGAGGTGCACAGGGAATAAGTTACTTATGTAAAGTGAAATAAAAATACACACTGCAATGTAACATGGTTCTTTTACAAGACAATGCAATTAACGAATTGAATGCCCACTAGGGGGAAAACAGGCAATGGACAGAGCTGCTTTTGGGGGCAGGGAACCATTCACCTCCCTTAACTCCATCCCTTAATGAGTACTGTTTTCTTAGTGCTGCATATTCAGCTATAGAATGCAATTCACATTCTCGAAAAGAAAAAACAAAACAAAAAAAAAGCCAGGCAGTGGTGGCACGTGCCTTTAATCCCAGCACTTGGGAGCCAGAGATAAGTGGATTTCTGAGTTCAAGGCCAGCCTGGTCTACAGAGTGAGTTCCAAGACAGCCAGGGCTATGCAGAGAAACCCTGTCTCAAAAAAACAAAGATAAATAAATAAATAAATAAATAAATAAATAAATAAAATAAGAAAAGAAAAGAAAAGAAAAAAGTTAAAAACAAAAATAAATATGCGCACTTACAAATCTTTACTATGGGTATTTCTTTTGAAAGAATACAAGAAAACTGGGTGTGAAGTAGTAAAGATTCACAGCCAAGTCATTATTGCCCATAGTTGGTGGCTGCCCTTGTAACTGTAATAATGCCACTGTATTGACTTCCTACAAAATGTATCAGTGACAACCCCAAAGCAGTCTTTTGTATAGAAGACTAGAACAAGATGATTGTCTAAAAGGTAAATGTTAAAAAGTTCATTATGAGCGAGGACACAGGAGTTGGAAACTTGTCACATCATGTCATTAACAGCTGAATTGCCAGCTGTTAAAAACAGTTTCATTTTACTAGTCACAACTAAGAGGAGGAGGCTTTGGTGACATGAGAAAAAAGGAAGTCAAATATAGGAATATTAAGCTAGATATAATAGCTTATGCCAGTCACCTCAGCTTGTGGAGGCTGAGGTGGGAGGACTACCATAAGTTCAGGGCCAGTGCGTGCCTACAGAATCAGTTACAAGATGGGGTACGCTATTTACAGTGTGCGGCTTTGTCTTACAAAAGGATATGTTTCACAGGAGGGAAGGAATAGGAGGGGTTCAGGGGGTAAGAGTGCTTTGTGCATAAGCGCTGGGACTTGAGTTCTGATTCTCAGCATCCACATAAAAGCCGAGTGTGGCACATGCACCAGTAACTCCAGTGTTGGCCAATGGAGACAGGCAGAGCCTTTGGACTAACTGGTTACCAATCTAAGCTCCAGGGTAAGAGAGAGACTCCTGTCTCAACGGAGTAAGACAGACAATAATGTATCAGAAAAGAGAACATTAGATAGCCTTCTTTAAACATACAGAGGCTCAGCCTAGGCCTTCCCACACACACGTAGCAGATGTGCAGCTTGGTCTTCATGTGGGTCCCAAACAATGAGAGTAGGAGCTATCCCAAAAGTCATTGCCTTAATGTGGGGTATATTCTTCTAGCTGGGCTGCCTGGTCTGGCCTCAGTGGGAAAGGAAGCACCTAGCTTTGTAGAGACTTGAAGTCCCAGGGTGGTGGTGGGGATACTGAGGGGGAGGCCCAACCTGCTCAGAGGAGAAGGGGAGTCGGAGATGAGGAAGGATTGTGGGAGGGAGTGACCGGGATGGTGCAGTGAGCAGGATGTACAGTGAATAAGTAAAAATTAAATTCAATTAAATTTTAAAAAAAAGGTATCCTTCTTTGGCCTCTACACTACACACACTAATACACACACACACACACACACACACACACACACACACACACACACACACACAGAGGAAGGGAGGGAAAAGGAGAGAAAGAGAAGAGAGGAGGGAAGTGGAAGAAGAGGAGGAAGGAGGAAGAAGAGGAGGAAGAAGAGGAGAAGGAAGAAGAGGAGGAGGAATTAAATACAAGCAACAGAGAACCAAGATCAAGGAAAGTGGAAACCAATATAGCATGAGTGAATACTGTGTGTAATAAGAGGCAATTGCTAGTTTTATCTCCCTCCTCTCTAATAGTTTCCACCAAGAAATAGCATTTTTCTATAAAACTAAGTGCTTAATAATGCAAATTGAAAGGGGGGCTTGACTGTAATGCACGAGGGTCAACCATTTGTAGTACTGTCTTCAAACGTATTTGGAAAGAATCCAGTCACTGTTAGAGAAAAAAAATGAATGCTAACTGACCTGTTCATAATAATCTCTAATGGTCTTTGTATTTGTATAGTGCCATTGATATTTCTCCCTTTTATTCATCTTTGATTTTGTTTATTAGAATTTATAGAATATATAGACTCCATATATATTACTCTAGCTAAAAGTTTATCAGTTGCACTGGGAAAGTAGCTTTTTCCATTGGACTTTTGGACTTTGGGGATAGGCTTGTGCTTGTCTCCCTAAATCCTTGGTACACATCATTGTTAACCCATTGGTTTACAAACCATGAATCATCTTGCAAAAGTGAGAATCAAAGAATGGAAATTAGTGTGCTTAGCAAAGTTTAAAATCTAGTGAGACTGAGGAAGGCAGGAGAGGAGAGCAATCGTTTTCTAAATATTTTCAGTACTAGCTGTTTCACGCCTTCCATGTCAGCTCCATAAAACTCATCCAAACAAGGCATGTTCTGGCTGGCTGGGTGCTCTCCGCTCAACCTGTGTTTGCAGAGGGAGTGTAGCCATGTGGGAGCTATGCACTAAGCTGGCTGTTTCACAGCACAATGATGACATGAAAAATCCTGATCTCACTTGGCATCGATTTTCCACTATCTTGGCAGGTCTACACCACAATCACTGTTGATGTGTGCCACTTGGCCAGGAACATAAGGCTGGCTGGCCACCAAAAAACAAAGAAGCCTTCTAGTGCCCAGCAAGACACTCTGTTGGGAATGCCTGGGCCCCGAATGTCTACAAATACATTTTTCACAGGTATCTCAGGAATTTAATTTCCACTGTTGAGTGTCTAGAAAGTCCTGCATTTCTCAAGACCTTAAAAAGGAGCAATTTCTCACTGCAGCTTTCAGTGAGAATACCAATAGCTTATCCTAGATTCCTCTGGTTCTCATCTTATCTGCTACCTACTAGAATACGAAGCTTGCGATTGACCTCTACCCTGCTCTCCAAAACATGGACAGTCACTCTCAAAAGAGCAACTAGAAAGAGACCTATACTGCCTTAAAATCCTATTGTCCCAAGTGCATGCACTATAGTCTAATTAATTATTATTATTGTTTGGTGGTGGTAGCTAGTAGCCCAAATGGGGAGATTTTAATTTAAGAAACCTTTTTCCAGCCTGGTATATACCCATCAGCTGACTCTAAAGTGACTGGACCTGGGAGGAACTGAACTATTCTAACACAGCCAACATGCCACTGACCCCAGATACACTCATAAACATCCCTTAGCAGAAGCCTTTCTCGGTTTCTGACTCATTTGTGACCTTAGAGCCTGGGGTGAGTACTTAAGTTATTCTTGCTCCTGAATGAATGTTTCCTAAGGTACCTTCAAACATGAATCAGAAAGCAGAGGAGGGAGAAAGTTATTTTTGTATTATGTTTATAGAAATAATGAATTCTCAATGAGGCGGGAGATAGCCATCAGCCTTTTGAATTTGCCAAACAGCTAACATAATAAGAATTGTAGATTCAACAAAATGGACTTATTATTATGCCCTGAGTTTAGTCCTAGCAGATCATCATGAAGTTGCTATTCAAAGTTCAAGTCTGAAAAAAAAGTCTTTGCACATATGGCATTCCTAGAGAAGAAAAGAAGTAGTTTCTAGCCAAATCTAAGGTTTAATTCATGTGAGAAACTTGGCTAATGCCACCAACCACAGATGCAATGTTTGCATGGCAGCATGTTCCACTAAATGAATTCTAGCCATTATGTGTATATACTGCATGGATTTTCAATTATTACCCATAACAAGACTTTTTTTAAAAAAAAGTTATGAACATTAACACAGCTTTCCCACTAGAAGGATGAAGAATGGAAGGAAAGGCAATATAATATGATTTATTTACCACTAGGTCACCCGATGGCCACTATAACCCTGATTTACTTACCACTAGGTCACCCGATGGCCACTGACCAAACCTTCTAGTGCTAAGTAATTACTATGTGGGTCCCAGTCTGAGGAGGGAGCACCCAAATGCCAGAAGAGGCCAGAAACAGCAAATGAAAGAGACAGTGGGTGCTTATTGCAAACTCATACAGTGTGGGGCTAACGGGGACTTGGCGGCCTGGACAAAGTTCATGGCACAGAGACTACTTAGCTTCTCTTATGGAGAAATGCAGACCTGGCAATGTCAGGTATTCTTACACAGACAAATTCACTTGCAAAACATTATAAATGCACAAGTTTATGAAACAGGCTTTGCAGGTGCACATTACCATTTATGTACAATTACAGAAAAATTACAAAAGTACTTTTCAAAAGACTGATTAAGATGGCTGGAAAGATGGCTCAGTAATTAAGATCACTGGTTGCTCTTAAGAGGGGGCTTAGGTTTGAGTCCCAGTACTCACACAGCAGCTCACAACCATATGTAACTTCAGTTCCAATGCCCTCTCCTGGCTTCTGAGGACACCAGGCACATGTGATGCACAGACACACGTGCAGGCAGAACACTCATACCCAAAAATTAGTAAAAATTAAAAAAAATATTTTAAAAAGAGTGATTAGGCCAGGCAGTGGTGGTGTATGCCTTTAATCCCAGCACTTGGGAGGCAGAGGCAGGTGGATTTCTGAGTTCGAGGCCAGCCTGGTCTACAGAGTGAGTTCCAGGATAGCCAGAGCTACACAGAGAAACCTTGTCTCAAAAAACCAAAAAGAAGAAGAAGAAGGAGGAGGAAAAGGAGGAGGAAGAAGAGGAAGAGAAGGAAGAGGAGGAGGAGGAGGGATTAGGGCCATATTTTCTAGAGGACAGAGTCAAGGGCAAGAAATCAGGGGGGATATCATCAGAGATAGGATGCCATTAGAGAGGAGATGATGTCACCAGAGTGGGAATGATGTCATCAGGAAGGGGGATGTTACAGGAGAGGTGCTCAGAGTAACCTTCTGAAACAGCAGAAACTGTTCTGATTCTACCAGCTGGAAAGATGCAGGATGCAGGAAAGGGTGCCTTGTCAGTATGTAAAGACCCTGATACAGAGAGATGGGTTTCAAACCATCACACTTGTACAGGGTACAGGCAGCATCTATAATTGGGTCAAAATATGCACACACATTGACAGCTTCTAGACACATATGCAAAATAATCCCATAGCTCCCCTCTGGTAGGTGAGATTTACATCTCAACAAATCCCCACACAGTGTCTAGTGGTATTAGTATGGGGGCCTGGCATTTTAAGTTTTAAAATAAAAAAGTAAAAATTAACTTTTTTAAGCTAATTTTTTTAAGGTCTTAAAAAATTAACCTTTTGAGATATTTTTATTTTAAATTATGAGTATGTATATGGGGAGAGTGTGCATGTGTGCGGGGGGAGGCAGGGGTTGCACCTGAGTTAGGTGTAATGCCCTCAGAGACAAGAAAGTGTCAGATCCCCTGGAGCTGGAGTTTCAGGTGGTTCTGAGTCTCCCAAAGTGATTCCTGGGGGTCAGGGGCACTGAACTTGGGTCCTCTGCAAGAGCAGTACTAGCTCTTAACCAACAAACCATTGCTCCAGGCCCTGGTATAATTTTTAATCACAAATTTTTGATATGTTAACTTAAATGTAATCAAAATAACAAAATAATACTTTGAGAGTAAACATGTGAAAGCCATGTAGTTCTTAATGAATTATGGCTATGGTTTAAATACACACAGTGAAATCTCCTCATAAAGTAGTAACTGAGGAACAGCCCAGCAAATGCATTATAGGCTAACAGCTTTCTCTCTGACTTTCCTGTATAATGTTACATATTGTGAAGTAATGTGTAGAAACAACCTTTATAATTCCCTACTGTCAACCCCATGAAGCTCTCATAATGGTCCTACTATCCTGCTCCGCAGAGTGGAGACTGTGGTACACAGTGAAATGACCCATGCATACATTTAAGTGTTGGGAAGGGACCACAGCACAACCGACAGCATTCCTGGTCACAGAGCTCTCATTGTTCCTCCCTATAGCCACAGGAGACAGCCGAGCAGGAGGACATGCCTATGACCAAAAACTGGCAAGGGGATGCAGGATAAAGACCTGGAGAAATATCTGCAAAACAGACTTCTACTTAGACTAACTAACGGGCATGCGTCACAAACCAGGAGAGGCATGCTATAAAACAAGCAACACTAAAACAACCGCTCAGGATTTAAGAGTGGCAATCGATGATGTCACCAGAACATTATTTACCATATAACCTACAGGGTTAAATTCCTTTCCTGCCCTTTGCTTTGGAGTCCACATGTGTAAAACTCATTTGGGAACAACTTCAGGACACTACCTGTTGCTGTAGACAGTTTGCCATCGTTGAAGCAGTGGGATCGGTGACAAGCATTTGCTACTTCAGCATTTACTCAAAGGAGTGCATCATTTTGAAATCCAGTCATATTTTAAAATTGGAGGCTGGGAGCAAGATTTCAGCAAGCAAATGACAGGTTTCTCCAATCATTGCAAAGAAATTTTACATAGCAGCTCTGGCTGTGCTAGAACTTACTATGTAAACCAGACTGGCCTCAAATTTACCTGCCTCTGCCTCCCAAATGCTAGGGATTAAAGGCATGCACCACTATGCCTGGCTTATATTTTAGACAAGCAAATCTAAAACCACCCACTGAAGAAGCTGAAAATCTGAATGTTTTGGCAATAGGGACCCCAAATGTAGTCAACCAACATATACAAGGTTCTAATTATTACCACTCGTCATGCTTGGGAGGTTTGTTTTGGTTGCAGAAAGTGACTTTCATACATATTCATGACATGCCTTTTAGAATTTATTATTTGTTCCTGTGGAATCTTCTAAAATGGCACTGAGCTCAGTAACTAATCAGTGACTGAGCTAAGTGATGAAATGATCGGGACAGCGGAAGAGAACCATGGAGCCCCGTTATCATTCAGGCGGAAGAGAATCTTGGAGCCCTGCTATCATTCAAGTGGAAGAGACAATTCTTATTTGAAAGAAACACCGGTGGTCTTATCTTCCCAAACTGGGTCAACTGGACAGAAGCAAAAAGGAGAACTAATTGGTCCTTTCTTGTTCTTAAGTGAACCCTATGCACTTTTTGTGATACATCAGTCACTGGCTCATGTTCTGACTCCACCATGGGCTAGTCTTGCGACCTTACACACACAAGGCATTTACATTCTCTGTGCCTTAGTTTCCTCTTATATGAAGTGAGATAGTGAAATTTGTAATAGCCCTTCCTAGATTTGTTGCTGGGAATAAGCCTGTTACCACATGTCTTGGTTAGAGTTGCTGCTGCTATGATGAAACACCATGACCAAAAAGCAAGCTGGGGAGGAGAGGGTTTATTCAGCTTCCACTTCCACATCATTGTTCACCACTAAAGGAAGTCAGGACAGGAACCTGGAGGCAGGAGCTGTGCAGAGGCCATGGAGGGGTGCTGCTTACTGGCTTTTTTCCTGTGGCTTGTTCAACCTGCTTCCTTATACAACCCAGGACCATCAGCCCAGGGATGGAACCACCCACAATGGCCTGGGCCCTCCCCCATTAATCATTAATTAAGAATATGCCTTACAGCTAGATCCTATGAAGTCATTCTCTCAGTTTGTGTGTCAAGTTGGCATAAGACTAGGCAGCACGCCACACAAAACTTTAAGAATACTGATCTGCAAATGCTAGCTTTGTTGTGCTGGTAGCTTTTTGCTAAAATGACTAATTTTTTATTTGCTATTTTATTTTATTTTGGATAGCCATATACTGATTGTCCATTAATGGAGGTCAGTGTGATTATTTTTTTTTTAAGATTTATTTACTATATGGAAGTACACTGTAGCTGTCTTCAGACACACCAGAAGAGGGTGTCAGATCTCACTATGGATGGTTGTGAGCTACCATGTGGCTGCTGGGATTTGACTCAGGACCTTCGGAAGAGCAGTCAGTACCCTTAACTTCTGAGCCATCTCTTCAGCCCCCGTCAGTATGCTTTTAAAAAGCTTCCTTTTGAGGCCTGGTAACATGGTTCAATGGGTAAAGGTGCCTATAGCCAAGTTTGGCAACCTGAGTCTAATTCCTGGAACTCATTTGGTGGAAGAAAACAGCTAACTTCAGTAAGCTGTCCTCTGACCTACACACACCCACACACACTAATAAATTTTTTAAAAAATCATAAAAAACCCTAAAAAATAAATTTTCTTTTTCAAAGAGAAAGCTAAGGAATCAAAAAACAAGTTTAATAGGATAGGTATTCTCATTTCTTCATCAGCATTCTAGTAGAAGGGCTTGGTGCATACACCTCACTTATCAGTACAATAGCTGGGGAAGTCCTTACGTCAGTCACTTTCAAATGAGGATGGTCCACCTCACCACAGGTGTGCCCACAGTGACCCAGGTGTGCCCACAGTGGCCCAGGTGTGTCCACAGTGGCCCAGGTGTGCCCACAGTGGCCCAAGTATGCCCACAGTGACCCAGGTGTGCCCAGTGACCCAGGTGTGCCCACAGTGGCCCAGGTGTGCCCACAGTGGCCCAGGTGTGCCCACAGTGGCCCAGGTGTGCCACAGTGACCCAGGTGTGCCCACAGTGACCCAGGTGTGCCCACAGTGACCCAGAAGACTTTTCCTCAGCCCACCTGACTCTAATCTATAAAAGCTTAACCCCATTCCAACTAACCACATTGGAAAAAAATATTAAGAAAAAAAAGAAAACAAAATAATATCAAAAAGGCCACTAAAGAATCATCTGGGGCTGGCGAGATGGCTCAGCAGATAAGAGCACTGACTGCTCTTCAGAAGGTCCTGAGTTCAAATCCCAGCAACCACATGGTGGTTCACAACCACCCGTAATGAGATCTGACGCCCTCTTCTGGGGTGTCTGAAGACAGCTACAGTGTACTTACATACAATAATAAATCTTTAAAAAAAAAAAAAGAATCATCTGTTTTCACTGTAAAACTGCAAAAACTATGACATCATATCCACCCCGGTGCTGAAAACCATCACGAGCCGTTTGGGACAGTTTACAAACATACTTCCATCAGTGAGAGCTGTTTTAGGACAGTTTACAAACACACTTACATCAGTGGCTCTAGCTAAGCTTCAGCCTGAATGTTGCTGCTTGGCCATTTCAATGTGGAAGTAAATTCCATCTGATCCCTAAATAAGGCAGAGATAGAGTCGGGAGTGCAATATCCCTAACTAGTCCTTCAGAGCAAGCAGAAGCACATTGCTGCACACTTTAGACGAGAAAACCTCATCTCTTTGTTTAACATCATAACAAGTGGTTCTCAGTTGAGTATAATACTTTGCACCCCTCGGCCAGATGAAATGCCCAAATTGTTCCACCCTCACACGGCAGCTACAGCCATGTGACTCTCCCCACAAGCACCATAGGTCATCCAAATGATAAACTTAAGGTCTTTTGTTGGATTATGTTATTTCTTCTTTTGGGCCAAATGTACCCTTTTCTAGTTTTCACTACTGGTAGAAGGGCCTTACTTAGCCAAACCACAGCTTTGGAAAATGAATGGAGGTTCTCTCTGTCACTGTGGCTGCTTGTTCTGGACAGCAGTGAATTAAAGAGAAGCCATCAAAGCACACTGCCTCCTGGCACACGGCCTCACAATACCTGTACCTCAGCATAGTAGAACAAGTTTTAGAGCATACAGAATGAAGTTCCTGCCTTGTTTCGTAGCCCAAGTTGTGATACTTGAAGAAAAACAAATCTTGTGTTGAGTTTGAGATCAGACAAGAGAATGGGAATATTTTTCCCTTTCTGCTGCTGTGAAGTATGTAGTATAAAACAAAACCTTTCCTATGCTCAGTCAACCTCTCCAACCCCAAATGCATTTTCCAAAAGCATAAGTTGGTTCCCTTCTCACCTGTGTGCATGTGGTACAGATAAGATCTAGAACTTTGCATAAGAGAATCACATGGCAAGGAAGTCTGCATGTAACCCACAGGCTAGATCCAATGATGCTGTCAGCTAGGGAGAAATGTCTTGATCTTCAATGATCTAGGAAAAAAATCTTATTCCGTGTTCTTCCAGACCTCTCAGAGGGTAAAGGAGAAGAATGAGTCTGTACCGAGTTTCTGAAACACCACTCAGTGAAGGCTAGAGTCCCACACTGTACTTGGCAGTGTTTGCTTGGATGCTCTTGATAGCTTGCAGCCACTTTTTTTTTTTTTTTTTT
>NW_022196891.1:49457948-49458388 GCF_008632895.1 Mastomys coucha | reverse complement strand
AACTCACTCTGTAGACCAGGCTGGTCTCAAACTTAGAAATCCACCTGCCTCTGCCTCCCAAGTGCTGGTACTAAAGGCATGCGCCACCACTGCCCAGCATTCACAGCCACTTTTTAAAGTTTTTAAAGTAGACATCCTGTTTGGTATCTTGGATGCTGAGTAGATCTTAGGTTGAAGAAACGAGAAGGAAGCAACTAGTAGAAGATCCTTACGGCCATAACATTCCACTGAATCTCTGTCTATATCCCAGACAAATCCTCTTCTAGAGACTACTTTAAAATTGACTTTAAAAAAAAATTTATTTGCCAGGCGGTAGTGGAACATGCCTTTAATCCCAGAATTTGGGAAGCAGAGGCAGGTGGATTTCTGAGTTCGAGGCTAGCCTGGTCTACAGAGTGAGGATAGCCAGGGCTACACAGAGAAATTCTGTCTTGAAAAAC
>NW_022196891.1:49434223-49457938 GCF_008632895.1 Mastomys coucha | reverse complement strand
AAAAAAAAAAAAAAAATTATTGATTTTTCTGTATCTCTGTGTATTTGTGGCCACATGTGGGTGTGTATCTGTGGAGGACAGAATGAGGCATTGGATGCCCTGGACCTGGAGATTCTGGTGGCCATCAATTGTCTGACACAGTGCTGGGAAACAAACTGCAGTTTAGTCCTTTGCAAGAGCAACAAATGCTCTTAACCACTTAGGGTTAGGGTTAGGGTTAGGGTTAGCCATATCTCTGGCCCCCTAAGAACTGTCATTCCTATTGATATTGTATAGGGCTTCTAAGAAAGAACCAAGTTTCTTAGTTAGAACCAAGAGTGTCCAGAGACTAATGCAAAGATTGCCCCACCCTCACCAAGTGTTGGTAGTCTTCTCATGCTGTCTGTAAAGGATAAGTACAGTGAAACAGACTGTAAGTGAATGTCATGTCTGCTCATCTACTCCAATAACATCTGCAATATCAGGGTTAAAAGCCTGATCAAGGACAAGAGGCATTATGACTTTAAAGGGAGTTTTGTGCCTCCTGAGTATTCAGTCAGTCGTTGACATCTCCTAACTCAGATGTGTTCTAGATTAGTCTTTCCAATCGTCAACATGCCTTCTTATTCAGGCATAAAGGAACCCCAAGAAATGATTTGTAAATGGCTAAAAAAGGGCATTGTTCCCTGGCTAGCACAACGTTCCAATATACCCTAATTTATTACCAAGCTGTCGTTAGCTTGGAATTTCTCACAAGGAAGCTGCCTTATCAGATAGGATGTCCTCAGAGTTAGCAACAGAAGTCAGGCACCATTGCTTACTGTTAACATAGTTAGAATTCTCAGGGCAGTCCCACAGAAGACAGAACTGTTTTACCTGAGAGAGTAATCAAAGGGCTTCCCTCACTTAAGGGCATTTTCAGGAACTGCTAGATTGGAACTTCCTGGTGCTTGCCTCCAGCAGACCCAGAGAATTATCATGGGAATACCAAAATAGCCCCAGCGGGGAGGGCACCACTGCTCTTCACACCTGGATACCTGATCTTACCGACCTTGATGTAACCATCGCTTGCCTATGTGATCTTACTGTGATGTGACTGTCACCTGCCTATGTGATTTTTGTCATTCACCCTGTTTTCTGCATACTATATAAGCCTGGTTTTCACTTTGCACACATACTTAAATTTAGATGGACTAGGACTTAGACTTAGATTCATTCAGATTCAAGCTTCGAGCCTCACGCAGTCCACAGCAAGCCGTCCCCCTCCCGGGCCCAGAGCACTTGGGCATGGGGGATACAGCGCCTGTCCAGAAGAGGTGGCTGCTTTAGACCCAGTTTCAGGTGGCCTCAGATGTACCTCAACTGCTGAGCTGCCAGATTTTTCATTTCTCTTTTGTAATGACTGTAAAAGTCTGATGCCATTTTTAAGAAATACATTCAGATTCTGTACTTCATATGTCGTCTTTGCTATCATTTCTTCACCTACACCTTGTCGACCTGACTAGGACCCCGTTTCTCCCATGGGTTGAGGGAGGCCCAGACTGGCCAGCCCTCTGCAAGTGAAGATAAGGAGAAAGAGGCTACAAATGACACTCATCTAAGCAGAACATGAGAGTTCATGTGATCTGGAACATCCATGGAAGGTAGGATAAAACATTGGCTGCTTGTTGACTCCAGTTATATCACAAAGTCTATATAGAACGTCAGCTAGGAAGAATTTTTTCAATTACTCCAACTCTCTCATACTTATGAGAAATCAATGTGTATGGACTCTGTAACATGTAGTCCCAATTACATAAGCTATTCTCAGATATTCTAATTTGTAATTTATAGATGTCTGTAAATTTTGCTTGTATCTTGTTCCTAACCTTCCTCCCTTTTGAAGAGCAAGCAGACTGTAGACAAGCTCGTGTGTCAGATTTTAGCTTTATCTTTTGTGATGGCCTATCTTCATTGTCAGCTGGATTGCATTGGATTTAAAATCACCAAGGAAAGACACTTCTGGGTACGGCTATGAAGTTGCTTCCAGCAGGGAAGCGAGAAGACCTACCCGGACTGTAGGCGGCGCTGTTCCATGGCTAGGGGTCCCAGGCTGAGTAAACCAGAGACAGCAAGTGGAATATCACCCAACATCTCTCTGCAGTCTGCCTGTGGATTCAATGGGACCGGTGATCTCATACTTCTGCCAAGTCTTTCTCACCATGGTGAACTACACCCTTGAACTTTCTTTATGTTGCCTTTGTCAATACACCATTTGTTAATTCTGTGGCCTTAAGTGAGTCTCAGTACTTGCTTTTCCCCTTCCTCACTCCTTATGGTAAATACTGTACGGTTTTGAAACTTAAATAGCACATAAAAACCAAAACCATATGTAGAAGATTTCTTTTGCAAAGAAAGCAGGACGAAACTTGAGGTTTGAAATGCTTCTGGCATGGAAGTGGTTAAAACACACACACACACACACACACACACACACACACACACACTCACGGTGCGAATCTGGCTTACCAACATTCCCACTTTCTTTGCACATAACATGCTTTTCTCCGTGGAAGCAGTCACGTAAGGCAGGGTGCATAGGGAAGCAGTGAGCCCACAGAGCTGTACTGTGCCACTTGTTTGCTTTTGAACCTCAGTACCTCTGCTACCAGGTACTGTTAGGCTGCCAATTAACTCCCCGCCCCCTCTCTACCCACCTCTGCCTTAGCATATGTCTTGTCTGGAGATAGCTCCTTCCAAAAAACATTCCAGGATGACTCTAGCTTTTATTCTCAGGGATAAGGGTGGCTTGCCTGCCAATCGACAGCTTGTCTTCCCTGGCTAGATTTTACTTTCTCTGCAGACCATCTAGAGCTTGCCTGCCCAACTCCACCGCTAATGCTTGGGGTTAAAGGTGTGGAACTGGACTGAGGTCTACAGGAGGAAGGGACAGACTTCCATTGATTCCTTGTCCTGATCCACAGCAAACACAAAGGGACCAAGCATAGAACTCTTTAGCCTGAAGACAAAACTTGACTGTTTATCCTCCCAAAGGTGGCTCCCAGCGTAAACCCCAGAGCATCTCGCTGCAGTTTGCATCTGCAGCCAGAACGTGTCCCAGGAGGCTGGTCTGTTAAGGGCCTTCTGGAGCTCCCAAGGAAGACAAGCCCACAGAGTGGTGAGATTGGAAAGACTCCAAACAAAGCTCTAAAATCTCCATCCCTGAGTTCAGAGAGCCCAGGGGAGGACCAGGAGCCAAGTTATTCAGGGAGCAGGAGCCTAGCACCTGCAAGCCAGGGTGCCTCATTCTCCATCTCCCAAGTCTCTGCGGACCCCTTTCCTGTCTTAGTTAATTAAGTTCTGTGTATCACATCTCTCCGGGTAGAAACCAGGCAGAGGAGGGCGCTAAGGAAAGTCAAGATCACCGGATTCTCGCCCATAGGTTCTCTCATCTCCCTCCCAGCCCCAACACTCTCTCAATCCAGGACCCACTCCGGCAGCGAGGGAAGTGTGAGCAGCAGGCTGCCCTCCTCCTCCGTGGTGGCCCGAGACTCCTACCCGCTCACCAGATGGCCATTCTGCTCTTGGGGTAGTCCAGCCGCTCCAGGCAGCCGAGGAAGTGAGGCAGCGTGTGCGCAGCGTTGCGGGCGAGGACCGCCACGAACACCGTGGGTTTCTGCAGGGGCGACTCGGGGAACATCACCATTTCCTCTCCGTCTTCATCCGAGTCGGGTTCTGCGGCGAAGCGCGCCCGGCAGCCGCGGCGGAGCAGGGCGGAGGACAGCAGCAACAGTGTGCAGGCGACCGTGGCGCGTCGCGCAGCCATGTTCCGTAGCCGCAGGGGATGCGGCTGCCCCGGGACAGCGGGAGCACGCACCGGCACCGACTTATGCAGCTCGCGGGACCCGCCGCCGCCCAGCCCTGGCCTGAGTCCCCTGAGCACCAGACTCCCTGCTACTCGCGCTCGCCCCGCGCTCCGCCCTGCGGACAGGTCGACGCCTTTGAGGCTGATCTATCCGAAGTTCCCCTAGTCCAGGCTGCGCTTGTACAGCTGAGGTCTGCGGCTTCCTCCAGAGCTGTGAGGTGTGGCTCTGTCTGCCAATGTGTGTGTGTACATAACGGTACAATCCCAAGAAAATTTATTCTGCTTTTGCAAACCGCAGTCTGAAGTCCTTCACAGTGACGCGATAGATCCAGGGTTTTATAATGCACATATTGACATATTAGAGTTCTAAAACTGGATGTTTCCTCAACCACCCAGGACTGTGAGAAACAATGTTATAACTTCTACAGAGGCAGAATGCTTGTGCTTCCATAGACACACAACTTCTGAAAATTTGAAGACTTGTAGAATTTTAGACTTCAAATCAGAACCCTGAAAGTAATAGGTCCTAATGGATCACTATTCTTTCTTTCTTTGCTTCTTCCTTCCTTCCTTTCCTTCTCTCTCTCTTTCTTTCTTTTCTTTCTTTCTTTCAAGAAAGGTTGCAGTAAGAACTCTTAACAGCTGGGCTCTCTCTCCAGCCCGAGGAGCCCCTTCCTAAGTGAGGAGATAAAAAGATTCACATCCCCCTCGCCCCTTAATCACCCAAACTGACAAAGACTGGGAAGATCAACACATGTCAAAGAGAAGAGAGAAAATGAAGGTCGGAAGACACGCACAGTCGGCTGGCAAGCGGCTGGACACTCGGCTAGAGGTTATTTACTTTGAAGATAACACAGGGACCAGAGTAAACTGTGACATGAAATCCACAGCCTTTGCCATGTGTGCAGGTTGAACTGGGGGTCTGGAAGTTCGTGACTGTCACTGCCAGGACAACCAGCCCTCAGCTCTGATACGCAGTCTTTTACTGGTTGGATTGTTTATTTTTTCTCCATAACTGTTGGGAGGCCTCAACTCTCTCTGCTCTCCAAATCTTCAACTGGTCCATTTTTAGCAACTCCCTTCTCTCATCCTAAAACTTAGCCCCTTCCCATGTCCTAAAACAAACAAACAAACAAACAAACACTTTTTATAAGCATTGGTAGACATGGTGGCCAAGCTCCCCATTCCAACACTAAGGAGGTAGAGACAGGAATCAGGGGTTCAAGGTAATCTTAGCTACCTACATATCACGATGCCATGTAACCTGAGCTATGCAAATCCCTGTTTCTGAAACAAAATAAACAGCCTTTGTCTTCTAGTGGTACTCTGTTGGTTAAGCTCTGTGAAAGAGGAGTCAACACTGCCTTCCTCTCTTTCTTAATCTACCTTTACTTCTGCCATAGCAAAAGGTGATTTTGTCCAGCTTTCTCCCCTGAGACTCTTCTGGCACAGTCCACAGAGACTTTGGTATTTACAAATGGGAGATCTTTTGTTGTTGTTGTTGTTGTTGTTTTATTCTCAGTTTTCCAGACGTCTGTCAAGTAAGCTCCACTCCTTGACTTCTTTAAATTCTACTTGTTTGCAAGTTCCTTCCTCTCTTAGCTGCTGTGAAGAGACACCTTGACCAAGACAATACTTACAAAAGAAACCATTTAGCTGTTTACAGGGGCCTTGTTTACAGTCTCAGAGGTTTAATTATTATCACCATAGGGGGAGCCTGGTAGAAGGCAGAGATGATGCTGGGGAAGTAGCTGAGAGCTATCCTTTGATGCACAGAGAGAGAGCCTCGCCTATCCCCAGTGAATACTTCCTCCAACAAGGCCACACCTCCCAATCCTTCTAGTCCTTTTAAACAAATCTATTTCCTGGTGTCTTAGTCAGAGTTTTTTATTCCTGCACAAAGATCTTGACGAAGAAACAAGTTGGGGAGGAAAGGGTTTATCAAGCTTACACTTCCAAACTACTCTTCATCACTAAAGGAAGTCAGGACTGGAACTCAAGCAGGTCAGGAACAGGAGCTGATGCAGAGGCCATGGAGAGATGTTCCTTACTGGCTTGCTTCTCCTGGTTTGCTCAGCCTGCTCTCTTATAGAACCCAAGACTTCCAGCCTAGAGATGGTACCACCCACAAGGGGCCTTCCCCCTTGATCACTGATTGAGAAAATGCCCCACAACTGGATCTCATGGAGGCACTTCCCCAACTGAAACTCCTTTCTCTGTGATAACTCCAGCCTGTGTCAAGTTGACACACAAAACCAGCCAGTACACCTGGTAACTAAGTATTTAAATATATTACCTTATGAAGGCCATTTTTATTCAAACAACCACATTATACTCCCTGTCTCCCATTAGCTTGATGACCCATCATACAGAGATGTACATTTAGTCCAACTTCAGAAGTTCCCATAGTCTCTCACAATCTCAACACCATTTAGAAGCACAAAGTTTGAAGTCTCTTCTGAGACTCAAGGCAATCTCTTAATTGTAACACCCTGCAAAATCAAAATAAAAAATCAGATCACATACTTCTAACATATAATGGTGCAGAAAAAAAAAACATATATGGAAAAGAAACATAATGAGGAAATACTGGGCCAGAGCAAGACTTAAAACCAGTGGAAAAAACCTTCAAATTCTGTCTTTCCATGTCTGATGTCAAAACACTCTTTAGATCTTCAAACCCTTTCAGCTTTGTTGACTGTTAACATTCTTCTCTCTCCTGGCTTGGCTTCATTCTCAGTCTGCAGTCCTCCATGGCAGGCTTCTCACAACTCTGGCATCTCCAGCACCTTGAGGTCTCCAATCACAGATTCACACACTCTCTAGGCCTCTGTACAGGGACATCCCTCATTCATGCCTGGCCTCAGCAGTTTTTCTCAGCCATTGAGGAAGATTCCCTTTCTTTATTCTTGGCTCTTAAGTCAGAACCATATGGCCAAAGTTGCCAGATTATGCTGCTGGATGGAGCTAGAACTTGACCCCTTGTAAAATTCCAATTATATTAGCTTTCTCTTGTTGGTGGCTTCCTTGATTGCTTAAACTTTTCTTTAATTCCTTTTCACAAGTTGGAAGCTTAGCGGGGTGGGGTCTCAACCTCAGAAGTTGAGGTCACCCCTCCCTTAGTTCCATGAAGAATCAGGCTTTTCTTTAGATTTATCTCCTTGGGCACTGAGACTTCACTTCCTGATGCCCTTTGTTCTTCAAACTTTTTATATTTTTCCTTTCTCAGCTTTCTCTTTTTCATTATAGATTTGCATAAAATTTACTACTAATAACCACACAGCACAGTCAATAAATACTAGGGTGTCTTGAAATCTCTGCCAATGCCATTAATCCAAACTCTTCAAGGGCAAAAACCAGCCACTTTCTTTGCCAAAGTATCACAAAAATGGTCTCTAGGCCACATACTAATATTTCCCTCTGAAATATCTTGAGCCAGGTAATCATAATTCACATTGCTCTTAGCATTTGCCATGCTCCCATGGGATGGCCCAGGAAGCCATGTTTAAAGTGTTCAGTTGCTTTTCAAATCCAAAGACCCAAAGTCTTCCATAGTCCTCCAACAAACAGCATGGTTAGGCCTGTCACAGCAACATCCCACTCCTGATACCAACTTTTGTCTTAGTCACTTCCATATGTTCTTCCTTTTACCTGGTCCATGTAGTCTGTAGGGCAATTTCAATCTCTGAATCTGGGTCTCCTGCTCTAACCCTTTTGTGTGGTGTTTATACTTTTATAACTAATACATTAAAATCTGCTTCCTCTCCCTGCATCCTCCTCAGGAACTATTCTCACTCTCAGAGACTCATCCACTTGCAGAAGATACTGAGTGAAACATCTATTAGAAGCACTGTGGCAGAAGTACGATGGGCAGCAGCTTAGGAAGGCAAGGCCAGGGGTGGTAGTGATGGACAACCTTTTAGAAGGGTTTCTCAGAAGTGTTATCTTGTCTTTCTTTTCTCTCCCAAACCATATCTAGTCAACTTTCAAAACTAAAAATCCCCTTACTGTTAGGAATACTTGGTTTAATATTCATTTGTTAATCATACTACAAACCAAGTGAGTTAAAACTAAGAAGCCATATTACCTTTTTATTACCTTCTGTTACCTTTACAGCTTATCTGAGCTCTTTTTTTTTTTCAATGAATGTGGAAGCCAGAGGTTGACAACAGCTGTCTGTTTCAGTTGCTATCTACTGAACATGGAGTTCACTACTGATTGATGTTGGTTGTAGAGAGAGAAACTCACCAAGATGCTAAGCCTTTATTTTCTGAAGGAGCAGAAGGGTTTGGCCTTCTTGGAAAAGACTAACACCCAGCTAGCTCACTCCAGTTACTTAATTAAAACATTATACAAGGTTAATTGGGGCTGGGAAAGGTTCCAACTACCAAAGTTATCTTGCCCTTGCTGCCCCTGAGAGCAGACAACCCATATAAGTCTCAGTCCCTTTTGACCATGGCTAGCCATAATCAAAAGTAAGAACTCCAGGTTTGCCAGGATTGTCTTGGGACCAAGGCTGTAGTAGCTGCAAATTCTCACAAAGCACCAAGTGCAGATTCTCTAGAAAGGCAACATTTCTTCAAGGTTCAAACAGTCTCAAAACAACTGCTACTAATTGACCCAAACATGGCAAAGGCTTTGCTGAAACGTTTCACTTAACGCCATACACAAAGATTTACTATACATTTCATTTAAAGCTAGACATAAAGTCTTTCCTATACAAATCACTACCATTCACTCCTCTAGGGTCTTTCCAGCAGAACTTTCCCCCATGACTGGGATTACAAACACATCATGCTCTGCCAGCTTTCACATGGACCCAGATTCAGGTCCTCATGCTTGGACAGCAAGCATTTTACTTACAAAGCCATCTCTCCAGTCCCTGGAATAATTTTAATACCTTATTTTCAATGTTCATGTATTTAGTGTGTATTTATAGTTAGCTTTCTTTAGAGAGGATGAACACTCACACTGGAAGTATATTGTGGAGATTTAATAGGTATGAGCCCCACATACTCATGTGTTTGAATGCTTAACCATAGGGAGTGGCACTATTAGGAGGCATGGCTTTACTGAAGTAAGTGTCACTGTGGAGGCAGCCTTTGAGTCATATATACTCAAGCTATACCCAGTATGACACACAATCTCCTTCTGCTGTTTTTGGATCAAGATGATCTGAAACTCTTGGCTCTTTCAACAATGTGCCTGGCTGCAGGCCATCGTTTGTCCTGCCATGATGATTGCAACTTTAATTTTTTCAACGTTTATTTTTAACGATGGGTTTTAAATGCATTAACCTCCCTTCTAGCTCACCACTGACAAGAGGTAATGGGAAAGAAAGGATACAGAGGAAGTGGGCCTGTTTAGAAAGAGTATTTGGAGCAACTCCCATCTGTGTTGTCAGGAAACTGGCAGTTCAGTTCACATATTAGCGGCGGCAGCTTAATCCACTCACAAACACATCATGGATACACCAGCAGTCTAGTTCAGCAGTATCAGGATACCAGACTTGAATCAGTAATGGTGGCATGACCTAGTAGAAATAGCTGGGCCTCAGCGTCAGCACAGATCAGTAGAGGGGACCACCAGGAACACTAGAAGTTTCTGCTGTGCCTCTCTCAGCGAAGATCAGTGAAGATGGAGATCCACACAATGCCTTGCACAGCTAGCTCTATAAGCAAGCCTAGCTCAGCTTCCTGCACTGTCCATCAAGTCCTATTTATACCCTTCAACACCATGTGTCCTCCACGGGTCTTGCCTCGGGACGTGTGTCTGTGTCAGCTGACATCACTCTGCAAATCAGCCTGAGTCCAAGGAAGCACCAAGAAGCTGTGGCACACCACCAGAAGTTTTTGGTGCGTTTCTCTCTATGGAGTCCTGACAAATGCAGCTCAACTACACAGTGTAAGGCAGAACAATACATGTGTGTCCTTAGTGAAGAATCCTTCATCACGCCCTTTCATGCCCTTTCACGTGTTCGCTTTAGCAGAACATACTTTCACTTGTGTTTGCTTCAGCAAAATGTTTCTTCTAGAGTTGGTCTTAACTTTGTACCTGTGTCCACTTCAAAAAAACACTCTTTCACAAGTTTGCCCCGGCAAAACACCACCCAACACAACTGACTTTCCATAGAACCCTTAAGTTTTCACTTCAGATGATAATGAACTAAAGCTCTGAACCTGTAAGCCAGCCCTGATTAAATGTTGTCCTTTCTAAGAGTTGGCATGGTCCTGGTGTCCCTTCATGGCAATGAAACTCTAAGACACGGATGTTGACTACATAGCTAGAGATGAGATGTTTGGAGGACTGTGACTTAGTTTTGATGATTTTTCATAGCCAGCTATTATTTAAGATGTGTATCTACATCTTTTTATTTACAGATATCATCCCTTTGTGTTCCTAAAGTATTTATACATACAAACTATATCATAAACTAATATAATCCCCAAGCCCTCATTAATGTCAATACTATCAATTAGATGTGTGCTCAGCACCTGCCTCAAGAAACAAATAATGGCCACCAACATGAAACCCACTGTGTCCCTTCTTATCATATGCTTGGCTCTTCTCCCCAGGGATGAGCAGCATCAGTAGTTTGAGCTTTAAGCTCATGTCTCTATTTAGTTTGGGACTCCTTTTCCCATGATTAATTTTAGGTGTTAACAAAGCTAGGCAGGGGTGCCCTATTATTTAGTCCAAACAGTATAGAGACTGCTGTGAGTTATTTTTCTTTTAGATATCGTTAACATTCAATTCAGTAAGTTTTAAGCTAAACACATTTCTTTTTGTTATGTGGCTAAGCCTCATCCAATCTACTAAAAGCCTTAAGGGGAGAGGATGGGATTCCAGCACAAGGAAGAAGTTGTACTCCTTCCCAGACTGCCTTTGTAAAGATTTAAGGCTGTAGCATCAACTCTTTCCTGGGTTTGCTCCAGACTGCCAGCCTGCCCTGCAGATTTGCAGCCTTCTAGCTCCTCTGATCACATGACGACCCCCCCCCCCCTTTTGGTAAGCAAGAACAGAGATGGAATGTTTGGGGGGGTATGAATTGATTTTGATAACTTTTCATATTTACCAAACCAGTTATTTAAGCATGCATATATGCTTCTCTTTATCTACAGAACTGCCAATTTATTACCACTCTGTGCCGTTTCTCCATCTGGCTATAACCTCAGATTGTCCCTGCTTCAGTTTCTCTAGTGCTGGTGGTTTCATACACATACACATGGTCTGCCAGTTCCCTTTCAGGTGTTGAATGTTGTTCACAAAGAATCTACTCTCCTTCGATCTTCTTCCTGAGTTCCAGGATCTCCAGTCTCAGTTTAGCAATCACATGCTATTAACTCTTTGACTGATTTAAGTCTTGAGGAGCCAGAGAAGAGAGTTTATTCATCTCTAATCTCTTAAATTAGTGTCAGTGTTTGCTGCTTCAGGGAGCCTCCTAATTTTAGTACTATTTGCTTTTCAGAGAGGATGTCAGTAGTTGTTTTGTGGAGGCAAAGATAATGATTTCATATGAATCTTTGTCGGTGGAGTTTTTTTTATAGCTAGTTTTCTGATACATTTAAGGTTTTCTCTTTTTCTTTTCTTCAACAACGCACACTCATGTCTCATTTAATTGATATTTGTTTATCATTTTGTATTGGCAAATTTATTTCATTAAAATTGTGAAAAAAATTGGCCATCAATTTATTCACCGTTTTCTACTCCATTCTCCTTGTTATTCCACTAACATGTGGCAAATCCTTAAGGCTTTGTTCATTCTCTGTGTGTTCATTTATTGTGACAGGCTTTGATATGTAGCCCAGGTTGAACTAGAACTCACTCTGTAGACTCCGCTGGCCTCGACATCTCAATCCACCTGTTACAGCCTCTTGAATACTGAGATTATAAGCATTCACAACCAAGCCTGGCACTTTGCCCCCCTCCCACCCTCACACTTACAAAAATAAAATTTCACTCTTTTGCTCATCTCTGGTGATTTCTTACCTGCGACCTCACCTGCTCTTCCCCCCAAATTCCATTTTGGTTGTCAGAAATCACCCACTGGAAATCTTTATTTCCAAAACTTTAATCTTGGATTACAGAATGCCCATTTGGATTTTTTTTTTTCATTTTTGAGATTTGACTCTGGAGATTTCCATCCATTAAAAATTTGTTTGGTTTTACTTCACTGCTGATGGTTGTGATGGTCTCATCAAAGTCTTGTTTGTTTCAACACAAGATGCTTTAATCTACTGTGTTTTGAATCACAGGTTTTCTTTTGCCTGGTACTTTTAATTTTGGACGCCTTTTTGGTCATGGTTAATATAGTGGCTTTGTAACCACGCCTCTTAATACCTGGGACCTCCAGTGGCTCCTTCTTCACTCAGGGTAAATCCAAACCCACTTGCCATGCCCTACCCATCCATCTGAAGGTTCTCATCTTTGGGTTATAAGCCACATGTTTACGTTAGTTCTCAATACCTGTTCAATGCCTCATGATTTTTCCTAATCTTGACATATGGGCTTGCTCTACAACAGTGTTTTTATTTTAAACTTCGACAGCAGGGCATTGAACGGGGTCTTTCCTTGCTCCCAGGAATTGAAGATCAGGATCTGAAGGCAAAGACGATTTAAGAATCCTTCATTTCTCAAGCGAGAGCGCGAGTTTACGAAGGGCTGAAGGATTCTGTACTCAGGTTTTTAGTTAACATTCCCTAACCCTACAACCTGCCCAGACTGGAGGCGCTGGGGAGGGGAGGAGGAGAGGGCGGGATGGGGGCGGAGCTCCTCCGCGCTGGTGCGAGCTCCGGACAGGGGGCGTGGCCCTGCCAACTCTCCGCCCAGTGTGCGCAGCGGGAAGCGGAACTCCCGCGCGCAGGACTCTTGCTTCTGGCCGGGCGGGGTTTGAGGTGCACCACGGCCTTCTGCGCGGGCGGCATGGAGGAGCGCAGCGATTCCGAGCCTACCCCGGGTTGTAGCGGGCCTGGCCCGGGTCCCGTTCGCGATGGCGGCGGCGCCCGCACGTGGGCTCCCGAGGACGCCTGGATGGGCACACACCCTAAGGTCAGGAGGCGCGCGGCCAGCAGGGCGCCAACCCGGCCCTCGGTACCGCGCTCCCTCTCTGGCCCGCGTCTCAGTGGAGGACATGCTCCAGCCTCGCGGCGGGGCTGGGGTGGGAGGAACCCCGAGTGCACGGCCACCGGTCTCCCGCAGTGTCATTTTTGTTTGTTTATATGAGTTACATAGTATAGACTAACAGAGGCCGCTGCTGAGCCCTCCATTAATACCTGTTGTTGTTGTTGTTTTTTAACTAGATAGTCCTTTCTGAGATGGACTGAGTCCACAGCTAACGATCAAAAACAGTGTGTGGGCTACGGCTGAGATCTAGGAGGCCGCAAATAACGTATTTAGGCACGGTCGCATTACACTTAGCCTTGTGCCCAAAGTGTGTGCATCTTGATTCAGTATGGGAGCAGAATCTTAATTTTTCAGATTTCTTAGAAAGTTTAAGTTCTTGCACAGGGCAGAGAACTATTAACATTGTATATTATGTATTGGCATCAAGGAAAATAAGGATAATTCTTTGCTTGTCTCTGCTTGAGAAATTGACGACTTGTATGCGTAAAGCCACAAGCAGTCAGCTGATAATGAATGAAAGCTGGTACATTAATAAAATGGCAACTATCCCCTGTGAGAGTTACTAAGTTGGATAAGAGTCTCAAAAACAATCAAGGAAAGCGAATACTTGTAAAATACTTGTAACAACAAATCTTAAAAAAGGAACCTTTCAAAAAGCCGGGCTGTCGTGGCACACACCTTTAATCCCAGCACTTGGGAGGCAGAGGCAGGTGGATTTCTGGGTTCGAGGCCAGCCTGGTCTACAGAGTGAGTTCCAGGACAGCCAAGCTACACAGAGAAACCCTGTCTCGAAAAAAACAAAACAAAAAACAAAAAAAAACCCAAACAAACAAAGGAACCTTTCCCCACTTCTTGAAGCTTGGTGTTTTCTTATGAATAGCATGGGAATGTTACTAGTTTCCATAATGGCAGGGTAGGGGGCAGAGGGAAACAGAGAAGGCATCAACAGTGACTAGGAACATGGGTGCCAATTCAGACTTCCTAAATTTGAATCTTATTTCTGTTGTAAAGTTGGTAAACTTTAATCTGCTTTGACTCGTTTGACTACACTGTAGTTTGTGCTTCAATCTTTTGACCTGTCTCAGTTAATCACAGTCTCATCGTTTAAAATAGGGGACAATGGTAGTACTTAACCTCATAGGGTAATTTTTATAAGGAATCTGACACATAAAAAGTATTATATAAGTATTTATTAGTAACCCTTTGAAACTCCATCTAGTTTGATGTTGCCTTTAGACAGTTTTCTTACTCGTAGATCCTTTTCCCACTGAACTTAATGGCTGTATAAGCCATCAAATCTTCCTGTTGATATTTTTTTTTCTTCCAGGATCAACAAATTAGACCTTGTAGTCTAACTCAAAGTTATGTCTTGATACCATTGTCAAGCACATTTTGAGATTTGGGGCACACAAAGCCCTTCTTTTGAACCCGTACGTTTACCATGCAGCCAGTGGAGATGGTGACTTTAGGTCTGCCCCATCATGGTTCTGCAAATATCTGATCTGTGTATGAACTCTGTCTATATACCTGTCCCACTGTGCTTGTTCTGCCAGGGCCTTCCCTGCAGGGGTAGATTTCTTAGGTTTTCCTATAGCAACCAGCAAGTTTGAAAGAAGTAATTTGTTCCTTTAAAATACAATTAAATAACTCCCACTCAAGAGCAGGAACTGTTAATAATTTAGCAGATATTTTTTTCTATATGCAAGTGAGATGCCAGAGGAATTGAGGCATCCCATAACATAGCTCAATGAAAATCTAAATTTTCTCTGCTCCTAGTGTATCCTAGTGATTCTTTATAGGCTTGGACATCTGTAGCTTATTCTTGCTTTCCATAATTACTCACATTGGACCATTACCCTTCTCCATACACTCAAGTCCTACTGGGCTTACTTTGCATCCATCCTGTCATGAAACATTCACCAGTCCATCCCTGAGAACACTTCCTCTGACCTATTCTGTTATTGTTTTGTAACTCATACACTTTTAAGAATTGTCATTTGCCTATCAGTTTTAAGTATAGCTAGTCCTCCATATTGGAGAATTTGCCAATTAATTTTTAAATGAAAAAATTTGAAAAAATTTCCTCTACACTGTACCTGTGCAGACTTTTATTACCATTATTTCTAAACATTATGTAGCACTTAAAGTAACCTATAGATGGTTTAAAGTGTATGGAAAGATCGCACAGATTATCTGTAAATATTCTTGCATTTTCTATAAAGGAATTGAACATTCTTAGATTTTTGTGATTGGTAAGGTAGTGTCTTTGATGCAGGGAGGGAGGCTGCCTGGATGTGTTTAACAATTGTAGATTTTTTTTTAGAGGCAGGGATAAGATTCTTTTAACTTCCATTAAATCTGGAAGATATTTGTATCCATATATGTATATATATATATATTATATGCATATATTTAGGAATATTTGTTAAATGAAAGAAAATATTGGGCTATTATTTTCTTCTCTATTTAACAATTACATTTTAATTTTCAGTACTTAGAAATGATGGAATTAGATATAGGAGATGCCACCCAAGTATATATAGCATTCTTGGTTTACCTGGATCTCATGGAGAGTAAGTGGCTTATTTATATTGGTTTGCTATTGGGTGTGGGGAGGTTGGGGGATTGGGTTGTCGTATACGATTGTTCACATATAATTAGCAAACATTTTTTTCATTTACTATTAATTTTGCCAGTTAACTTTACATTTCTTTATTCATTTATGTTGGGAATTACTAAGTCATGGAAAAGATTAGAGAAAACAAAGAGAGGAGGTGATATTACAAGTGCAGTTTGCTCATTGAATATTAGAAGTTTAGAATGCTTATCTTTGCTTTTGAATGAATGCATTTGTCATTCTTGATGCTCTTTCAGGTAAAAGTTGGCATGAAGTAAACTGTGTAGGAATACCAGAACTACAACTCATCTGCCTGCTTGGCACTGAGATCGAAGGGGAAGGAGTACAGGCGGTGGTGCCTACACCCATTTCTGCTTCCCTCAGCCATAACAGGTGAGTGAGGACTTTGTCTTAGTTTAATAGACCCTTGCCTGTTACTCTTTGAGGGCTTTCTTTCTTTCTTGTTTTTTTCTTCACTTTTGTCCTTTTTATGTTTTTGTTAATACTCTTTCATTGGTTGTATATTCTAGTTTTTAAACCCACCCCTTGCCATTTTTAAGGTGTGCTTTAATGAGTAACATCTTAATTTGAGTATAATCCTGTGTACCCATCCTTTCTTTTATGATCATCTTCTTTCTGTCTAGCTTAAGGTACATTTCTTGCTTGGCATTCTAAGTAAAGGTCTGTTTTTAATTTTTAAAAGGTTTACAAGAGATTCTGTGTTCGAAAAAATGACAGAGGAGAAAAAGGGCTTCTATTCTCCTGAATAGCCCTTGTCACCTTCATTTACAGCAGAGTCCCCCATCATTTCCTTACTTACCACCCCTTGGAGTTCCCAGACTCCACATGCACAGTGAAGACATGTGTGGCTGTTGGGGATTACTGCTTCATTCTCAAGCTCTCTACGGATTTATTATGTTGTTTATATCTACTAGGTTTAGTAAGTTTGGGAGACAAAATTTCTTATCAGTTTTCTCTAGATTTTCCAATCTTTTGGAATTTAGGTTTTTGAATAGTTCCTTAATGAGCCTCTGAATTTTTTTAGTATCTGTCATAATATCATCCTTTTATCTCTTGATTTACTAGTTCAGCCCTTCCCCATCTTTGCCTAATTTGATTAACTGTGTGTTTTATCTTTTTAAAGAATAAGCTCTTAGTATCATTGGCTCATTGTCTATTGCATGTTTTATTTCCATTTCATTGATTATTTTTCCATCTATTAATTTTGAGTTTGGCTTTTCTTGCATTTCTAAAAACCTAAGGTACATCATTAAGTTATTTATGTGAGACCTCACTTTTTCATTGAAGCACTTATAGCTTTGTGCTCTCTTCTTACTAGTTGCTATCTCCCTAAGTTCTTTTAAGTTGTGTTTTCATTTGAAATTTTAAAATTTCCTCCCTGACTTTGTCAGTAGCCCTCTGATCATTGAAGAACACAGCAAGTCCCAGTGAGTCTGTGTATTTCTAGCTATTGACTTTTATTTTTGTTTCATCATGATATGAATACCATTTGTCAGATAATATTGTTTAGAATAGTAAAATTCTCATTCACTATATAGTCATTGAGCAACTTTTATTGTGGGAGATGCCATAATAATCAAGATATCTTCATGAAAGTAATATTTATTCTAGCATCAAATGTTGACTTGGAAAACAGTTTTTTTCTGGTTTGGTGATTATTGGGGTGGGAGAGTGGAGTAAGAACAAAATTGTCAAATATTTTATTGAATGTGTTTTGAAGACTGACTGTATCCTTTGTTACTAGGTAATTGAATAATAATGCTAATGGAGTACAGAGAAGGATTTACTCTTAGAACAGGAAAAGTTTATTGACACTGTTCTGATAGGGCACTGGTTTTCAAACTCTGGGGTTGTGGGTTTTAGTGGGGATTTTGGGGATCAGACATAGGCCCTCATGCTTTTGCAGCAAGCTTTGTAGTGGATAAGCTTTTCTCCAGCCCCTTGTTTTTCTTTCTCTAATGAAATTTAAAGATTCTTTTATTATAAAATAAAATCCATTCAGAAGACCTCATAGTTCCATATATGAATTTCATAAAATACCCATTCCAACTCCCATAAGCATGACCTTTTCAGGCCTTCTCAGAGCTCTTCCCAGTGTGTGGAATGGCTCGTTCCTTCTCTCAGAGGAATGACCACTGTTCTTACTTTATGACAGTTGACCTATCAGCGCAACTCAGTAACTATTTTGGGATGTGAGTGGAAGTGACTGAAGTATTAACAAGAACACTGATTTAACTTTAAGAATATCCTGCCTGGCCCATATTGTTAGAAACAATGACATGTCACATATCACAGAGCACACTGTTTCAAGGTGCCATCTGAAGCTGTGTTTGCTAGCTTCTTACAACTTTTGTTCTTTAATGCCTTGTATTTCTGATACCATAAATACTGTTTTTATTAATAAGGAATGGGAAGCATACTAAACCAGAGAACCACAGACATAAACAGGCTTCTGGGGTATAGTTTCATATGTATTTATAATAACTCCTTGTGTACATTCAGAGTTTGGGAGTTTGTAAAACTGGGTAGCTGGCATGTATTACCTGTTAACTACAGTGCAGTTACAGAATGTGTCTGTAGTGTAGACAAACAATCCTTTTTATATCAGTTTAAACCGTTAACTGTCTCGCTGTTTTGAGTGTTGAGTGGCAAACAGATAGATGTATTTACATGGCTCATTCTTTATGCTATAGAGTGTATATTTGCTGATTCCTTAAAAGTTAATAGTTCTGGGCAGTTCTTATTATCAGCTCTTAATGTCACTATATCTGGGTACATTTCTGGCCTTTTTTGTGTCCATTTCCTACTTGCTTTCCCAGGCTTTGTTCCTGGTGCCTTTGTTTTCATAGTTTCTGGCACTAGGCAGGCACATTTCATTCTATTACTAATATAGACCCACAGTCATTCAAGTATAGCTAATGTAGTATGTCACAATTTTCAGTCTCAGAAGGTTATGAGTGTGTGTGTGTGCGAGTGCGCGCGCGTGCACACACTCCTGTGTATCCTTCTGAGAATACTAGTTTAACTTTAATTACTCTTCTCCTTTGGAAGAATAAAATTGGCAAAACATCTGTTTCTAATAAGTGGGGATTTTGTGCTGATGGATATGAGTTGTCTGTTTGCTATTATTTCTTTTTATTTACAATATTTCCTAGATAATGTTTACTCTGCATTGTGAAATAATAAATTAACGTGGTGTGTCCTCAGCTTGTGTTCTGCTTAAATGAATCTCAGGGATCTAAGGAGTGCACATAACACTTCAGTAAATGCCTGTGGATGTGAGTGCTTTTCCCCAGACAAAGCAGTGTATGAATTCACAGTCATAGATTTCCACAGAGGTCATAGAGCTGATGAATTTAAAGATGAAGACTGGGAATGTAGCTCTGTTGGGGTTTGGCCAGCGGAGCCCACATATTCGTGGGATGTCTCAGACTGGAGATTATTGAGGAGCTGTGGAAATAAGAGGGTGGGAGAGACAAAGAGACGCACACCAAGAAAGCTTTATCAAGGTGTACTTTACTTTGGGTGCAGAGTGTTTTTATAGTAAGGCAAAAAAAAACAAAAAACAAAAACAAAAACAAAAAATGAAACCAACAACAATCAAACTTTTTAACATAAACATGAGATCCTGAGGAAGGGACTTCAAAGGCAATTCCAACAGAGGTGAGCTGGTTGTCAGCAGTCTTTGATCTCAGGCCTTTCACTCCACTGCTAAGCAGCTGCAGTCTGAGCCCCATGGCATTCTTTCTCAGGGCTGAGGGGAGGGAGTCCACATAGCTCAGTGGATAAAAGTGCTTGCTGTGCAAGCCTAAGGACCTGAGTTCAAATCCCTAGCACCTATGTCAAAAGCCAGCTGTGTGCCCGTAACCCCAATGTTGGAGGCAGAGACATGCAGATCTTGAGAGCTTGCTGGCCAGCAAGCCTAGCAAAACAGTGAGGTTCTGTGAGGGAGTCTATTTTAAAGGAGTAATGTGGAGAGAATAATTGAAGAAGACATTCAGCATACTCTTCTGGTCCCTTCATGTGTGATTTTTCTTTAAGTGACATGATTACTTACACAAGTACTTTATCAGCTATTAGTGTTGTCCCTGCAAGATATCACAGCAGTTTCCCACACAATATAAATGGATAAATTATTTGCATGCTAGTTGAATTAATAGATTTTCAGGGAGATGATATTTTAAAACATTGAGCTGTATAGAGAAAATTAAAATTGTGTTTACTGTTCTTACATTAAAATGATAACAATGTTAAGATGTAAATAATCATATTTTTAACCATTAAATATGGTGAGTATAAATTAATATGAGTGTAATTATAGACTATTGAAAGGCAGAGTAGGAGAATGTTTTGGTTTGGGGAGAGGATAAGAAGGTAAATTTCAGATCGCTCATGATTTTCTTCCTTAATATTGGAGGCCTGGGGTCCAGGGTACAAAGTATCACAGACCTTTCACATGAGATGCCCAGAATCCAGAGTTGAGAGGGACAGATTGTACTCAGTGTGATGATATGCGGAGGGACATGTCTATAGTACTTCAGAAGACTGCAGAGGAGGAGACAGGAGTCTCTAATGGTATAGGAGGGGATGGGGAGTCTGGGAGCATTCCCTGGATGACAAGCCATTTGAAAGAAGTACAGACCTTGAGATGGACAAGGAGGCTCTCAGCAGCAGTCATGGAGGAAACAGATTGTTGAGCCTGTGTGAGCCTGAGAACCATGACTGGTTGTGAACGGGTATGTAGTAATAGCAGAGGCAGCAGCTACTCACACCTGGTAAGGGCTCTGTATTTTGTCTTCAAGTTCATGTGTGTGTGCACGGGTGGGGCAAGGGAGAGATGTGCTGGGGAGATGAGAAGGAGTGGAGGGGTGAGGCGGAGTGGAGCAGAGAAAGTCACGCTCCTGGGCAGCAGTTCTCCAGGAGAAGCAGCCTGGTAAGAATGAGGAGAGCTGGGTTTGAGAGTAAAGGAATTCAGAGGTAAGAGAAAGCTAGAGCAGGAGTTTTGTCACCCTGGGGTCTTTAGGAAACAGCAGTAGGCCCAGAAAGAGAAAGTGAGTCAGCTATGGTGGTGCTCGATTGTTTTCCATAGGGATTCTAGCAGGAATGGACGAGCCTGTGAGGGTGTAAGATGCTGCTAGTGGGGGTGTGCGGTCACTCCCTCATGTTCTCTACCTCTGCTGAACCCTTTCAAGTACCTGGCCTCTAGGTGTCGCTGTGCTCTGGGACTCAGTCTTCTTCAGGCTCACTCCTCTGTCCATGGTTAAATGTCATCAGTACATTGATGCCTTCACAATTTCTATCTCCATATTTCCACTTTAACTGGCACTGTGAACGTCAGACTCATGTATGCAACTCTACTTGACAGACTGCCATGGTCTAAAAGGTGACCAGTGAGCATGGCAAAAAGAGCTGATTTGTTCTACATCTGCTCCTTCTGTGACTTCTCCAGGTCAGGAAATAGCAACTTTGTTCTTTCTGAAGCGGGTGTGCACACAAGTATGTGCATACACACACACACACACACACACACACGAGAGAGAGAGAGAGAGAGAGAGAGAGAGAGAGAGAGAGAGAGAGAGAGAGAGAGAGAGAGAGAGACTGACTGTATATTTTTTTGCTATTCCTTGTATTTGATGACAAGTAATCAAACACTCTCCTACTCTAAACTATGCCCAGAACCTCAGTCTCTTCCCGTCTCTGCCACAGCTTCCTCACTGTGGCTCTAGCTACCGTCTCCCTTCTGGACTTAGGTTACTACTCTTGGCACATTGATTGATAGGCAATGTTTGGTATTAGATCCACAGACGGGAAGACCTCACTTCATTCATTGCCTAGCCCAGTGCGTGGTCCACAGAACTCAGTGTGTGAGACTTGATAGGTAATTCAGTAAAGAATGTAAGGATGTATGTTAACCATATGTCCTTTCAAGAGTTTACAGAGAGAGAGAGGTGGAGGGGCATATATGTCTGGACACTGCCATTCATTTACAGAATCTCACCATTTCCCATCTTTCTGTCGTAACTGCACATCTGACAAAGGTCACCAGTCTGACAAGGCAATCCACAGTGCCTTCTGATATCCTTACCTTCCATGGTGTTCTTTCTCACCCATATGCACCCTGCCCTTTCACCCTCTGTCTCCATGCGGTGTAAGTTTCTTTATGTCATTTCTAAACATTATTAGTATTTTGATTTAATTGTTTTTTCTCAAGACAGGGTCTTACTCTATAGCCCAGGCTACGTTGGCACTCACTTTGTAGCCCAGGCTAGCGGGTTGATGATCCTCCTGCCATACTCTCCTGAATGCTGGAGTTATAGATAGACATGTGCTCCACATCTTGCTGAGATTTAGTATATAAATGCTACTTTTTTTCCTCTCAAATTATGACTTTGTACTTTAAAAATACTCCTTTCTGAAAGCATGACTTTTATTATAAGTTTATTCAGTGGCCACTTATCTGAGGCGTGAAGTCTGGCCTCAAAATGATAAAATGATTTTTACTGTTTGGCCCCCTTCATTATCAGGACACATGTCCTCATGCAGCCTCTGCTGGGGTTTGCTGCTTGCTGATGAAACCCCAACTCTGGCCACATCTTTAAGTTGACATTTTTTTTTTCTTAACCCTAAAGAAAAAAATGTAAGCTCACATATTTATTTATTTATTTATTTATTTATTTATTTTAATTTTAGCAATGACTAAAATGACTTCCCAGTGAGGTGAATAGCCACACAGGTACTTGATTCTTAATCCCAGCACTTGGGAGGCAGAGGTAGGCGGATTTCTGAGTTCAAGGCCAGCCTGGTCTACAAAGTGAGTTCCAGGACAGCCAGGGCTATACAGAGAAACCCTGTCTCGAAAATACCAAAAACAAAAAACAAAAAACAAAAAAAAAAAAAAAAAAAACAGGTACTTGATTCTTAAGCAAATCTTCACTGAGAGTTCAGCTGTCTTGGTTTTTGTTTTTTGTTTTTAAACTGGGAAGTTTTGGCCTCCTTCCCAAAGAGGTAGTCTGTTCTCCCTGCCATTTTTTCTTCAGGCTTCATGGCTGAACACATGGAGGAACACAGAATTTTGAGCTATTGCAGAGCTCAAAGTTAGGGATTTTGTCAGGATGCCCTTTGTTATAGCATGCTAAGGCTGATGAAGAAATCAGTGCCTTTTATAGATAGAACCACAGTATAATCCTACTTGGCTATGGAGTACAGAAGGATCTGTGAATTAAAATTAATATGATTTTTTAATTCATGGTGCCTTTTATTTCAACATTTTTAGTTAAGAGTAATACTTTTGTCAGATTCTCATTCTCACTGCAAATCTCTAAAGATTCCACAGTCTCTGTTTTAAGGTCACTTGAGAAAAATCAAATTTAAGATTTATGGAAAAGGCTTAAATAATCTGGCTTCAGGACATTAGCCAAATGGTGTTGAGTTTGTCTTTAGTTATATTAAGTTATTAATAATCAATCTCCTCTTTTCAGCATATAGAGGTCACCTGTGAAGAATTACCAAAACGAGAAGTCTGCCAGCTGCATCAAATTTTGCTACTGATAATCAACAGCTATGATTATTATCAACATACCCTTTTCTTTAGTTGAGATTTTTCTCTGTGAGATTTCACTAAGTAGAAGAGAAATCCTTTTTGTTCATATGTAGAGTTCTCTGGTTTCTAAGTTAGGTTTAATTATTGAAAATTAATTATTATTCTTCAGTGTGTCTTAACTGTCACCTTATTTTTAAAGTATAACTTCAGAGCCTCTTATGTTATGCATATTTTTTGTATCAATGGCCTGTTGACGTAAATATTTTTATGAGCTTATACAGTGTCCTATAATGGAAAAAAAGAATAAAGTCTTGATTAGGAAGATGATGGCTCTGTATTAAACACATGTTCAAAGTAGACTAGACATGTTTTGAACAGGAACCTTTGTAAGACTGCCCAACTGTGGTCAGGCAGTAGCTAGGTCCCGTTCTGTCCTCTATTCCCGTGAAAGCACACTTGGTAATTTTCCCACACCACCAAATGGGATAAACAAGAGCTCAGAGATGGTAATTTCCATTTAATGTGGCAGTGATTTCCCTCAGCTCTGAGAACAAAACCTCCTTTACAGCCCTGGAGTTAATTCTCTAACCT
>NW_022196891.1:49428602-49430221 GCF_008632895.1 Mastomys coucha | reverse complement strand
CAAGGCCTTCCTGTTGGAGATTAGATGTGGCTCTTTAGGGGAAGGCCTAATCCATTGCTCTTGCACAGCGAGTCTAGATAAAAGGAGGCAGTCCATGGTTTTAAGGCATTTTATTGTAGAAAACAGTAAGAGAGAGAAGGTAGAAAAGTGGAGGCTGGCCATGGCCACGCGGAGAGAGTGAGAGGAAGGGAATGGGGAGAGATGGGGAGCAAAGGGGCAAAAAGCAAGGGAGAGAAACATGAATAAGAGAGAGAGAGAGAGGAGGGGTCAAGCAGCTCCTTTTATTGTGGGTTGGGCTACCTTGTTGTTCCCAGGTAACGGGCGGATGTCACAGTTCTCTTGTCTCTTTTGCCTTGTTCCTCAGTTAGAAGCAAGTCATGGTTTCCACCTTCATCAGATCTCGTGCCTCATTAGGAAAGAGCAGTGACAGGAATGGGAAAAAATAAAAACAAGAACAACCCAACAAAAGCCAGGAATAGCATGCCCGAGTAATAGGCTTCCTTGGTCTGTAGTTGACCTGAGCTCCCTTGACCGTGCCTGAGACCCACTTTTTCTTGATGAAAGACTTTGACAACTTCAGATTCCCTTGCTGCCTCACAAGGCTTGAAGCATGTGTTTCTGTCACTCCAGCATGGCAGTTACAGATCCAAGAGTCCTAAGATCCTTAATTCCTGCTGTGTCATTCTGGACTGAATGTAAGGAATTCTTTCTTTCGTTGTGGTACTAGAGAAAGCAATCTGAAAGCATTTCAGACAAATGTGAAGCTTAACGAAGGTCAGATCACTGAGTCAGAGCTAGGTAACAAGACCAAAATGGCCTTTCAAGTCTAAGGCCAGCACTCAATTTCACTGTACAGTTTGGGTTGTTGATTTCAGAATGTTTTCTGTGGCTGAAAGCTGTTCTGCCGGAGCCAGCTAGATACCCGCTAATGTGAACAATGTCCTAAGACAGTCTGAAGGGAGGGAAATAAGTTTCTCATTTTAGTGAAACAACTAGGTGAAGTGGCCTGTTGAAGTAACTTTGTAATTGAGTTTACATTAGATTTTTCCATTAGAGCCTGAATCCTTAAGAACAGAGCAGGATTCACTAGTTGCACAGGGTAGCAGGGACAGGATCCTCTCAGCCTCCAAGTGATGGCAGCGGATCTGCAACCTTCTCTGCCCCTTCCCTGCAAGCAGAGAGCCTGCCTTCAGGGAATGCATTAACCCAGGGACTCAGGTGAGATCCGCCATTTTCTCTCCAGTGACTTTCTAAGGTGGGACCAGTTGGGAGGCACAGGCCTCACAAGTCACAGAGCAGCCTGGTCAGGATCATTTCTACCTCAGACCACACCACGAGGGACAACAGACCCACAGCCCTCTCTGCACCTTTCCCACAAGGAGAGAGCCTGTCTCCAGGGTGTGCTCTGACCTCAGGATGGACAACTGATCCACAGCCGTTTATGCCCAGGATTTACCAGAGGAGACCTGATCTCCCAGAAGTACTGACACAGGCTTACAGACCCACAGGAGGAACAAGCTCTAGTCAGAGACAGCAAGAGAATCTAACACTAGAGATCAACAGATGGTGAAAGGCAAATGCAAGAATCCTACCAACAGAAACCAAGACTACTTGGCTTC
>NW_022196891.1:49426853-49427697 GCF_008632895.1 Mastomys coucha | reverse complement strand
GACTATGAAAGCTAGAAGATCCTGGGCAGATGTCATACATACCCTAAGAGAACACAAATGCCAGCCCAAGCTACTATACCCAGCAAAACTCTCAGTCATCGTAGATGGAGAAACCAAAGTATTCTATGACAAAACCAAATTCACACAATGTATTTCCACAAATCCAGGCCTTCAAAGGGTAATAAATGGAAAACACAAGGAGGGGAACTACATCTCTGAAAAAGCAAAAATGTAATCTTCCAACAAAACTAAAAGAAGATAGCCACATGAATGGTATTCCAGCTCTAACAACAAAAATAACAGGAAGTAACAATTACTTTTCCTTAATATCTATTAATATCAATGGACTCAATTCCCCAATAAAAAGACATAGACTATCAGATTGGGTATGTAAACAGGACCCAACATTTTGTTGCATACAGGAAACCCAGCTCCGTGACAAAGACAGACACTACCTCAGAATAAAAGGCTGGAAAACAATTCCCCAAGTCAATGGTGTCAAGAAAAAAGCTGGAGTAGCCATTATAATATCGAATAAAATCGACTTTCACCCTAAAGTGATCAAAAAAGATAAGGAGGAACACTTCATATTTATCAAAGGTATGATCTACCAAGATGAATTCTCAATTCTGAACCTCTATGCTCCAAATGCAAGGGCATCTACATTCATAAAAGAAACTTTACTAAAGCTCAAAGCACACATTACACAGCACACAATAGTAATGGGAGATTTCAATACCCCACTCTCTGCAATGGCCAGATCATGGAAACAAGACACTAAACAAGGACACAGTGAGACTAACAGAAGTTATGAAACAGTTGGATTTAACAGATATCTATAGAA
>NW_022196891.1:49421145-49426128 GCF_008632895.1 Mastomys coucha | reverse complement strand
TGGAAAACCTGGATGAAATGGACAGTTTTCTAGACAGATACCAGGTACCAAAGTTAAATCAAGATCAGGTCAGTGATCTAAACAGTCCCATATTTGCTAATGAAATAGAAACAGTCATTAATAGTCTCCTAACCAAAAAAAGCCCAGGACCAGATGGGTTTAGTGCAGAGTTTTATCAAACCTTCAAAGAAGACCTAATATCAACACTCCACAAACTATTCCACAAAATAGAAACTGAAGGTACTCTACCCAATTCGTTCTATGAAGCCACAGTTACTCTTATACCTAAGCCACACAGACCTAACGAAGAAAGAAAACTTCAGACCAATTTCCCTTATGAATATCGATGCAAAAGTATTCAATAAAATTCTTGCAAACCAAATGAAAGAACACATCAAAACGATCATCCACCATGATCAAGTTGGCTTCATCCCAGGGATGCAGGATGGTTCAATATACGGAAATCCATCAATGTAATTCACTATATAAACAAACTCAAAGAAAAAACCATACGATCATCTAATTAGATACTGAGAAAGCAATTGACAAGATCCAACATCCTTTCCTGATAAAAGTCTTGGAGAGATCAGGAATTCAAGGCCCATACTTAAACATAATAAAAGCAATATACAGAAAACCAGTAGCCAACATCAAACCAAATGGAGAGAAATTTGAGACAATCCCACTAAAATCAGGAACTAGTCAAGGCTGCTCACTCTCTCCCTACCTATTCAATATTGTACTTGAAGTCTTTGCCAGAGCAATTAGACAACAAAAGGAGATCAAAGGGATACGAATTGGAAAGGAAGAAGTCAAATTATCACTCTTTGCTGATGATATGATAGTATATTCAGTGACCCCAAAAATTACACCAGAGAGCTCCTAAACCTGATAAACAACTTCAGCAAAGTAGCTGGATACAAAATTAACTAAACAAATCAGAGGCCTTCGTCTACACAAAGGATGGACAGGCAGAGAAAGAAATTAGGGAAACAACACCCTTCACAATAGTTACAAATAATATAAAATACCTCTAACTAAGCAAGTAAAAGATCCGTTTGAGAATAACTTTAAGTATCTGAAGAAGGAAATTGAAGAAGATCTCAGAAGATGAGAAGATCTCCCATGCTCATGGATTGGCAGTATTAATATGGTAAAAATGGCCATCTTACTGAAGGCAATCTACAGATTCAATGCAATCCCCATCAAAATTCCAATTCAATTCTTCACCAACTTTGAAAGAGAAATTTGCAAATTCATCAGGAACAACAAAAAACCCAGGGTAGCCAAATCTATTCTCAACAATAAAGGAACTTCTGGTGGAATCACAGTCCCGGACCTTAAGCTGTACTACAGAGCAATTGTGGTAAAAACTGCATGGTATTGGTACAGTGACAGGCAGGTAGATCAATGGAACAGAATTGAAGACCCAGAAATGAACCCACACATCTATGGTCATTTGATCTTTGACAAAGGAGCTAAAACCATACAGTTGAAAAAAGACAGCATTTTTAACAGATGGTGCTGGCTCAGCTGGTGGTTAGCATGTAGAAAAATGCAAATCGATCCATTTCTATCTCTGTAGAAAGCTCAAGTCCAAGTGGATCAGGGACCTTCACATCAAACTAGATACACTGAAACTAATAGAAAAGAAAGTGGGAAAGAACCTCGAGCACATGGGAACAGGGGAAAATTTCCTGAACAGAACACCTATAGCTTATACTCTTAGATCAAGAATTGACAAATGGGACCTCAAAGCTGCAAAGCTTCTGTAAGGTAAAAGACACTGTCAATAGGACAAAGTGCCAACCAACAAATTGGGAAAAGATCTTTACCAATCCTATATCTGATAGAGGGCTAATATCCAATGTATGCAAAAAACTCAAGAAGTTAGACTCCAGAGAACCAAATAACCCTATTAAAAAATGGGGTACAGAGCTAAACAAAGAATTCTCAACTGAAGAATACCGAATGGCTGAGAAGCACCTAAAGAAATATTTAACATCCTTAGGCATCAGGGAAATGCAAATCAAAACAACCCTGAGATTCCACCTCACACCAGTCAGAATGGCAAAGATAAAATACACAGGTGACAGCAGATGCTGGAGAGGTTGTGGAGAAAGAGAAACACTCCTTCATTGCTTCATTGCTGGTGGGATTGTAAGCTGGTACAACCACTCTGGAAATCAGTTTGGTGCTTCCTCCTGAAATTGGGCATAGTTCTACTAGAGGACCCAGCTATACCACTCCTGGGCATATACCCAGAAGATGCTCCAACATGTAAGAAGGACACATGCTCCACCATGTTCATAGCAGCCTTATTTATAATAACCAGAAACTGGAAACAACCCAGATATCCCTCAACAGAGGAATGGATACAGAAATTGTGGTACATCTACACAATGGAATACTACTCAGCTATTAAAAACAATGAATTTATGAAGTCCTAAGAGAAATGGATGGATCTGGAGAATATCATCCTGAGGGAGGTAACCCAATCACAAAAGAACACACATGGTATGTACTCTCTGATAAGTGGTTATTAGCCCAGAAGTTCGGAATACAGGAAGAACAACCCACAAACCACAAAAAACTCAAGAAGAAGGAAGACCAAAATGTGGACACTTCATTCCTTCTTAAAAGGGGTAAAATACCCATAGAAAGAATTGCAGAGACTAACCATGGAGCCGAGACTGAAGGAAGGACAAGCCAGCCTGATATAGCTATCTCCTGAGAGGCTCTAACAGTACCTGACTAATACAGATGTAGAGGCTCACAGCCATCCATTGAACTGAGTACAGGGTCCCCAATGAAGGAGTTAGAGAAAGGACCAAAGGAGCTGAAGGGTTTGCAGCCCCTTAGGACGAACAACAATATGAACTAACTAGTACCCTCAAAGCTCCCAGGGACTCAACCACCAACCAAGGACTATACATGGTGGGGCTGATTGTTTTGGCAGCATGTGTATAGTAGAGGATTGTAAAGTCGATCATCAATGGGAGGAGAGGCCCTTGGCCGGATCTGTGGCCCAGTGTAGGGGAATGCCAGGGCCAGTAATTGGGAGAGGGTGGGATGGTAAGCAGGGGGAGGAGGGAGGCAATAGGGGTTTGTTCTTGTTGTTTTTTGTTTTTTGTTTTTTTGTTTTGTTTTGTTTTTGTTTTTGTAGGAGAAACTGGGAAAGGAGAAATCATATGACAAAGAAAATAATAAATAAAAAGAAAAAAGAACAGAGCAGGAAACCATATATTTTAAAAACACACCTCTGCCCCAATTCCCACAATAGCTGCTACTTTGCAGACTCAGTAACTATTTGACCAATAAAGCATGCTGTATGTAGACATGGGTCTTAGTGGCTTGCTTTTTGCTTGGAGGGAAATTTAAACAGTCCGCATGGACAGCAGAGGGTGCTGTAGGCTAAGCGCATCTCCCGACTGCAGGCTGGGGTTAGCTTGTGGTTTTTCTTGAGAAGAGTTCTTGAATTGTTTCAAACTGTGGGAAGTGGTATGAATAAAAATACAAATAAGTCTTATGTGCCCACACCCCCTCTCTCTGACAGGCCTTTAAAACTATGCACTACCCACATAAGCAAAGGCCTGTTGTGGGGAGGGGTGAGTGGGAGAGACTTCTTTCCCCCCAAATCCATATGCATTTCATTTTTGCTTGCTAAAGCCTGATTTATTCACTGAGACTCAGGATTAGTTACCTAGCACACAAGGCCTCAGCTCTCAAGCTGCTCTCTACTGGCCAAATACCTACAGTAAAAGACATGAATTGCTGCTCTATTCCATTTCAGCTTGTGCCACGGGCTGGCCGATCTGGGCCTCCCTCAACCTGCGGGAGAAACGGGGGTCCTAGTCAAGTCGACAAGGCGTAGGTGAATAAATGATGGCAGAGACGACACATGAAGTACAGGACCTGAATGTATTTCTTAAAAATGGCATCCGACTTTTACAGTCATTGTAAGAGAGAGATGGTAAATCTGGCAGCTCAATAGTTGAGGTACATCTGAGGCTCTCTGAAACATGCTGGGTCTAAAGCAGTAGCTATCTCCTCTGGACTGGTACTGCATCCCCCGGGACCAAGCGCTCTGGGCCTGGGGGAATGCGGACTGCATGAATCTGAGTCCTAACTCATCTAAGTTCTAGTGCGAGTCACGCATGCGAGTCCAAGTCCTTGTCCTCCTGTGTAAAGTGAAAAGCAGGCTTAAGTAGCATACAGCAAGCAAGGCAAATTACAAGAGTCACGTAGGCAGGTGGGTTACAGCAAGAGGCGCTGGACTGAGGTCACGTAGACAAGTGACCGAACATCAAGGTCAGTGGGGGTTTGGTCGTCAGGTGTGAAGAGGAGTGGAGCCCTCCCTGTTGAGGCATTTTGGTATTCCTAGGCTAATTCTCTGATTCTGCTGGAGGCAATGACCAGGAGGGTCTGACCTGACACTCTAGCTAATGTCCTTAAGTGAGGGAAACCCTTTATTACTCTCTAGTATGCAATATTTCTAGCTATGGTAAACTATTATTGCCCTAAGGAATGTGCCTGACTCTTGTTAGCTCTAGCAAGGCAGATACTTTGAGAGAAATTGCAAGCTATGGACAGCTTGGTATTAAACTAGGATAGTTGGAAACATTGTGCTGGCCAGAAAACAGTGCCCAATCTTAGCCATTTACAAACCATTACTTGGAGTACCTTTATGCCTAATTATGAGGGTGTACTGACGATTGGAAAGACTGATCTGGAACACGTCTGAGTTAGGGGATACTAGCGACTGTATCTATCTAGGAGGCACAGAACTCCTTTTGGATTCTTATTGCCTCTTATCCTTTATCAGGATTTTATCCCCGATATTTTGGATGTGACTGGAGTAGAGGAGTGTGCGTAGCAAGCTTGCTTCCTTCTTTCTCTCTAGTTGGAAGGAGAGGAGGAAAAGGCCTTGTGGGATTTCTCTCTGGCTGTTCTCCCTTGGAGTTCCTGGTCAGCTGAGTGCCG
>NW_022196891.1:49419069-49419857 GCF_008632895.1 Mastomys coucha | reverse complement strand
CCAGATGGATGCTGGCAATATAAACAGAAGAATACTTGTCACATGGCACACAGAGCATGTCACCCATAGGGGGTAGGCCTTAACAGTTTCTGATGAGCTTTCAAACACTCATTGGATGGACGCCATTTCTTTCCCTTCAAAAATGTACATTAGAGGAAATACAAAGAAAAATGGGATGTGCATTTCTCAAGGAGTTTATCTCCTGCTTTAAAGGAGAATGATCTATGTATGAAGCAAACTGGAAACACAACAATGGAGGGTGGCTTGGACATTCTAAATGGTCAGTGTACTGTGCTGTGTCTCTCAGCCCTTGTCCTGATTCCCATAATAAAGCTGATGCTATTTAGCTATTATTACTATTAAGCTGTCCTCTGAAGTTGGAGAAAAATTAACACCTTAGTAGTTAAGTAAAGGCTTCCTGTGGTAGCAAGTGATGGAGTGGGCCATTGGGTAAGTGCCTGTCTCTCAATACCTGCCTCACTTTTCAGACAACTATGTTGCTTCTGTAAGATTAAGTTTTCAAACTGTACTGTGGGAACTTAGCCATTAGTTAAACTCAGTGGGAGATCAGCTCCCAGAACCTAGAAACAGTGGGAGACCAGCAGCTTCCAGAACCCAGAAACTAGGAGACCAGGACGACCTGGCAGAGAAAAGGTAACAAATGACTGCCAGGTGGCTAATCTGCCCCTGAACCCTAGTGAGAGCCAGCACCAATCAAAAACCACCCCATACCTTCCCCTTACCCCAGTCTTCCCTTTTGCCCCAGCAACTGTACAGGAATAAAAAGC
>NW_022196891.1:49413467-49418262 GCF_008632895.1 Mastomys coucha | reverse complement strand
TGGATTTTTGGAGAGCAGGTCTACATATTTTCTGAATATTCTCAACATTTAATCAGTTTTTTGTAAGAGGCGATGAATGTTCACTCCAAGTGGCTGCACTTGGTTTTTGGAGACCAGCAGGCATTTGCAGTAGTATGTGTTGAGAGTTCAGAGGAGCAGTAGGAGAGCCTGGGCCCAGCTGTCTCCCAAGGATGGGTTAGAGCATAAGACAGCAGCCACCGATGACTTCACTTAAGAAATGATCGATTTACTTCCATCCCCTGGGACCAGAAGTGTGTCGGGAGGGACTGGAAGTGTGTGGGGAGGGACGGGAAGTGGCTGGCCTGTGACAGGAAGTGACTCTGCTCTAACAGATCTCAGGAGACCAGCACTGGGACCTCAGCTGTGTGTGAAGCTCGACGTGTTTTGCTCATTGGACACAGGCTGACTCTAAGTGGATGATGGTGAGTGGGGAAGAGTGTGAGGCAGGGGGTTGACTGCGAGTGATCTGTATGAGGCAGGTGGATGACTGTGTAGGTGCACACACGGACTTTGTGAGGAGCGTGGAGGGGAGCTGAGGTAGGGGGATGGGCTCATTGGATGCAGGCTGGCTTTAACCTCCAAAGGGCTCAACCACCTTCCTGTCCATACAGCTGTACTTTCCTATTTCTTGGGTAGCTGAGTGGATCCACAGAAGGGGGGATCTGAAGTGTGTCAGGAGGAAGCAGAAGTATGTTGGGAGGAACACACATACACACACATGCGTACATTCACACACACATAAACACACACACACAAATACACATACACACACACATACACAAACATATACAAACACATACACACAGTTACACACATAAACATATACACATACACACACATACACACACATACACACACATACACACATATACACACATACACACACATACACACACACATAAACACACATATACACACACACATACACAATGTACTGTCTGGTTTTGTGTGTCAACTTGACACAGGCTGGAGTTATCACAGAGAAGGGAGCTTCAGTTGGGGAAGTGCCTCCATGAGATTCAGGTGTAAGGCATTTTCTCAATTAGTGATCAAGGGGATAGGGCCCCTTGTGGGTGGTGCCATCCCTGGGCTGGAAGTCTTAGGTTCTATAAGAGAGCAGACTGAACAAGCCAGGGGAAGCAAGCCAGTAAGGAACATCCCTCCATGGCCTCTGCATCAGCTCCTGCTTTCTGACCTGCTTGAGTTCCAGTCCTGACTTCCTTGGTGATAAACACCAATATGGAAGTGTAAGCTGAATAAACCCTTTCCTCCTCAACTTGCTTCATGGTCAAATGATGTTTGTGCAGGAATAGAAACCCTGACTAAGACAAATACACAGACACACACACACACACACACACACATAAACACATACAAACACGTACCTACACACACATACACACACATACACATAAACACAAACATAAACAAGCACACAAATACACACACACATATGCATATACACACATATCCACATACACATACACATAAACATACACATACACACACACACATATACAAATATACATACACATATACACATGCACATATACCCACCCACATACATACATTCACACACACATAAACAAACACACATACAAATACACACACACATACAAACACACATGCACACACTTACACACACACTGTTGTACAGATTCTGAGTTCAATTCCTAGCAACCACATGGTGGCTCCAAACAATCTGGTATGTCTGAAGACAGCTACTACTATGTACTTGTATACATAAATAATTCTTTAAAAAAAATAAAAAGGAAGGAAGAAAGAAAAAGAAAGGGAAACCTGTTGAGAAGGGATTATGGAAATGTTATGTGATAATCTAGGTGGGAGTTCCATAGGCATGTGTAAAGAACAAAGTAAAGATGCGTACATTTTGAGGGATATAATGTGTAGATTATAAAAAACTTGAAGTAGCTGGGCTGCAGAGTAGGCTCAGAGTTAAGGCCACTTGTTGCTCCTAATTAAACTCAGGTTCAATTCTCAGCACCCATGTGATGGCTCACAACTGTACTCCAGTCCCAGAAGATCTAATGCCCCCTTCCAGGCATGCCCGTAGTACACAGACATTCACACAGGTGAAACACTTAGATACATAAAATAATAGAAATAAATAATCTAATTTTTGTCAAGATTGAAACTTCTATCTTCTGTCTGTCTGTATGTTTAGTAAAGGTCCTAATGGGATATGAGCAGGAGTAAAAGAATAAGAATTCTTCTTCAAGAAAGTGAGGTTTGGTTTTGTTATTTTCTCAAAATTAGCTTGGAGGGAGACAATTATCCTTAGGACTTGTTGATGTAATCCACTGGCAACATGTACATTGGTGTGAGCACAAACATGCACATGACAGGAATGAGCATGAGCACCCGTGTTCACACACACACAGGAACAATTTATTTATTCAGCATTACATCACAAGTTTTCTACAAGGGTTTTTAAGGGAAAGCCAGAGATGAGATCCTTTGCTTACTTGAAGTTTTCCAATGGGAGAGATGGAGCTGGGTGTGGTGGTAGACACATTTAATCCTGGCAGACACTCACAAAGGTGCAACAGAAAGATGATGAGTTCAAGGCCACCCTGGGCTATTAGTGAAACTGTGGAAAGATATAGAGAGGAAGGGAGGGAAGAAGGAGATATTCTGGGTACACTCAACAGGAGCCTAAAGGGGAGGGGTTTCTACACCTAGGCTTGACATTTCTTTTCCTTTGTCTTTTTTTGTTAAGAATTATTAATTATTATACATAAGTACACTGTAGCTGGCATCAGACGCACCAGAAGAGGGCATCAGATCTCATCACGGGTGGTTGTGAGGCACCATGTGGTTGCTGGGATTCAAACTCAGGACCTTCGGAAGAGCAGTCAGTGCTCTTACCCACTGAGCCATCTCTCCAACCTGGACTTGACATTTTCTAGCTTTGGAAATCTAAAAAGTGTCTTTAATTTCTCAACTCAAGAACCATAATATTTCTAAACTACATTTTACAGATCTAAAATATTAATGTTGAATTTTAGACTATGTCAGTTTCAGAGGACATACATAGTTAGCTGTCTTTGGTAACTAACTCTAGTGTCATGTTATAGTGATTTACAGTGTTGGTATAGCTCCAGATTTAGCTTTTGTTCCTTCCTTTCCAAGTCAAGGTCTCATCTCTGTTTGGGTGTTTGAGATTCCACCCTTGCGGGTTTTTTTTTTTTAACTTTTATTGCATTATGATGAGAAAAGTTACATGATTTAAATGTATCTGAATTTGTTAACATTTAAAAATATATTTTAGGTAAATAGAATTAAATCACATTCTTGTTTCCATTTTGAATCCTAACTCCTCCCAGAGACCCCCCTTCAATGCATATAATACCTTTTGTCATATTCCTTAAAATTTATAAAATACTACAACAATAAAAATAAGTATTGTAAAAGTTGTTTGATATAAAACAACAATCGAATTAACAGTCTTATGTAGATGCTCGTCTACAGCAATAGTGAAAATGCATTTTTCTCAATATAAATTTTAAATAACTCCAAATATTAACTGTATATTTTAAAATAATACAGCACTACTAGTATTTTCTTAAATGAACATAAATATATAAAGTGTTTTTGTTTGTTTGTTTTGTATTTAGTAGAGTTTAAAATCTTGGCTCTTACTGTGGTGCAAGCCCAAAATAAGAACAATTTTTAGACATTGGGTTTCATTGTAATAAGGCTGTACTTCAATCATCCTCACATTACCAAAGGATTTTACCTCCATCATAGCTAAGATGAGACTTGACAGTTCTGCTGCACCAAGAAATTAATTGTAGGCACGATTTTTGGATACAGACTTCCTGCTATGGTCAATGCTATATGACTTGAGTAAGTGACTTCATTCTCAGCCCACAGAGAACAGGTTACATTCATTTAAGAAATGGTGTATTAAGATGGTCTATCCATAAAGTCATTCACCAACTGTTTCAATGAACAGTGGTCTGCTTGGAGGATGATACAGACATTGGGTGAGCGTAAGAATTTGGTTCATTAGCTGTGGTAATTTGAAAAAGCATTCATCTCAGAGAAAGAATAACTTATAAAGTACTCTTCTTCAAACTTGATACAAGAGTTACAAATGTCAAGCAAAGCATTCAGTCTCAGTCTTTGTTGTTCTCTTACAAGCCACCTCCCTAGTTAATCGTCTGTGTTTCTTTTGGGTATATAAATACTTTTGAAATAGATACACTGTTCTGAAAACCATGGTATAGTGTAAAGACAAGAAATAAACAATACTACTAATAGAGAGGCTGAGATAGGAGAAGCAAGATTTCAAGACCTTTATGTTGTTGTGTACAGCCAGACACTGTCATGAACAAACAAGCTGAAAGTGTATAAAGATTGTACAATATTGGACCTATTTCTCCAACTACCAAACTAGAGAGACCATTAGATAACAATCAACAAATTTCTAATTCCTCATATTTTTGGATTTCAATCGATTAGGATATGTTGGTAATATTAATTTTCATATTAAGATATTAAGAAAAAGTAATTGTGACTTCCTGTTATTTTTGTTGTTAGAGGTGGAATTAGGTTTGTGTGGATTTGTTGAAAGATTATTTTCTTGCTTCTTCTAGGGTGTAGTTTTGCTCTTTATGTTAATGTTTTCCATCTATTATCCTTTATAGGGCTGGATTTGTGGAAAGATATTGTGTAAATTTTGTTTTCCATCTATGGTAATTGAGAGTTTTGCTGGGTATAGTAGCCTGGGCTGGCATTTGTGTTCTTG
>NW_022196891.1:49409088-49413186 GCF_008632895.1 Mastomys coucha | reverse complement strand
CATCTATGACTCCTGATTTCTTTCCTAGGTTTTGTATCTCCAGGGTTGTTTCTCTTTCTGATTTCTTTGTTGTTTCTATTTCCATTTTAGATTCTGGATGGTTTGGCTCATTTTCTTCACCTGTTTGATTGTGTTTTCCTGTAGTTCTTTAAGGGATTTTTGTGTTTCCTCTTGAAGGGCTGTTTACCTGTGTTCTCCTGTATTTCTTTGAGGGTGCTATTTATGTCTTTCTTAAATTCCTGTATCATCACCATGATAAGTGATTTTATATCTGAATCTTGCTTTTCTGGTGCCATGGTGTGTCCAGGACTTGCTATGGTGGGAGAATTGGGTTCTGATGGTGCCAAGTAACCTTGGTTTTTGTTGTTTATTTTCTTACGATTGTCCCCCACCATCTGGTTATCTCTAGTGCTACCTGCCCTTGCTAAATCTGACTGGAGCCTGTCCTTCCTGTGATCCTGGTTGTGTCAGAACTTCTTAGAGTCAAGCTGTCTCTGTGATCCTGTGATCCTGTGATCCTATGACTCTGGGCTTGTTAGAGCACCTGGGAGTGCAGTTTCCTCTGGGTGTTGTGGGACTGGCTGTGGAGCTTGCCCCCAAGGTCTGCTCAGTACACCAGCCCAGAGAGACTGGAAGCAACCAGAGCCACTGGGCTGGTGTAGTTCCTGTGTGCCTGGTCCCGCTGGTTTGAGTTACTCCCGGTGTTGGGACAGATGTTGGGTCCTCCTCACCTCTTATCCTCAGTGTGTTAGAGCTTCTGGGGTTGGAGCTTCCTCTGGGTGTTGTGGGACCAGTGAAAACATTGCATTTTAAGTGAGAATCACGATGCACAAATGTTATACCCCAGGATAAGGTTCCTTGCTGACGAGCAGTTCACCTCTCTTCTGTACTTCTGTACTGTCAGTACTTAGGAAATGGTATGTTCTGCAAGCTCATCTCCCAGAAATGTGCTCTGTTAGCTGCAAGGAATCAGTTAGCTTTAGCCTGTCCTGACTGTAGTGTACCCTGGGAAGAGCCATTATGAACAGAAGGTTTTCAGGCATTGCTTTTTATACAATTTATCATTGCCCAAGTTCCTAGTTTATGAGTTAATTTCCTCAAGTGTAGGTACAGTTAAGAGAAACTGGGCAATGGTGGCACTTTGGAGGCAGAGGCAGGCAGATTTATGCAAATTCAAAGCCAGCCTGATCTACAGAAAGACACTGTCTCAGAGAGGAAAAAGAAGGTTAGGTGGGATATTTTAAGTCTCTAGGTACTTATACTGTGGGTGAAGGGCCACTGACTAAGCTTATGGGCTTATGCTAGTGGGAAGTAAAGTCATCCCTGTGTGGAATTGTGTTTTCACCTTGATGTATAGAAATAAGAATGCATTAAAACAAGAATAGCCTGTTTGAATTACTGGCCACTGATTCTTCAGTGACCTGCATCCAAGCATTTGTTTGAAAGTATTGTAACCCAAAACTAGGCTTACACCAACTGTTTTCCTTTGATACAGGATTAATGGAAATATCAAGCACCATTTACTCAAATGCATCAGAACCATTTCTTCCTGGAATTTGCAAAGCATTGATTGGCTCATCAATAGATTTCCTTGGACTGAGTTTCAATGAAGAAAAAACTATAGCAGATAGCCTGATAAGTAATCTTGTCAAACTTTATAATGGGGTGATTGCCATCTCCAAAGCCCATGAAGAACAGTATGAAGAAAGTCAAGATAACCGTAAGCCATTCCCCTGTTTCTGCCATTTTCCACCATGATGCCCTCTTCCCTTCGCTCCTTACTTGATGCATCTGGCCAGCATCTCTCCACCGTGTTTAGATGCATCAATGGTTACCGTATGTGAGTTCTCTTATTTGGAGACCATTTCTTGCAGTAATTTTCCTCCTCCTCCTTTCCAAGTGTTCTCCTCTGATCGGGTAGCCCAGGCTTTCACCATCCAAGTTGCTTGTGCCTTTGAGCAGCTTGTGGTTTTGTTCAAACACTGGCTGGCTGAATTTTCACCTTGTACTGGCTCCGCAAGGCTTGGAGATGAACTGAGACAAGATATTAACAACCTCGGAGGCTATTTGCAATTGTTTTTGCAGGTAAGTTGATTTCTTATTTCTGAAGAATTCATTTGTTCTGAAAGTATTTATTGGCTTCCTACCACCTGTATCTTCCCTGAAATTACGTCTGAGGATTTCTGGGTGCTTCCTGTTTTGAGGTCCTGAGACTGGGTGCAATTGCTTTACTGAGCATAGGCTTGTGTGTCCTCTGTGTGTAGAGAGGTTTGCAGGTACTGGTTCATTTTGTCCTCAGGTCAACGCCCAGGTGTGTGTTCTTGCCATTTTATAGATGGAGAACTAGCGGCTTGGGAAATGACTGGCTTGCCCAGTATTGTGTAACTCCTGGGTAACAGGAGATTTGAATGCGCAGGGTCTTGGTCCATTATATTCTGCAAGCCCCCAGTTAAGGTCACTGGAAGAAAGGCAGAGTCTTGCTTTGGCTGTAGCCTGGCTTTCAGTTCCTGCTGAATTAGTAACAAAGCTGTTGATATAGAGGAGAGAAAAGTAATTTTGTTTCCTGCTTACTTTGTATCAAGTAACATTGGGTTTAACCACCAGAAAGAAGCAAGATAAAGCTTGCTTTCTGTGCCTGGATGCATGGGGGTTCTGCTGGACAAAGAAAAGGGATCCCCATCTCTTGCTGTTCTCCTCTCTGCCATGCTGGAAGCGTGGACGTGACCTCGTCACACTCCATCATGGTAGAGCACCAGCTAAGTTGTGTGTGTGCAGCTGCAGGGAGAGGAGGCAAGGAATAGATCTTTGGACCTTCGTGTAAAGAGAGTCCCAGTGAGGCATCATATGGTACTTACATGTGCGTGGCCAGAACTTCCCCTGACCACATGAGGCTCTATCTATCATCAAGAAGTGGTTTTTTTGTTTTGTTTTGTTTTGTTTTTTGTTTTGTTTTTTTTTATTCTAGGCACCTATGAATCAAGTTTAAAACCAAGGATTCCATTACTCTGCAAAAGTAGGAAACTGATGTTAAAAAATATCACATCCTTGACATACAAGGGATCTCTGTGAGAATCTCTTGAGGGGACGTTGGAACATTGGAGAAGGTCAGAGAACAACGTCCGAATTTTCTCTTGCTAGCTGTAAAAAAAATGATATCTTGGTGAGTCCCTAGCACACAAGTACGAGGACATATCTGGGCTACCTCTGAGTTTGGGGTGCCAGGCAACAATGCAGAGGCAAGAGACTGACTTTTCTTGAAGTTTACGCCTCAAATATTGCCATCACGCAAAGTGTACGTGGCAGATACCCACCACGTTTTCTGTAGTAATGTACACACTGAAGTGTTTACATTGGGGGGAGTGTGAGGAGTTCTGCATGTCATGGTGCATGTGTGGAGGTCCAGGGTTGCTTTCAGGAGACAGTTCCCCTTCTCACCCAGGTGGGTTCTGGGGACCAAGCTGAGGTTATCAGGCTTAAAAGCAGGCTCCTTTACCCACTAGGCTGGCCATCTTACCAGCCCCCACTTTCCACATTTCCATAGTATAACTGTTGTGGTGACAAGTCATTTCTGAGTGGCCGAGTGAGGGGAATCTTTACATCAACTTATTTTTTTTTCCCGGATTGTTCTGGGTCTCCCCAGCTTGGTAGGAGCCCTCTTGTGGTTTGTTCTTTTTGTTAACCCTTAGTAAAGCTACTTGTTGCGTCCTCCTTGTCCAGCAACAAAGATGCAACTACAGGAGCTTTTCCTTTTTGCAGTTTATTTCAGGACCCTTTTAAAATGCTTCTCCCTCCTGCTCTTACTTCTGCCTTCTTCTCCTCCTGCTCTAATCTTATGCCTTCTGCCTCCTGCCTCTCTGGAGCTTACTTAAGCTCCACCTCCCGGCCCACCCTCGGCTGTTGAGTACTCCCAAGCTTAGCCAATCCCAATGGGCCATGTAGCAAAAGCAGATAGATCACCAGATGTAGAAGCAACCAATAGTGGTAGCTTAGCCAAATAAGGGCTTTGTTTATAAGGTCTCTCGCTCGGGGATTGGCTCTCCACAGTTCCCCCTTTTAGTTTTTAAACAAAACAGGCAAGAGTAGAGGTCTGATCTCTGG
>NW_022196891.1:49393248-49409036 GCF_008632895.1 Mastomys coucha | reverse complement strand
AGGCAAAAATGAAACATCTAAACTTCTATTGGTACTAAAAAGGTGAGGAAACACTCGAGCATTATGTCCTATCAGCATTGGTCTTGGAAACACCGACAGAATCCTCCATCTCTGCTCTGCTTGGCTCTCTACCAGGAACAGAAGAAGGGTGCTCAGGGCTCTCGGGCACGATCTCTCCATTCTGTGTGGCATACTTCTTTGTCAATTGCTTGGAGACCCAAATGGGATCTCGGCAGTCCTGTGAAAACACACAAACAGAGTCTCTCGCCCACGTCAATATTGGATCCTGGCCATGCCATGAACCTGTCAGAATATCCTTCCACTTCATAAATCCCTTCAAGGAACCTCTGCTGCACTGATGACAATCTTCAGCAGAAAGGCCATCTACATCCAAATTTTAAAAATTTAAGGTAAAAAGAGCAAGAACAATTCTTTCTTTTGGGGTACGGCCTTGGCCAATTCCCCCTTTTTGTTTTTGTAAAAGTTCTTTAAGAGTGTGATGTGCACACTCTACGACGTCCTGTCCTTGAGGATTATATGGCAGTCCATGGGAAATATGAACTTCTATCTATTTACAAAATGACATAAAGGTTTGAGCTGTATAGGCAGGTCCATTATCTAATTTTAGCTGCTGGGGTTTGCCACAAGCAGCCCATGCCTCTAGGCAATGTGAGATGACATTGCATGCCTTTTCTCAACTCAAAGGGGTGGCATGAGTGATCCCAGAACATGTATCTATAGATACATGAACATATTTTAAAGTTCTAAATTCAGAAACATGTGTCACATCCATCTGCCAGATCTTAAGGGGAGACAAGCCCCATGGATTGACACCCATGCCATGGGGATGATGATGGATTATACATTGAGGACAATCTAAGACCACCTGTCGGGCATCAGCTCGAGACAGATGAAATTTTTGTTGTAATGTCCCATCATTTACATGAAAATTTTGATGGAACTGTTTAGCCATTTCCATAGAAGAACTCATGAAAATACACTCCATCTTAGTCCACCAATCCACAATCTCACTTCCTCTATCCAAAGGTCCTGGCAACCTGGTATGAGCTCGAATATGCTGAATAAAAAATGGATTCTTTCTCTGCTAAATTAATTTCTGCAAATTCTCAAATAATACACAAACGGTACTATTAATTTTAATGGGGCCAGCGGTTTCAAGAATTTTAACAGTGTTAACAACATAAGTCAAATCAGACATCAAATTAAAAGCAAATTGGCAACTTTTAAAAACTTCAATTACTAATTTTAATTCAACTACTTGAGGAGAGCCCGGCGAGAATTGACACAACACGGGCTCTTGTTTCTCTACCAAATAGGTCCCACAGCCTGTTTTAGAACCATCAGTAAACATATTTGGGGCCCCAGTTATAGGGGCAGCTGACGTAATCTTTGGAAAGATCACAGGATGCTCTCTAAAGAAGGATTGAGCATCTTGAAAAACTGGGCAGGCGAGCTGGAGCTCTGACCTCACCCCTTGCCAAATCTCTGGGTAAAAGGAGAGGCCTAAACCCCCACTGTTGATTGGATTATAGGGGGGAGGCGCTGACAGCATGCAGCCTGGGGGGCCTTTTTCAGTCTCTGGCCCCCTTTTCTTCTGCTTCTTCCTAAGGGAGCTTTTCTCTATCCTCTCAATTAGATCTTGTAATTCCTCATCTGTATCAGACCAATTTGTGCCTGAGTTCCCCTTTCTTGATTTCACCGACCGCTCCTCTTTCAGCTGTTCTAATGTGGCTTTCCCCTCTATCTCATACAACTTAGAACTAACAGGTCCAACTATAGACTGAGGATTTGTTCTAAACAGTCGAATTGAAACATTTCTTCCCTTAAAGATACAATGTTGGTTCTGTTCTCTGTGCACTAGGCACTCTTCCTGGTAAAAGGCTATCCATTTAAGGAACATGGGTGAGGGGAACACAGCCTTGACCATTTCTTTCCAATCTCTGAGGGTGAGAACCTGGTGGGTAAAGCCCTCAAGGATGGTCTCTACCCAGGATGAATGAGAGCCATCCTTTGCCACTGCTTTCTTTAGTTCTCTAAGGTCTTGGGCTTCCCAGGGATACCAAGCTGTTGCCAGGGTTAACATTAATCAGAAACAGGTGACTAGTATCTCCCAAGCTAAATTCCCCCACCCCCGCATAGGGCTACGTGCTGAAGGCAGCTCTTCCATGGCCTTACAACAGCGCTGATCTTCCAAACAGCTCCTAACGAGCTTCCACACAGGTCTTAACAGCTCTTGAAGAGTCAGAAAAATTGAGTTTGACATTGACAGCTCTTGGAAAGCCAGAAAAATTGAATACAAAACGCCCATGGTTGTCTTTATTATTTTTTTTCTTCCTTTCAGTTTGCTACCGAAACTTTATCGCTCCTTCCTGGAGACTTTATTTTATTGTCTCTACTCCCGAGATCCTTATAGCCTCTACTTCCGAGGTCTTTATTGCCTCTACTTCTGAGGTCCTTATTGTCTCTACTTCCGAGGTCCTTATCATCCCACTTACCTGAGAACTTACCAGCCGGCTTACCCTGACTGCAAAAGGTTCTGAGTCTCAAGAGGTTTTTCCTTCCCCGTCTGTCCAGGCCTCCAACTGTTACTTTTCTTTTACTTTCTCCCGGTCCAGGCCTCCAACTGTTGCGGGGTTTTTCTTTTCTTTTTCCCTATGTGGGCCACCAGTTGTTGGGTCCTCCTCGTCCAGCAAGAAAGACGCAACTACACAAGCTTTTCCTTTTTGCAGTTTATTTCAGGACCCTTTTACAATGCTTCTCCCTCCTGCTCTTACTTCTGCCTTCTTCTCCTCCTGCTCTAATCTTATGCCTTCTGCCTCCTGCCTCTCTGGAGCTTACTTAAGCTCCACCTCCCTGCCCACCCTCGGCTGTTGAGTACTCCCAAGCTTAGCCAATCCCAATGGGCCATGTAGCAAAAACAGATAGATCACCAGATGTAGAAGCAACCAATAGCAGTAGCTTAGCCAAATAAGGGCTTTGTTTACGAGGCCTCTCGCTCGGGGCTCAGCTCTCCACAGCTACTAATTATGCCTTTTAATATGCCATACTATTGATGAATATGTGACAGTTGGCTCTATGTAGGTGCAGGACTTGGAATGTCTTTTCACAAGACCTCGTGATGTGATAGTTAGCTCATTGGATATTGTTGAATGAATGTGAAATTCACATCGCATGAAGGGTCACTTTGGATATAGACAATAGGGAGAAGAATGTAACACAGAGGTAACTGCAGGCAGATGTGGGCAAGCTTCAGGTGAAGAAGATCTAACAGCTTAGGATCCTGGCTATTGAAGGACAGGGTTGGTCAGAGGACAAAACCAGTCAGAATTGAGGGTGTGAATTAGTTTCAGCTCTAATGACAAGAGATAAAGCTCAGGATGCTGGGGGAGGGGAGAAGAGTATATACCCACAACCCAAAACCCACTGTTGATACTTGAAATGCTCTGTTTAAATCTTTGCCATGCTAATTGGTGTCCTTAGGCAAGCTGCTCAGCTTCTTGAGTCTTTCCATTTTCTCACCTAGAAAATAGAACAGTAGTGTCCACCAGGCAGGGTTGATGTGGTCGTAGTGAAATCCCATGATGTAAGAACGGACCTGGTCGAGTTGCTGTTGTGAAACTTCCTGTCTTCTCTTCACTTTCTGGAAGAACACTTTGAACTTGATTTACAAGCCTCAGCACACAGCTTGTGGGACACGTTCTATGCAATGAACGGAGGGTGGAGGTGCCAGGCGACTGGGAAGGCTCTGGGAAGCCAGTGCTGGCCAGAACACTTTTCTAGTAAAGCATGCTCGGGATCCTTACCTTGGTGTGAGTGGTGTAATGAGCATCTTCTGAGCAGCAGGCCAAGAGGGCATTCTAAGAGCTTCCGAGGGGAGGGCCAAGAAGAAGCAGCATTAAAGGGGAGGTCCCTGTGCCTTTGCAACTTGCACACTAGGGAGGGCCATGTTCAAAGGACCTGGGGTGCTTTTCCTTTCTCTTCTGCATCCCCTCCCTGGGAAAGGGTAAAGCTTCAGTAACTGTCTGCAGGGTGTTAACAGGACAATTAAAGTTGAAAGGTCAAGGGTACACCATTTAGTTTGTCTTATTGCTGTCTACTTCTAATCCTGTCTCAGGGTTAATGTCATACTTGCTTTATGTCTCCCCTGTGTCAAGTCTGAGGGAGGAAGTGGCTGGATCCTGTTCAAGTTATAACTGTCAGCTTCAGGGCTGACTGCTTTCTATTTCTCACAGGCACTTCAGTGGTTATGATATTATGAATTTTACTTTTAGATTCATGGGTATTTTGTCTGTAAATGTGCCTGTGCATCACTATGTGCCTGGTGCTCTCAGATCAGAAGGGGATGTTGGATCCTCTGGAACTAAAGTTAGAAACAGTTGTGAGATGCCTATGGGAGCTAGGCATCAAGCCTCTGTCCTCTGAAGAGCACCCAGTGCCCTTACCTCCTAAGCAGCCTCCGCAGCCCTGTTGTTACTGTTATTTTTAGTGCTGGCACCGGGGACCTAGGTCCAGCCCCTCCTGCCTGCTAACTTCACCCACTGTCCCCTTTGTCTTTGCTTTATCACCCCTCAAAAATCTTGCATATGTGCAACATGGACTGACCCATTTGTATTTCATAGGGATGCTGTTTGGATATTTCATCAATGGTAAAAGAGGCTGAAAACAAAGTCATGGAGATTATACAGCAGGCTGTTCAGTGTGTGGGTCAGCTAGCCAGGGAGCAAGCTGTGTGTTCTGGAAAATAGCAACAAGGTTTCCAGTGTGCAGGTAATGCACAATGTTAGTGCTGGAAGACTTGTAAAGGAACATCAGGTCTTCTGATGATGATAATATCACTGCACAGAATAACAAAATAAATGCATGTCTTTTTAAAGATTTATTTATTTATTTTATGTGTATGAGTACACTGTAGCTCTGAGCCATCATGTGGCTGCTAGGAATTGAACTCAGGATGGCCCCGCTTGCTTCAGCCCTGCTCGCTCCAGTGTAATACACTGTAGCTGTCTTCAGAAACACCAGAAGAAGGCGTCAGATCTCATTATGGGTGGTTGTGAGCCACCATGTGGTTGCTGGGATCCAAACTCAGGACCTTCAGAAGAGCAGTCAGTGCTCTTACCCGCTGAGCCATCTCGCCAGCTCAGTGCATGGCTTTTTTTTTTTTTTTTTTCAAAATAACTTGTACTTTTAATAGTTTGGCAATCTTAAATTCTTTTGGTCAAAATTGGATAAAGCTGGGATGTACCTCTCTTGGTAGTTTGCATAGCAGGCATGAGTTTGATCTCCATCACTATAATTACACATTTGTAATCCAGCCTTCAGAGGCAGAGACAGGAGGATCCAAAGGACAAGATCATTTTTGGTTGTAAAGCAAACTTGAGGCCAATCTAGGCTACATAAATACCTTTCTCAAACACAAACAAACAAAAATGATTAAAATATGATTGGATGATTATAGATCTTTACAATCCTTTTAGAGCCAGGCATGGTGACATACATTTTTAGTACATTCAGGAGGTAGGGGCAAGTGGATCTTTGTGAGTTCAAGGCTAGCTAGCCTGAACTACATAATGATTTCTAGGACAGAGACACCTTGTCTAAGAAAGCAAACAAAAAAATCTTACTGGGGCTCAGGGTAGGGTGCTCACTTGTAACCTTAGCACCTAGGGGTTGAGGATCATGAGATCAAGGACAACTTGTGCTACATAGTGAGACCAGTCTCAAAAACAAAAGGAAAAATGTCCTGTTTATCTTTTGATGACTTCTATTCACTGTGGAACATGGACTCAGAATCACCCAGTCTACATATGATATTAGAAATTATAGAATATTTATATTTACCCACTTTGTTTATGCTATGAGCAATACTATATTAAAATGTATTCTATCCTAGCAAATAAAAGCCTACCTAAAATGACCATTCTTTCCAACATAACATGTGCAGAGTACTACATTATAATTTTGTTAATTTTATTTCCTAATAGATTTTCTTTTACTAACTTTAGCTGAATTAAATAAACTGACAATGAGTTACAGTTTAATTATCTTATCATTTTGAAGAATATGTAAAACCAGGGAAATGAGGTGGCTCAGTGGTGTAGGTGCTAGCCATCAGCCTGGTGTCCCCAATGCTGATACTTAGAGACACAGGGTAGTAGGTGAGAACCCACTCTCTCTTTCTCTCTCTCTCTCTCTCTCTCTCTCTCTCTCTCTCTCTCTCTCTCTCTCTCCCTCCCTCCCTCCTTCCTTCTCTCTCTCTCTCTCTCTCTCTGTCTCTCTCTGTCTTTCTCTCTCTCTCTCTCTCTCTCACACACACAGACTCACGCGTGTGTGAGCAGACACATAGTTACAAAAATTTTACCATGTGAAACCCGAGCTCACAGCTAACTAAGAGACATTATTCCTAACAGGAGTTGATGGCTGCCCTCCGGGATGGCATAGCCTCAGGGATGAACAGTCTCTTAGACTCTGGACTGGAGACCGTGCAGGCACTCAGGCAGGACCTCTCCATACAGACTGCACAAGATGAAATAAGGGTGAGGAAGATTCTCCCGTTATACACTTGATCTTAAAAATGGTTTATCCAGGATGCATCTTGTTTTTTTTTTTTCTCAATATTAATTTTATTTTATTTTATTTTTTTAATTTTTTTTCTTTATTTATATGCGAATTTCTCCATTCCCAGTTTCCCCTCCAAAAAACAAAAAAAAAAACAAACAAAAACAAACCCCTGTTGCCTCCCCCCTCCCCATGCCTGCCACCCCGCCCTCTCCCACTTTCTGGCCCTGGCATTCCCCTACACTGGGGCACAGAACCTTCACAGGGCCGAGGTCCTCTCCTCCTATTGATGATCGATTTTGCAACAGGATGCATCTTGTATAAAATACCTTAGAAGATACAAGTAATAGTGTAACACAGTGAGTTTATATATCACATATTTTAGTTTGTTGTATTGAAAAGGTGGATGGTGCCCTGTCTCTGAGGCTCCTAAGCCATACAGAGTGTGGCAGCGACACCTACTGTTCGCACCCTGAATGTCTTTTTCTACCTTTCTGTTAGGTCTTTACTTTTCTACCTAAAAAGCATCAGTGAAGCCAGGCAGTGGTGGTACACACCTTTAATCCCAGCAGTTGGGAGGCAGAGGCAGGCAGATTTCTGAGTTCGAGACCAGCCTGGTCTACAGAATGAGCTCCACTGGCTCCTGTGTAATTGACTGTAGCTGTCTTCAGACACACCAGAAGAGGGCGTCTGGTCTCACTACAAGTGGTTTTGAGCCACCACGTGGTTGCTGAGATCTGAACTCAGGACCTTTGGAAGAGCAGTGAGTGCTCTTACCTGCTGAGCCATCTCGCCAGCCCTAGATTTATTTCTTATATATACAGTGTTCAGCCTGTGTGCCTGCCTGAAGTCCAGAAGAGGGCACCAGATCTTACTATAGGTGGTTTTGAGCTACCATGAAGTTGCTGGGAATTGAACTCAGATCATTAGGAAGAGCAGTCAGTGCTCTTAACCTCCGAGCCATCTCTCCAGCCCCAAATGCCTAGGTTTTTAAAGAAACCAAAATTCTCACTACACCTAGGAATGAGTACCAGAGAGACTGCAGCTTGTGTTCTTGGAGAGGACCCAGGCTCAGCTCCCAACACCACATGGTGGCTCACAGCAGTCTGGCTGTAACTCCAGTATCAGGGGATCTCATTCCCTGTTCTGCCCTTGAGGGTAGCAGGCACATATATGGTACACACATATATGTACAGGCAAAATCCCCATACATATAACATTTTTTAAATCTTTAATTAAAAAAAATACAAGGAACAGTGGCTAGCAGATGCTGTATTGCTCATCCTGCTTACACATGTTGCATTGTCTGAATGTGTGTCTCTCTCTCACTTGTGTATTTTAGTTCATCCATTTTAAAAGATGAACAAAACCATAGAAGTCCATACCATCACTAAGTCAAGATCCATGGGTCCTGTGCTATTGCAGGAGCCATGAGGATGATTAAGGTTCTGTAGCAGGACTTTGAGGAGGGGATGCACTGGGCTGTTAGGTCATAGTCAAAGCACTGCTGACACCGAGATTGGCTATGCTCAGGAGCCCCATTCATCACTAATACCTTTTATCTACTGCTGGAGTTCTGTCCGTAAAACTGCTGCTGGCAGTAAGTTCAGAGTGTAGAATCAGACATGACGAATGGAGATGGAGCGGCAGAGAGAAGTGCTCGTCCTACTGTTAAAGTAGGTTTGCGTGTTAGCTTTGTTACACACACACACACACATATCCCATACACACACACACCACGTACACACCCCACATATACATACACACCCCACATACACATATATACCCCACATACCCATACCACACACACACACACATACCACATACACCACACACATATATACCTTATACCCACACACCACACACATACCCCTCCACACAAATATACCCCCATAGATACATTCCTTATATAAACACATATACACACACCACACATACACACACACTGTATATACCATACACACCACACACACACCACATAAATAAAAGAGGATTCTTCACATAGACTCTGTTCTCTTTCCTTTTGTTGTTCTATGGTCTGACATTGTAGTTTGATACATGGTGGGATCTTATTCATTGTATTCTTTTTCCCTTTTTTCTGTCTGTCTCTCTCTATGTATGACTATGTGCGTGTGGGGGAGTGGTCAGAGGTCAACCCTGGATGTTGTTCCTTTAGAACTTTCCACCTCGGTTTTTGAGACTCACTGGTATCTTAGTCTAGACTGGCTTGCCATAGAAGTCCTCTGTCTTTCCTTCTCCATGCTGACTGTGGTGGGGATTGAACTTGCATCCTCATGGTTACATGGCAAGTACTTTACCAACTGAGCCATCTCAGCTGTATTCTTTCTGATTGTATTCTTCCAACTTAAAAGCCCTAAGAGCCTATGGTAGGAGCTGGAGTGGTTGCTCTGCAGGGGAGGGTATTTACTGCCGTTCCCAGGAAAGGGGATGGAATCTCACTCAACACCCATGTCAGACAGCTCACAACCACCTCTGAGGACATATATACATACATACACCACACACACACACACACACACACACACACACACACACACCACATAATACCATAACACCACATACTACACACACATACCACATAGTACACACATACACACAAACCACACACACCACACACCATACACCACACACCCACACATAAAAAATAAGTACAATCAGGATTGCATTATAGGCTCATAGAGGGCACTGAAATTATAATTTCAAAGCTGGGTTCATGAAATAAAGGACTTAAGTATGCTTTTTCTCCTTTCTGAGGGGCAGTCTTACCACACAGACCTAGTTTGCCGGGAACTTGCTTGGTTGTCTGGCTCGGTTAAAGCTTACAGTAGAGTAGTTCTTGTGCCTCTCACTCCTGAGTGCTGGGATTATAGGTGAGCCACCATGGCCTACTTCTTTTGGTCTTACTGTAACTGCAAGTCCGAGCTGATCTAGACAAGAGCTTAGTGAATAAAGCCAACTAAACACACAGCAGAACCCCCTCACAGAAGCTTGCCTCCACCTGAGGGGGCAGCAGTGGACCAGCAAGGTCTTCTCTGTTGATTTAGTTTAGGACTTGCACCACTGTGAGAGCTAGGAGTCACCCTCTGGGTCTGATTGTCAGTGGTAAGATGGGAGACACCATGTGCAGCATAAGATCACAACTGAGATTCACATGACATTTGTAACTTCCTGAATCATCTTACATTTGTTTGATAATTCAAACCCTCACTTTCTTCTGAGAGAAGTTTCATGCCTATATTTAAATAAAAGGCAAATATTGAGATAGTTAGATGTCAGAGTCTATCCTTCCTTCCATTTATATTTTATTATTAGTGTATGTGTACATGTGCAGACCTGGTGACATGTCACATATGTGAATGTCAGAAGACAGCTTTGTGCAGTCAGCTCACCAGGATCAATGGTAGGTCCACAGGCTTGAACTGCAAGCAACTGCACTGCTGAGTCCAGTTCAGCTTTTCTATGTGGAAATCAATGTGTCATTTGTTCTGAAGGAATTTCATTTATATGGTTTGAAGGACCCGCAAGCCGTTTTATGGAACTTTTATCTCTTCTGGCTTCTAGACCAGAGCTCCCTGACTGGTCTCACAGGGGCCTAAAAATTCTGTGTTTCCTGGTGATTACTTGTATAAGGAAGTATCTTGACATTTCTGTAGGTCGCCGAGCAGATGAAAACTAATGCTGAGGAGCTGGTCGGGTCTCTTGGCAAATGCCTTCACTGAGTGGAGGAGGGTAGGAGGAGCTTTGGATTGTTTTCCTTTATCACCAAGTTTGGTTCATTTATTTCCCTTGGCAGCCCCAGCTGGAGACAGCTCTGCTGTGCATGTAAAGCAAGCATGCTTGTTTTCTAGTCTTCCTTTGGCTGACTTAATGCACTCACTCGTGTGGTAATAGGTCCATGATGGCACAGGGGCTTGCTTATGCAGCCTCTGTTACTTAGTTACTGGCCTAGGAGCTGCCAGCTTGTGCCTGACTGTAGTCATTATAGGCTAAAAAACAGAGTTAACACTAGTGTGCTCATACAGTGTCAAATAGAGGTGAACTAACGTATTCTAATGTCACAGATCTTACTTTATAGAAAAGGATAGATGGAGTATAAAATCAATGTACTGAAAAGGAGAGTAATGCCCACAGCTGAAGTATTTAACTAAAGTAAATATTTAAATAAATACTGTGAAGTTGAATTCTTTGAAATGAAATGTCAGCCTTTTATGGTGTTGGATACTATGGGGCTATGTCATTCTGTTTCTATGTGCTGGGGTGTTAGGGCTGTGGTTTAAACTAAGAATAAATGCTTACTGATTTTTAAAAGTAATCATTGTTCATTTTATATTTTGATCTTGCTTATAAAAATGAAGTTATGTACTGGTGAGAAAATGAAATGTTTCAATATAGTTTGTTATTGATGCTGCTTCATTGTACACAGCATAAACTAATGATAAAATTCTGGAGTGTTAAAATCATTTTGACCTAAGTTTACTGCCATTTAGTCATATATACATTCTTGCTAAGTATTAACTTTGTTTATACAGAAAAGCTTCAGAACTCAAGTTCAAGATGGTTCTAGACAACAAGGTTCCGAGATGTTAACCCTCGCATCAGAATTCTTGAAGCTGAAGTCTTGCTTGCAGCAAACCATTGAGATGATTATCTCTGCACTGAGAGGTAAGGAGCCCCCCGCTGGGATCTGCCAGCTGGACCTGTGTAACCAAAGGGCTCAGACTAGCTCTCTCCAGCATGCTTAGTTACCAGTGTAGGCTCTGGGTTGCTGCTGCCAAACACAAGTCAGCACCTCTGCCCGCGGAGTCAGGGAATCGAGGGCTTGTCCATCAGAGAGGTGCTTAGCGGGATAATCTTCAGTGGGTTGGGGCTGTGGAGTAGGGTCCCTTTTACTTAAAAGACCGCTGGAGTTGTGTGATAACACATGCGGACACCTGGAACTGGTAACCCCTTCCTCCTTTCCCTCTTGTATAGGGTGCCCTAGTGACTTGCACTGTCTCAGAAGTGATACTGAAACTATCTGCAGCCTGGTGCGCAAGCTTCACAGTGACTTCAGTGCACTCTCTGACTCTACTGGCAGCCATGGAAGCGACCTGCCCCATGCTGACTGTGTGGGACTAGAATCTCTATCTAAGTCACTCCTCCTAGGTTCTGAATGTGGAGAAAGCCCCCGTTTGTTGAATCGCTTGAAATCTTGTTCTTCAAATAGCAAGAAGAGCAGTGTGAGCCAGACAGTTGACTGCAGGAGAAGTGTGTCAAGACGTGCTTATGATCCACAGAGACATGACCCCAGCAGTGTCCTCTGGGGATAGTAAGATTCAGTGGGTATGAAACCATTGTGCAGGCACTTGGTTGTTACCCTCCTGATTTGAAGCCTGCCTCTCTTAACCACACCTCTCTGCCCATCTCCTGTTATTTGCCACACCTCCAACCTGGTTCCAGTTACATTCGGAAGCTCCACCTCCGCAGAGAAATAAGGAAGTCGCTGATTGGTTGACATGCTGACGTACTTGGGGGGAGTGGTTTTGCCTCAGATATTATACCTGTTGGGGGAACAAAGGATTGGCATTAAAGGTTCAAAATGGCTGAGTGATAAAAGCTCCTGTCTAATGTTTTAAGGTACCTTCCTCATGGGTAGGTATAATTTTGGCCACCTTGCCTTCTCCTATCTCTTTTTATCTCCTCCTATTTCCTTCTAACTCCATATTCCAGGTAACCCATTGTTTTAAGGTTGCTGATGGACAGCAACACTTGGTGACCATCCATGACCATAAAGGACCTTTGGTGACACTTTTCTTCATTCGAGAGAACATAAAAAGAAATGAGTGTAAATATTTCAAGTCGGTGCCTGCATGTAGCCTCTCTGGGTACAGAGAGTATAAACAGTGAGGAGTCCTGGCTTCAAAATGTCTCAGTGTATAAGCAGATGATTTTTAAACAAAGAGTATTGTTTAAAAATGTTGGACTATTGGCATCAGAATGAAATTAAGGTCTCAGGGCCAAGTGAGTGACTGTGGCCCTAGTTTTTCATGTTAATTTTTTTTCATTTTTTATTAGTTATTTTATTTATTTATATTTCAAATGTTATCCCCCTTCCCAATTTCCCCTCTATAAACCCTCTATCTCGTTCCCCTTCCCCCTTCCCCTCCCCCCTTCTTCCATGAGGTTGCTCCCCCACCCACTCACCCACTCCGGCCTTGATTCCCTAGCATTATCTTTTGCTGGCTCATTGGTCTGTTTGTAGATAGTTATTTTCTCACGAATGGAAATCTAAACAGTTTGTTGCTTGGGGCCTGTGCATTCTCTCCCCCAAATATAGTGTATGGATTGAGTTTATGGTGAGATTATCAGCAGGGGTTTAACCAAGGCAGCTTCCTAAAACTAAACCTCTTTGTCCAAGTATCACCTGTTTGCCATCGTCAATAATATGTGTGATCTGTTTTTTCTCAAACTGTACACAGAATGATAATAGAATTGCATGTTAATAATATGACCAGATAGCATTGTAACTTTGAAGTATACATGATTCTAACAGCAACATAGTTTCCACCATCTACTTGAATACAGTACAACAAATTATTTAGCATAAATATAAATAAGCTTAAAAGCAAACCCACAACATCTTTGAGGACAGAAATGAGTTCAAAAGATAGGTGCTAGCTGGGTTTGGGGGGCTGTAATCCCAGCATTCAGGAGACAAAGTCAGCAAGGTGAGAGGGCGAGGCCATACCACACTGTTCAGCTGGACCAAGTCTAAAAATCGAGGGAGAAGAGACAGGGAAACTAGAGATTAATTACTGCACAGCAACGTGAAACTGCCGCACACATTTGTTTGAGGAACAACACCTGATACTGTTCAAAAGAGACCTCAATGTTAGGACACTCTGTGAATATATGTCCTGCCCCCATCAAGTAGAAAACCTCAGTGTTTTAGTTACTTTTCCATGACTGTGATGAAATAACATGTTCAAAGACAGCTTAAAATCAAGACTTGATTTGGGCTTAATGGCTTCAGAGGGAGAGCTTGTAATGGAGAAGGCATGGCAGGCAGCCAGAGCAGGAAGCTAAGAGAACACATCTTCAACCAACAACACATAGCAGAGACAGAAACCTGGAAATGAGGTAAGGCTAGAGACTTTCAAAATCAGCCCCCAGGGACATACTTCTTTCACAAGGTCCCCATCTCCTAAAGACTCCATAACATCCCTGAGACAGTGACACACACACACACACACACATACACACACACACACACACACACACGCACACACACACACACACACACACACACAGACATACACACACACCTGGGGACCAAGTATTCAAATGCTGGGGCTTAAGGGGAATGTCTCTCATTGACACCATAAGTCTTTGAAAGAATGACCATGGTTCCTGATTCTTAATGCAAAGGCTAAATGGATGTGCGAATGAGTTAGTTGATTTGAGCCCCATTTTCTGTTCATCCAGCTGTCCAGAACTAGAATAAAAGTGACATTAAGGCTCTCTTTATAGGGACAGCTTGTGAGGATAGGAGGTGTTCACACCAACACACCAGCTCTGCTTCTGTTCAGCTGCAGAGGACAGGATACAATAGTGTTTGTCCCAACTGCTTGGACTACAAAAGGCACATCTGTTGGGACAAAATAATGCCATAGTGTTAAGGAACTTTTTTTGTTTTGTTTTTCAAGACAAGGTTTCTCTGTTTAGCCCTTGCTATCCTGGAACTCACTCTGTAGACCAGTCTGGCATCGAACTCAGTATGTTTCGTGACTCCAGAGATGACTCGGCAATAACAGCACATACTGCTCTTCCCAGAGGACCTGAAGCCAATTCTCAGCCACTTACAACCACCTGTAACTCTAGCTCCACAGAGGTCTAATACTTCTGCAATCAGGTGTACACATACACAATCAAAAATTGTATGTGCGTGGGTGTGTGCACGTGTATGTGTATGTTTGTGTGTGTTTCTATGGGGGTGTGAATAGAAATGTTTCCATAGACTCATGTGTTAGAATGGTTGACCCATAGGGGTATCACTACAAGGAGGTAACCTTGTTGAATGGAGTAGGTGTGGCCTTGGAGGAGGAGGAGGAGGAACAGGAAGTAGGTCACGGGGATCCTTTCTCTTTGTGCAGTGGAACCCCCATGCATCCAGGCATAGAAAGCAAGCTTTATCTTGCTTCTTTCTAGTGGTTAAACCCAATGTTACTTGGTACAACATAAGCAGGAAACAAACAAAATTACTTTTCTAGCCTCTATATCAAGAGCTTTGTTACTAATTCAGCAGGAACTGAAAGCCAGCCTATAGCCAGAGCAAGACTCTGCCTTTCTTCCAGTGACCTTAACTGGGGGGCTTGCAGAACATAATGGACCAAGACTCTGGCATTCAAATCTACCCCTATTACCCAGGGGTTACACAACACTGGGCAAGCCAGTCATTTCCCAAGCCGCTAGTTCTTTGTCTCTACAATGGCAAGAACACATCTGGGTGTTGTCCTGAGGAAAAAATGAACCAGCACCTGTAAACCACTCATCACGCATAGGACACACAAGCCTTTGCTCAGTAAACCAACTGCACCCAGTCTCAGGACCTCAAAACAGGAAGCACCCAGAAATCCTCAGATGTAATTTCGGGAAAATACAGGTGGTAGCAAGCCAATAAATACTTTTAGAACAAATGAATTCTTCAAAAATAAGAAATCAACTTACCTGCAAGAACAATTGCAAATAGCCTCCGAGGTTGTTAATATCTTGTCTCACTATGTCTTCAAGCCTTGCAGAGCCAGTACAAGGTGAAAATGCACCCAGCCAGTGTTGGAACAAAACCATAAGCTGCTCAAAGGCACAAGCAACCTGGATGGTGAGAGCCTGGGCTGCCCAGTCGGAGGAGAGCACTTGGAAAGAAGGAGGAGAAAAATTACTGCAAGAAATGGTCTCCAAATAAGAAAACTCACAGATGATTGCCATTGAAGCATCTAAACACAGTGGAGAGATGCCGGCCAGATGCAACAGGTAAGGAGTGAAGGGAAGAGAGCATCATGGTGGAAAATGGCAGAAACAGGGGAATGGCTTACGGTTATCTTGACTTTCTTTATCCTGTTCTTCATGGGCTTTGGAGATGGCAACCACCCCATTATAAAGTTTGACAAGATTACTTATCAGGCTATCTGCTATAGTTTTTTCTTCATCAAAAC
>NW_022196891.1:49388742-49393113 GCF_008632895.1 Mastomys coucha | reverse complement strand
AATGATTCTGATGAATTTGAGTAAATGGTGCTTGGTTTTTCCATTAATCCTGTATCAAAGGAAAACAGTTGGTGTAAGCCTAGTTTTGGGTTACAGTACTTTCAAACACATGCTTGGATGCAGGTTACTGAAGAATCAGTGGCCAGTAATTCACACAGGCTATTCTTGTTTTAATGCTTTCTTATTTCTATACACCAAGGTGAAAACACAATTCCACACAGGGATGACTTTACTTCCCACCAGCACAAGCCCACAAGCTCAGTCAGTGGCCCTTCACCCTCAGTATAATACCTAGAGACTTAAAATATCCCACCCAACCTTCTTTTTCCTCTTTGAGACAGTTTCTCTCTGTAGATCAGGCTGGCCTTGAACTTGCATAAATCTGCCTACCACTGTCTCCCAAGTGCCACCACTGCCCAGTTTCACTTATCTTTCCTACACTTGAGGAAATTAACTCATAAACTAGGAACTTGGGCAATGATAAATTGTATAAAAAGCAATGCTTGAAAACCCTCTGTTCATAATGGCTCTTCCCAGGGTACACTACAGTCAGGACAGGCTAAAGCTAATTGATTCCCTGCAGCTAACAGAGCACATTTCTGGGAGATGAGCTTGCAGAAAATACCATTTCCTAAGTACTGGCAGTACAGAAGAAAGGTGAATGTGCTCGTCAGCCAGGAACCTTATCCTGGGGTATAACATTTGTGCGTCGTGATTATCACTTATAATGCAATGTTTTCCAGTCTAGTCCACAGAGGACTAGAAGCAGAATACTAAAAAGAAGGCAGAATAAAGGCAGAGGGTTTTATATCAAACACTCAAACAGAGATAAGATCTTGACTTCGAAAGGAAGGAACAAAAGCTAAATCTGAAGCTATACCAACACTGTAAATCACTATAACATGACACTAGAGTTAGTTACCCAAGACAGATAACTATGTATGTCCTCTGAGACTGACATAGTCTAAAATTCAATATTAACATTTTAGATCTATAAAATGTAGTTTAGAAATATTATGGTTCTTGAGTTGAGAAATTAAAGACACTTTTTAGATTTCCAAAGCTAGAAAATGTCAAGTCCAGGTTGGAGAGATGGCTCAGTGGATAAGAGCACTGACTGCTCTTCCGAAGGTCCTGAGGTCGAATCCCAGCAACCACATGGTGCCTCACAACCACCCATGATGAGATCTGACACCCTCTTCTGGTGCATCTGAAGCCAGCTACAGTGTACTTATGTATAATAATAAATAATTCTTAGAAAGAAAATATCAAGTACTAGGTGTAGAAACCCTTCCCCTTAGGCTCCTGTTGAGTGTACCCGAGCATCTCCTCCTTCCCTCCCTCCATCCCTCCATCCCTCCGTTCCTCCGTCCCTCCGTCCCTCTGTCCCTCCGTCCCTCCATCCCTCCCTCTCTGTCTCTTTCCACTGTTTCACTAATAGCCCAGCGTGGCCTTGAACTCATTATCCTTCAGTTGCAGCCTTCTGAGTGTCTGCCAGGATTACAAGAGTCTACCGCCATATCCAGCTCCATCTCTCCCATTGTAAAACTTCAAGTAAGCAAAGGATCTCATCTCTGGCTTTTCCTTAAAAATCCTTGTAGAAAACATCTAATGCAATGCTGAATAAATAAATTGTTCCTGTGTGTGTGTGAGCACGGGTGCTCATGCTCATTCCTGTCATGTGCATGTTTGTGCTCACACCAATGTATACATTGCCAGTGGATTACATGAACAAGTCCTAAGGATAATTGTCTCCCTCCAAGCTAATTTTGAGAAAATAACAAAACCAAACCTCACTTTCTTGAAGAAGAATTCTTATTCTTTTACTCCTGCTCATATCCCATTAAGACCTTTACCAAACAGACAGACAGACAGAAGATAGAAGTTTCAATCTTGACAAAAATTAGATTATTTATTTTATTATTTTATGTATCTAAATGTTTCACCTGTGTGAATGTCTGTGTACTACGGGCATGCCTGGAAGGGGGCATTAGATCTTCTGGGACTGGAGTACAGTTGTGAGCCATCACATGGGTGCTGAGAATTGAACCTGAGTTTAATTAGGAGCAAGTGACCTTAACTCTGAGCCTACTCTGCAGCCCAGCTACTTCAAGTTTTTTATAATCTACACATTATATCCCTCAAAATGTACGCATCTTTACTTTGTTCTTTACACATGCCTATGGAACCCCCACCTAGATTATCACATAACATTTCCATAATCCTCTCTCAACAGGTTTCCCTTTCTTTTTCTTTCTTCCTTCTTTTTTATTTTTTTTAAAGAATTGTTTATGTACATAAGTACACAGTAGTAGCTGTCTTCAAACACACCAGAAGAGGGCATCTAATGGTTTGGAGCCACCATGTGGTTGCTAGGAATTGAACTCAGAATCTGTAGAAGAGCAATCAGTGCTCTTAATGGCTGAGCCATCTCTCTAGCCCCCAGGTTTTCCCGTTACCTTTCTTGAAAGCATCCCAGCCAACAGGTTGTACAACTGATGGTATATGTAATAGTAGGATTGGCTCTTAGAAGGCAGACAGGCCACATGCCTTTTTTCAACACAAAGAAATGAAAATGCAAGCAGAGTAATGTGCCTCCTCACTCTAACCTGCCCACAGCTATGTTACAACAGGTTAGTTTTGAGCTGTCTGTTCTTGTCTCTGCCTTCTTTCCCCCAACAGTTCTGAGGGCTCTTCCAGGTGTATGATGAGGCCATTCCATTCTATTCTTGTTCTGGGTTCCTCTGTTGAGAGTTAGTGAGTTTGCTTTCATTTTGGAGTTGGGGGCAGGGTTAGGATGAAGGTCTTTCTACATTTCCTAGGACCGTCCTGGGTTACTTGGCTCAAAGTGATGCTCATGCCTCAGCCTCCTGAGCACCGGAGAGACAGGTATTCACTACTGCACCAAGACAGAGGCAACTTTTAAACTCTGAATTACTGCAGGTAACCATGAGGAGAGATATCTTTTCTAAGGTAAATTAATACAAAGAAAACTGGTTCAAGAGAATTACTTAGAGGAATACTTTGTATAAGCTTTGCTTTAAGTAGTTTTCTTTTCTTATGCTGATGCATTTTGCAGGGCCTTGACCATAGGAGGACAGTCCTCTACCACTAAGCTCTGAAATATTTTCTTCAGTTAGAGTAATTACTGGAGCACGTGCTCAGTGCTGCATTGTTTGTCCAGCATACTTGAAGCCCTAAGTTCAATCCCCAACATCCCATTCCCCTCCACCACTATCCCCCACCACACACACACACACATACACACACACACACACCTTTAAACTCTGAATTATTGCAGGTAACCATATGGTGGGATATCTCTTCTAAGATAAATTAATATAAAGAAAACTGGTTCAAGAGAATTACTAACCTAACCCTACCCCATCCAACACATGTTCACAGTAAAGCAGCACTCTTGAGCTAACAGCTAGTCCTTTAGATCTTATTCATCCAAGCATCACACACATGCCTTCTTTTATTTCCTCTTCCACACAGTATAATACACACTCTAGTATATTTCCCCCCCCCTTTTTTTTGGTTTTTTTGAGGCAGGGTTTCTCTGTGTAGCTCTGGCTGTCCTGGAACTCACTCTGTAGAGCAGGCTGGCCTCAGAAATCCACTTGCCTCTGCATCCAAAGTGCTGGGATTAAAGATGTATGCCAGCACCGCCCAGCTTACATTTTTTTTTTATCATAATGAAATGATTCATAAATATTTCTTTTTTTCTTTTTTGATCTTTTGAGGCAGAGTTTCTCTGTGTAGCCCTGGCTGTCCTGGAACTTGCTTTGTAGAATAGGCTATCCTCAAACTTAAGAGATCTGTCTGCCTGTACCTCCTAGAGTGCTGGGCTTAAAGATGTGTGTCACCAGCTCAGTAGTGGTGGCACACACCTTTAATCCCAGCACTTGTGAGGCAGAGGCAGGCGGATCTCTGAGTTCGAGGCCAGCCTGTTCTACAGAGTGAGTTCCAGGACAGCCAGGACTACGCAGAGAAACTCTGTCTCGAAGAAACCAAAACAAACAAACAAACAAAAAACAAAACAAAAAACAAACAAAAAACAAAACAACAACAACAAAACCACACCAAAAAAATAAATAAATAAAACAGGTGTGTATCACCATATCTAGACATATTTTCCTCTTTCTGAATTAGCCACTCAACTAAAAGGCTTTAAAACAAATCAGAGAACAGACTTTGAGAAACAAAGGCTATCCAAGTCATTCATTTTATAAGGAAACACAGCTGCTGAGAAATAAAATGATTTTCATAATTGCCCATGGACAGGGCGATTGAGACAACTTAATGAGCCTTACCTGGCGAGTGTGAAGAGTGCATACTCTGAACTGGATGGATGTCATGCACACAGCC
>NW_022196891.1:49386594-49388336 GCF_008632895.1 Mastomys coucha | reverse complement strand
TGACAGTAATGCTTTGATGGGTTTTGTTTAAATTATGGTTATACCTTAACATTACAAGAATTAAAAAAAAAAAGGTGTGGAGTCTAGTAAAGTAGAGACAAGTGATGAGCAATCTAGAGACAAAGAAAGAATTAGTTTGCCTTGGAAATAAAAAGTAAATAGAAGAATAATCCAAATTCTATCAAAACATGATAGTAATGCTAAACTGCTAGCACCTTTGCCCCTAGAGTAAACAAGCCTAGGAAGGAAACCTGGAACAGCTGTGGCTGTTGCTGGGAAGAGGCTGTTTTGCATGTAAGATTGCCTGTTGTCACTGAGCCAGTGGGAGATGTTTTCCCTGCTGGTCCTTGGTCAAATGCACCTAGAATAGCTGGTGCACTCCTAGTATTAGTAAAATAAGGAATTTTATCTTGTCCTTTATGTCAAAAAATGGAGATTTTCTTATTTGGAGATTTTAAGGCACTGAGAACCCAAATATCCCCCAGATAGATCTATAAGTTTTGTTTTTGTGAAAAGATGCTTAAAGTATTTACTGAATTTGTTTTGAGATCCATATGTTGCAGAAATGTATACCCTTGGTAAACCCCTTCATCAGATGCGCTAAACTTGCCTGCTTGAGCTCCTGGTGTCCTGAACTCCAGCCTGATCCAGTTACGACACAGAAGACTAATTCTGTTTTTTCTTCCTCCATTTATACCTCTACGCCACCGTTCAGCTTGAAGAAGTTATGATGAGTTGTCTACCCAGTTCCCTGGGCTTTGGGGTTAGAGAGGGTTGTTAATAGGTTGTGTTTCTAAGAAATGTAAAATGGTCATATTTGAAATAGGGAAGAAATAGCCAGATTTAATTGTACAGCTATAAAAAACCTTATAATTTGTTATTGAGTTAAATTCATATGTTCCTATTTGGTACAAAATCAATATTATCCAGGCTAGCCAAAGTGACAGAGTAAGGCCTGGACCTATTGTGGCCAGGGGCAGAGGGAGGCTTCTGCTGAGTGAGTCATTTAAATTCTCTCATGCAACCACCTTTCCAATTTTTGATTTGTAGTGATTGGGAATGTCTCTTTCCTTTCAAAAGAGCCATGCAGGCTCGTAGCTTCCCCAGAGAATGTTCCAGAATGGCAATCATCAATAGCATCACCTGCATTTGGTACACTGTGCTCATAAATGACCTTCTGATAATATTTACCCTGTACTGAAAGTGCTTTAATTGGTTTAACCTTTACAGAATCAGACTTCTTAAAAGTAGAAAACAGTCAGGTGACGGTGGCGGTGCGCGTAAGGCCTTTCAGCAAAAGGTATGTCTGGCGTGTTAGCTCTCAGGCCAAGAATTCCATGTCATGATATGTCTGTAAGACTCTCTGCTTTTAGAAATCCAGTGCCTTTAAAGTCATTGGCATTTTCTTTCGGTATGGGGAATTGAACCCAAGGTCCCATGTGTGTACTAGGTGGGTGCTATACCATTGAGCCACATCTCTAGCCCACCAGTGTTTAGTCTTAATTGTAGTTATACTGGTTATTTTTATAATAGAATACAAAATTAAAATCTATTTTGTATCTGTGCATGTGTGTGTGTGTGTGTGTGTGTGTGTGTGTGTGTGTATCATTTAGAAACCAAGCCAGGCACACCTTTAATCCCAGCATTTGAAAGGAGGAGGCAGGTGGATCTTCTAATTTGAAGCCAGACTGGTTTACATAGCAAGTTCCAGGCTAGCCAAAGTGACAGAGTAAGGCCTGGAC
>NW_022196891.1:49380559-49385416 GCF_008632895.1 Mastomys coucha | reverse complement strand
CTGAAGGATGAGGGTGGGAGGGGCCTGGCTCCAGACTCCTCAGGGAAGCTCTGAAGGATGAGGGTGGGCTGGAGGAGGGGTGGCACTCACCAGATTGATGACACAGATGGTTTGGAGGACAAGTTAGATTTTAAAGCACATTCTCAGGCAAGAGGCCAACAGCTGGGCCAACAGCTGGGCCAACACTTCTACTAAGTGAAGATTTTCTAAGTGGGAGGAAGGATGCAAATGAACACTGGAGGTTTTAACAGAGGGCATCTCTGGCAAGGAAGGACCCCTGGATTAATATTGAGAACCAGTATCCAGGGGACTCGTCAGTGTCGCTCCAGGTTCATTAAGACTGTGTTTATAGTTTTTGCCAGCGTTAGATTCTTATCCCACGCTTTTTTTGTAATAAAAAAAAGACATTTCATGATTTGTACTGAAACAGATATAGGATAGGGACATTTTAAACATTTTCCATAGAAAAGTTTAAACATTGGTTTTCCAGCCAAGGAATTTGAAATATTGGTTCCCTTAGAGTAGCTGCACTTGAAGCAGCAGAAAATACACTTTGGAGACCCTCTGACCTTGGTTTCTTCATTGTCTACATCAAGCTAAGGAATTTGTCCTCAAGGAATGATGACCTTAAGCTTAGAGAGGCCTTCCTTGAATTGTGTGGAGATGGCACTCAGAGAAATGAGAGGTCCTTGACTTTTCTCTCCATGCTTCTTTTCAAAGAGAGAAGACTGAGAACGCATCCCATTCATCTTCACGAATGGAGAAGAAATAACTGTGGAACATCCAGATATGAAACAATTTTACTCTTTTATTTACAATATTTCGTTTTGGTCTTTTGATGAATGTCACCCTGGCTACGCTAGTCAGACAACTGTGTATGAGACACTGGCTGCACCACTCCTGGAGAGAGCTTTTGAAGGCTATAACACCTGTCTCTTTGCTTATGGCCAGGGTGCAGACTTAGTTAAACACAGCAGGATAGTGAAGCCAGAGTAGGAACTCGACTCAGCTTTAAAAGCCATGCCTTTCTAGCCATGCTACCAATAAGTTAGTTCTCCGCTGGTGAAACGTGCCAATTCAAGCCAGACTAGCTCGTAACCTAATTATCCTGTTTAAACTAATCTGAGTTCTGCCATATGAGTTTGAGGCAAATCTGTTCCTGCCTCTGATTCTATCCCAGGAACACTTCTCTCTACGGAAACTTCCACCTACTATTTCCTGCCTCAGCTAATAGGTTACCAGCTTTTTACTGATAGGTGATGTTTCCATACAAAAGAGATTCTTTGAATACCATGTAGGCTTTTGCTATCTGGAACTTTCTCTGTAGAGCAGGTTGCCTCAAAGAGGCCACCTCATCTGCCTCTGCCCCTTAGCACCACGATTAAAGTCATGAGCCACCACGCCTGCCTGGCTGCCTTTTTAGTTTTTTGAGAAACCTCCATAATGATGTCTGTAGTGGCTCCACCAATCCACCCTCCTACTGAGGGGTCCTGTCTCTCTATATCCCTGCCAGCACTTGTCTTTGTAAGATGAAAGATTAGTTCTTTACATTTTCTTGATGTCTAATTGTATGTAACACTTAAAAGAAAGAGCATTCGTGTCCTTTTTCATGAGAATTGTCTGTTCAGTTCCATAGACTTTTTTTTTTTTAAGTCAGGTTGTTTACTTTTTCTGTTTAGCTTTTTAAGCTCCATGTATATTCTATACACAAATTGTCTGTCAGATGTATAACTGGCAAAGGTTTTCTCCGATTTCTTTGACAGTTCACTTTCTATTGGAGAGTGCCTTGATTTCTCAGCATGGGCAAGGCCTTGTTCTTCATTTCTTTACATCCTTAGCAGTATGCTAAAACCATACACATAGTAGATAAGTACTTAAAATACTATAGCTTGAACTGAACTTTGTCTAGTAGTTAACTTGTTAGAACTTTATCTAGAAGAAAGATTTGTTTTATGGAGTCTATCGTGGATCCGTATTAGGCATATGATTTGCAAAGATGCAAGGAATCTTAAAGTTAATTGAATACTTTGTTTCTATTCCTTCTAGGTCAGCTACCACCTTGAAATGAGCTTCTTTGAAGTTTATAATGAAAAAATTCATGACCTTCTGGTTTGTAAAGGGGAAAGTGGGCAGAGAAAACAACCAGTAAGATTTTAAATAATTTTTCCTATGTTTATTTGTTTATGGGCAAGGGTGGTACGTGCATGGGGAAGTCTGGACAACTCAGCTGAAATCCTTTCTCTTCTATCATGAGTATCCCAGGGATTGAACTCAGGTCATCAAGCTTGCTGGCAAGTGCCCTTACCTGCTGAGTGTGCCACCTCTCCTGTCCATAAATAATTTTTAAAGGTGTATATGTGTGTAGATGCACATGTGTGGTGGTTGTGGCCATGGGTACATAGGGACAGGAGGACAGGCTCAAGGAAACTATTCTCTCCTTCCAGTGGGGGTTCTGTCCTCAGAATCAACTCAGGTCATCAGGCTTGGGACAGACACTTTTGCCTGTTGGTCCATCTGCCCTTATTTATTATTTGTTTTTTTTTTTTCTAGGAATGTAACAACATACATTTATGAGTTCCCTGGAGAACATGGCTTGAATTTTTATAAAAATACTTTCATGTGACAACAAATCCTTTGCATCTCCAATTTAACTACAGTATTTAGAAGTATCTGAACATCACGAATGGAAATTAAATTAGTTGTGATTTAACTTATTTTTAAATTTTTAGCAAGTTGCAGGGCATGGTAGTGCATACCTTTCATTTTAGCACTTGGGAGGCAGAGGCAGAGGCAGATGGATCTCTGTGCTCAAGGCTAACTAGTCTACAGAGCGAGTTCTGGGACATCCAGAACTATACAAAGAAACCCTGCCTCAAAAACAAAAAAACAAGTTGGACAGTGATGGCTCACACCTTTAATCCCAGCATGTGGGAAGCAGAAGCAGGCGGATTTCTGAGTTCGAGACCAGCCTGGTCTACAGAGTGAATTCCAGGACAACTAGGGCTACACAGAGAAACCTTGTTTTGAAAAACAAACAAACAAATAATAAATATTAGTTAATCAGGTATTGTCTAAAAGTTAAAAATTAAATATTTGTCCTATGATTTATTAAGGCTTTATGAGCCAAATATGGAATTTCAAATAGTCCATAGGCCAAAAAAATAGATGTTTTAAAAGCTGTGTTCTAATAGAATATGGATTTCAATGAATTTGAATGCATGTGTGTAGAGAGAAGGCACACATGCATGTGCATCTGCCTGTGTGTGGAGGCAGGACAGCCTCAGATGTCATCAGAATATTGTATACCCCTTGAGGCAGGCTGTGTCATTGACACAGAGCTCAGCAATTAGGCTAGTTCAGTGAGCCCCATGATCCTCCTGCCTCCACTTCTCCAGTGCTGGATTACAAGCCTGTGGGTCCTAGGGATTTGCTTTCAAGGCCATTGCCCCAGCATTTACTTATTTGATGATTTGTAGATCATCTATGAAAAAGATGTTCAGTTAAAAAGGAGCAAAGCAAAACTGCAGTTAGAATCGAAATTTATGAAGGGTGCCTCAACACAAGAAATAAAAATGTAAAATCTTTTTTTGTCTAATTAATTTTGCCAATGATTTCTATACAATTTAAAATTTTTGGATAAATCTTTTTAAAAAAGACGTTTGCTCTTTTTTAAAAAAAAAACTGATTTTCAAGACAGAGTTTCTCTGTGTAGCCTGGCTGTCCTGGAACTCACTCTATAGACCAGGCTGGCCTCGAACTCAGAGGTCCTCCTGCCTCTGCCTCCTGAGTTCTGGGATTAAAAGTGTGTGTCACCACAGCATTCAGGGAGAGCTCAGGGAGAGTGCTCTCGCTCATGGTCCTTATTTCACTGTGTCTGCATCCCAGCATTAAAACCTGTATCTGAGTGCTTCTCTCTCCTGGGTCCAAACAGGCTTAGTTCTTTGTTCTTGTATTATCAGTATCTTTCAAAATGCCTGGGCAGTCTCTGATACCAGCTATTGACTAATCTGACTATAAATGTCCATTTCCTTCTTACTCTCATCTCCACCCACCCCCTCCCACCCATACCCCCACCTCCACCCCTGTCAACTTAGAGTCTTTACAATTCACTTTTTACTCCTGCTACTTTAAGAGGCTAAGTGAAGAATTTCACCCCTGCCAGGAGTCACTGACTCTCTCCATTCTAGCACTTCTCATTAGGGGAAAGGAAAATGGTTCAGTATAAATTCAGCTCTGTTCAATAACATGCATATTGTATAAGTCCGTATGAGTTGATAAATGTATTTTAGTGTTACAAAGTAGAATATTTTAATGTTAAGATTCCAAGTTTTTTAGTAGGGGAAAAAAAAGTCATAATTACTGGTAAAACTTGAAGCATTATCATATTTCCTGGCTTTTAAGGAATGACTTAGGAGGAATTAGTGTGGCAATGTTTGTGAATTCTTTCGTTATGATTGTCAGAGAATAATTATTAAAAGATTATTAATTTATTGAACAAGAATAAAATCATTAGTAAAATTGTTTTTCTCATTTTACTTCTTTAAAAAACAGGAATGTTGTCAGTTCTTACTTTGATATTCAGGTAAGATTTGTGATATTTTATCTCACTTTAACTAGATAGAGCACAATGGTAAATATTTATAAGACTTATTTCCCCTAAATTGTTAGCGTGAGTAAAGGGAAAATCTCGTGAACTGGATGTGTACGTTAAGTTTTAACCAAAGCAGTTAATTTTCTTAACTAAAATACTGAACATCCTGTCACTTTAGAAGATTTGAGAAAGAGTGTGTGTGCGTGTGTGTGTGTGCGCGCGCACGCGCGCGCGTGTGACAGAGAGAGAGAGAGAGAGAGAGAGAG
>NW_022196891.1:49376182-49380549 GCF_008632895.1 Mastomys coucha | reverse complement strand
GAGAGAGAGAGAGAGAGAGAGAGAGAGAGAGATTTTTTTGTTTGAAACAGGGTTTACGGCTGTCCTGGATCTTGCTCTGTAAACCAGACTGTCCTCTAATTCACAGAGATCTGCCTGCCTCTGCCTTCTGAGTGCTAGGATTAATGGTGTGCACCAACACTACCTGGCTAGAAAGATTCTGAAGGGTATTATTTCTTGGCATTACTTTCTGGCACATTTCTGTGAAAAAAATAGAGCAAAAACCAATGGAGACCATGGCCACAAAAATTGTTAAAAAATAATTTCTTTTTATAAACTAAGCATGTGTGTAGGTTACATATGAATGTAAAAATCAACTGTGCTTTCCTTTTTGTTACTTAATCCTTTTGAGTAAGTCACCATAGGCCCGCCTGGCCTGCTTTTTTCTTACTAGAGCTGGCTGGAACTGGGAAATAAACAAAGAGCCACCGTGACCACCAACATGAACGATAACAGCTCCTGGTCTCATTCCGTTTTCACCCTGGCGGTGATGCAGACCAAGGTATTTTTTATTGTAACTCAATTTCACTCTTTTAATATAATTATATTATTTACCTTCCCTTTCCTTCCTCTAGTCTCTCCCAGGCTGCCCCCTTCCTATCCCTCAAATGTATGACCTCTTTTCCTGTAGTTTTTGTTATACATGCACACACACACACATAGTACTCAGTTTGTCTGTGTGTATGTGATCTTGGCTGACCCCGTGGTGTTGGATAGCCACATATGAGTCTTATCCCTGAAAAAGACTGCTTCTGCCCCTCTTGCATGCCTCAGTTGCCTGTAGTCTGGCGGTGGAGTCCCAGGAGGTTTTTTTCCTTCTAGATTGGCATGTCTCTTGGTGATGTCCTTGCTCAGGTCTTGTTTAGGCAACTGTACTACTGAGCTGTTATGGTGATGCTTTCCTGACATGTTTAGGAGACAAGCTCTCACAGCAGGTCTCCTGGTCCTCCAACTCTTACAGTCTTTCTTTCTCCTCCTCCAGGCTGTTCCTGGCTTAAGTGCAGGAGCGTGTCACACATGTACCTGTTGGGGCCGGCACCCGGTGAGCAGTTGTCTCTGCTTTCTGTAAGGGTCTCTCATCAAAGAGAAGCTTCTTCGATGAAGAGGGGGAGCAACACTTACCTGTGCATAGAAGGATACATATTTAAAATACAGCAGGGGAGCTGGAGAGTTGGTTCAGTGGTGAAGAACACTCACTGTTCTTCTAAAGGTCCTGAGTTCAAATCCCAACAACCACATGGTGGATCATGACCATTTGTAATAGGATCTGATTCCCACTTCTGGTGTGTCTGAAGACAGCAACAGTATACTTGCATACATAAAACAAATAAGTAAATCTTTAAAAAAAAATACATCTAGGAATTGTGCTATTTAGTAAAGTAGCAATAGTAGGTTCTCCTTTAAGAGATCCATGATCTCATTAGCCCTGGGTAATTGGCTAGGTTTACAGGCATGGTTCCTCCTCTGTTGAGTAGGGTCTATTAGACAGCTGTTGGTTACCACCAATATATGAGCACCATTATTGCACCATTAGTGATAATCTCTCTCACACGATCGTTGTGGTTCATGGGCATCATGGCCAGGTAGGACTATTTGTTGCTTCCCTTTCCTGGCAGCTTCAAGTCAGCTCTGAGTCCTGTGTCCAAAGTGCAGAGTCTTTTGTTTTTTGGTGGTGGATTTCCTAGATAAGAGTGAATGCATTTGTTTTGTGTTTGTCTTATTTACTTCTGTAAATCTAAAAGTAGACAGAGATATTTTGCTATAAATGTGAATAGATTAAAGGAAATGTCACATTAACTTCTAATGACATGTTATGTATAACAAGTTAAATACTTTATCAATTTTTAGTCAAAAACACCTGACCAGTAATATATGATATCAAAAGTAGATTACTTGGAATTTATTATATCATTGATAAAATTATAGCAACATATATAGCAATTTTAGAGTCCTTGGAAAGACATTAGAAAATAAGACATTTTTAAGGCTAGGGAGGTAAGGCAGTGAAGGGCTCGCCACACAAGCATGAGGATCTGAGTTCGAGCTCCAGGTCTGTGTTAAGGTGTTGGGCACAGACTTGAAGTCTCAGCCCAGCTTGTTGTGCAGCCAGCCTAAGCTACATGGCAGGCTTCAGGGCAAGGTGGGATGGATGGCTTCTGAAGAGAAGAACCTGAGTTAATCTCCTGGTACATATCTGTGTGGGCATACATGCATGAACATTCACACACGTGCACCCATGCACACATACGCATGCATGCAGAAACACAGAAAGAGAGTAATAGATTGGTTTTTAAGTCATGCATAGGTTCCAGTCCTAAAAGCCTCTGTAAACATTTTGGCATATAATCTTTTAGTTGGTTCTGATCACAATTAGATTTCACAAAACTTTTAATAATTGTGTGCAATAGAAATTCTTTGTAGAGTTAATTTTTAATGTTTTATTCTATTATAATTGGATTTTCTCTGCTGTTAGACGTTTATATTGATTTGAAATGTTTTGCTATTATACTGCTGAGATAATCAACATTTCTCCATTCATAGTTGTTTGCTTAAGATAACTAAGTTGTGGGGCTGGAGGGATGGATGGCTCAGAGATTAAGAGCACTGACTGCTCTTCTGAAGGTCCTGAGTTCAAATCCCAGCAACCACATGGTGGCTCACAACCATCTGTAATGATCACCTCTCTTCTGGGGTGTATGAAGATAGCTACAGTGTACTTACATATAATATACAAATCATTCTAAGAAACAAAAAGATAACTAAGTAATTAAGACTTCCTTAAAATAAGCTATTTTTTTTTTATATTTGTCACAATCTAAGTGTTCTTCAATGTGTTGTTGTTGGTTTTTTGTTTTTGTTTTTTTTGGGGGGGGGGGAGTGAGACAGGGTTTCTCAGTATAACCTTGGCTGTCCTGGAACTCACTCTGTAGACCAGGCTGGCCTCAAACTCAGAAATCCGCCTGCCTCTGCCTCCCATGTGCTGGGATTAAAGATGTGTGTCACCAGTGCCTGGCTCAATGTGTTGTTTTTAATAGACCTCATGGATACATATGTTACACAGTAAGAGGTGGTTTTGAATATAAATAATTTGAGGTCTGGAGAGATGGCTCAGAGGTTAAGAATACTAGATGCTCCTCCACAGGTCCTGAGTTCAATTCCCAGCAACCACATGGCAGCTCACAACCATCTGTAATGAGATCTGAAGCCCTCTTGTGGCGTGGAGGCGCACATGCAGACAGACCACTGTATACACAATAAATCTTTAAAGAATATGTAACTTAAATGGCTTCGCCTTTTAAAGGCTTAGGTTGATGATCTGTCATTTATAAAAACCCATAAACTCTCTTCCCATGATATTGCTGTAGACAGAGTTTGTGGAGGGTGAAGAGCATGACCACAGGATCACAAGCCGCATAAACCTAATAGACTTGGCTGGTAGTGAGCGCTGCTCCACAGCCCACTCGAGTGCTCCTGCCCCTCTGCTCCGTGCTGGTTCCGGAATCGATAGAATTGTCAGGCCCAGGGCTGTGGCCTCCCACTGTGGTGCGAAAACACCCGTGACTGGCCCCTGAGATCTAACATGGACAATGCAGCTCGGAACATCAAAAGAACTGAAACTAAATGAAACTCAGCCTGTCTCTGCCAGAACTCCCCGTTTGAAGTGCTGTTTTGTATACAAACTGGTGTGTTGTTTTCCTGCCATCACATCTATGCAACCAAGAATTGTTTTGGTTTCGATACTGTCTGTTGCCGTATAAACCAAGTTCTCGATAGTAAAGCTCACACACACATCTTGATGCAGCTACCTGGTGTCCATGTCTTTCTTTCTCTCTTACCCGCTTGTGTTCACAGGTACTCAATAATCTCCAGTCCAAGAAGCATCCAACGGAGCGGGGGTCCGACGGCCGGACCCCAACAAGTGGTGAGCGAAAGAAGGTAAGAAGGCACTGGGCACTCTCTCTCTGCCTGTCTCTGTTGTGGGTTGGGGTCTTGCTGTGTCACTGAGCTGCCCCTAAACTCCTTAGCTCAGGCAACTCTCCTGCCTCAGGCCCCATAATATCGGGGACCACAGGTGCACCACAGCAATCCCTCCAACTCTTCTCATGATGCTGAAACTCACTTTGAGGATGTTATTTTTAAGAAAGTGCAAATTGAATTTACTTAACAACAAAAAGCTTCTTTATCTTTAGTTTATAGATCACTGTGGTTTACCCATTGCATTGGGATTAGATTTCAAAGAATATTAATGCTGAGCAATAAAAATGTCAATACACTATGGAAGAAAGTATTCACTTAGTCACTGTATGAAGAGAAATGTGTATTGTGCACTAAATTCGTTGCTGAGAAGT
>NW_022196891.1:49365562-49376088 GCF_008632895.1 Mastomys coucha | reverse complement strand
CATGCACAGGAAGCTGTGAGCATTAACAAGTCCTTGCTAACTTTGGGGAAGGTCATATCTGCACTCTCAGAGCAAGCACACGGAAAGAGGGACTTTATTCCATATCATGAATCCACTCTTACATGGCAAATATCTTTCAAAGCCTAAGTCATTGCCTTTGGGTTTGGTTTGGGTGTATGTTTGTGGTGTACACATGTTTGTGCACATATGTGTACAGATGTGCTTGCCTGTGTATGTACATGTAGAAGTCAGGGGTCGAATTCAGGAATCTTCCAGCTGATTTTTTTCCACCTGATTTTCTGAAACAAGATCTCTCACTGAATCTGAAGCTCAGTGTTCTGGTTTGAATGGCTGGCTAGTCTTGGGGTACCACCTCCCAGCACTGGGGGGGTCTTAGTTTGTGTCTTAGTTACTGTTCTATTGCTGTGTCAAAACACTATGACCAAGGCAATTTATAAAAAAAAAACCACTTATATTAGGGCTTCAGAGAGAGAGAAGTGTCATGACCATGGTGCAGAGAAAAGCAGCAAGCAGGCAGGCACGGAGCTGAAGCAATAGCTTAGAGCTTGCCTCTGATCCACAGCCATTAGGAAGAAGGAAGGTGAAGAGGACAGAGAAGAGGGGGAAGCAGGGAGAGATGGAGAGATAACCAGAATGGTGTGGGCTTTTGAAACTGAAACTTCAGAGCCCACCACCAGTGACACACCTCCTCCAACAAGGTCACATCAAATCCTTACCAAACAGCCCCTTTCATCAATTAAGGACGAAGCATTCAAACATACAAGCCATAGTGGCCATTCTTATTCAAACCACCCAAGTGTGTGCCACCATGCCCAACTTTTATGTGGGTTCTGGGACCCTGAGCTCAGGTCGTCATGCTTGTACACCAAGTTCTTTACCCCCTAAGCCATCTCTTCAGCCCCTGAAGAAGAATCATTGTGCAAGATAAAGTGTGCTGTGATGGTAGAGTGCTTGCCTGGGATGCTCAAAGTCTTGGGATCATACTCCAGCACCGCTAAATACACGCGCTCGAGCACACACACACTCACATGGACACACAGACACAGGCACACACACACATACATATACGCACGCAGAGTGAAGAAAAGGATGATGGGCTGCTTTCATATTGTTTTGACATAAAGGAGAACTATGAATTCCAGAAACTGTCTCCCTGGAGTGGAATCTCAGCTTTGCATCTTATAAATTCTGACTTGGTAAAATCAATAGTGCAGCCTGTTTTCTCATCTCTAAAATGGAGATCACATCGAAACCTTTTAAAGTAGCAGTGAGGGTAAAGAATGTAAAGTCCTAAGAGAATGAATGTAAAGCACTCTGCTCATGCTCCTTAGTGTTTACCATATATCACCAAGTGTTTGCTCTGTGTGTAAACTGGAATTGAATAATTGTGTTTGTCTAGCACTTAACAGCTAGCACAGAGCTCTTCCATGTTTTTATAAAGAGTGTACACTTTACTTCTGGAACATTATTTCCCTGTATGCATTTAATGTTCAACTTCTAATAAATACAAACATAGATAGCCCACAGCTTCCAATCATTTTACTTGAAATTCTTCTGCTTTATGATAGTGTGAGAGATGATAAGCATTCAGGGAAAATGACTCCTTGTTTTCAGGACATTCTTTTTTTTTTTAATATATTGTGTGTGTGCATGTTGCAGTGTGCATGTGTATATGCGTGTTGCAGTGTGCATGTGTGTATGCATGTCGCAGTGTGCATGTCACAGTGTGCATGTCACAGTGTGCATGTGTGTGTACATGTTGCAGTGTGCATGCAGAGGTCTCACATAGATAACCTCACATTGGATGTCCTTTAACTTCATCCATTTCTGTGCATATTTTGTAATTTATCTTTATTTTTTTTAAGATTTATTTATTTATTATATATGAGCACACTGTAGCTGTCTTCAGACACTCCAGAAGAGGGAGTCAGATTTCATTATAGATGGTTGTGAGCCACTATGTGGTTGCCAGGATTTTGAACTCGGGACCTGTGGAAGACCAGTCAGTGCTCTCAACCGCTGAGCCATCTCTCCAGCCCCACAGTTTCATTTTTTTCCTCAGCTGACTACTATTCCATTGCATGAATGTACCACATTGTCATTATCCAATCTTCTGTTGGTGGGCATCTAGGATGTTTCCAGTTTCTGACCATTGTGATAGAGCAGGAGGGGAGATGATGAGCAAGCATGTCTGTAGCATGATGCTGAGTCCTTTGAGTGGATGTCCAAGAGTGGTGTCTCAGGGTCTGGAGGGACGTCATGCAGCTTCCTGAGGAGCCGCCACACTGGTTTTCATAGTGGTTGCACAAATCTGCCCTCCACCAGCTCTATTCAGAATAGGCAGAAACTGGGAGCAGCCTAGATGTCTGGCCATTCTGTCTGCGGTAATCTCAAAGTAGTTTTATCATTGCATTTTCCTGATGGCTAAGGATGTGGAACATTTCTTTAAGGGTTTCTTAAAGCCATTTGTGTTTTGTCTTACAAGAACTCTTCTTAGTTTTGTGCCTCATTTTTTTAGTTGGGTTATTTGTTTTCTTGACGTTCAGGTTTTTTTTAGTTCTTTATATATTTTGAATGTTAGATATCTATCAGATGTGTAGTCAATAAAAAATCTTTCCTCAGTCTATTGATTTGAGTTTTCTAGACAATTACACTACCATGTAATTGTAGACCAAAAGTCTAACTGTGGCTGTTTCTCTTTTCCTTAAAGGCTATTAAAAGAAAGCCTGGGAAGAAATTCAAAAACAGCAATGATTGCTACCATCAGTCCCACTGCCCACAACATAGAAGAAACACTGAACACACTCAGATATGCTACCTAAGCCTTCCTGATAGTCACCATCACCAAAGTCAACGAGGACAAGAATGCAAAGTTGATCAGAGGTGACCATTGTCTCACATTTTATCATTCCTTTTACACGTATATGTATGTGCACACTGAATATGTATTCAAATGTGTGTGTATATATACACATTTGTTTGCTGTATTGTGGACGCCCAAGCCTAATGTTAGGACACTTCCAAGATTGCTCTCCATCTTTTTCACTAAGGCAGTTCCTTTCAATTGACTCCAAGCTCCCCAGTATGTCTAAGCTAGCTAGCCAGTCGGCTTTGGAGAGTCCCTTGTAGTAGTGGAGTTACAGAGAGTCCCTTGCAGTAGTGGAGTTACAGACGGGCTGCTATGCCTACCCAGCATTTACACAGGTGCTTCTTCCATTCTCAAGAACATACAACAAGTATTTTCCCAAGCTCTCCTCCCCTGTTTTCTTGATTATAAAAATATTCCTACACTGGGGCACAGTGTAGGGGAATGCCAGGGCCAAAAAGTGGGAGAGGGTGGGGTGGCAGACATGGGGAGGGAGGAGGCAACAGGGGTTTGTTTTTGTTGTTTTGTTTGCTTCTTTGTTTTTTGGAGGGGAAACTGGGAAAGGAGAAACTTACATGTAAATGAAGAAAATATCTAATAAAAAAATACATATGCAGAACTCAAAAAAAAAATCTATTTTCAGTGACATTTATCCCCCTAGGCTGATGTCTCACTACTCCCTTGGCTTAATCCTTGATTATAACTAAGACCACTCTGCCAATGAGACCATAAATGTGCTGTGTAGCATAGTCTGTGGTGCTTCAAGAGCCTACTAATCCAGAGATAAAGTGGAATTATTTATTCCAGAATAAAAAGTACTTGTTTTAATGTTTTCTAGATATTACGTGAATGAATGTGTAGCTATCCAAAATTTGTCTGGTTCTTAGAGAGCATATCTTATGTAATATTAATCCTGTTGGCCAATAAAGTTCAAATGTTCATTAGCAAATACAGAAGAAATAATATCTGGGAAACCTCAGCATAAGTACTTTGTGATATATCCAATCCATATCCATATCTATCTATCTATCTATATTCTTAAACAGTTCTGTAGTTTTTCCTGCCTAAGGCACACACATGCTAACCAAATTTAGTAAAAAATGCAGAAATTCTAAATGAATAATAGACTTCCAAAATATCATGTTTTATATCTCCTGAGAGAATATTGCATCATCAGAATGATGGTTTCAGTTCTCATTTAACAAAAGCAAACTATAAATTTGGAAGCCAGAACTAGAGATGTAGCTCAATAGTATAGTACTTGCCTACTGTATATGTGGTCCTGTGTTTGTTCTTCAGAATCACTAGAGAAAGACAGACTAGAAGCAGATGAGAAGAAGTAGGAGGAAGCAGCAGAAGCAGCAACAGTCCCATTTTGTGTGAGACAAGGCTGCTGTGTCTAAGGAAAGAAATTTCAAAGATGCTTTCATATTACAATTTTCCACATGTACAGGAAGAGTTTTGTTTCCCTAAAAATCATCCATGCTCTTGATATATAATAATTTATTTTACTTAATGCATTTATTGCTAAGAATACATTTTTGGTTCTAATATTAAGCTGAGAAACTTCACTGTCAGATCTCTTACCACATTTTCTTCCTCATGACACTTGTACTTTGTGTTCTTTCTTTACACATTAATATATACATATGATCATAATAAATGCAACAAATACTATATCACATTGGCTGCTGCCTCAACTAACTGGACTGCAAACTTCTTCAATAAAGAGATGCTGTTTCTATTTTCTACCTTTCTGGGGGATAGATAGGATATTATATCTACCACAAAAGCAGCTTAAGAAACGGTTGGGAAAATAGAGATTAATGAATAGTATTTTTGTACACATTGATAAGTGTAACAATGTCTGCTATATCAAAAGCACCATACATTCCTCTGAACAAACCTCATCAAATCACATGAGTAAAGGGAGAAAGAATATAGATTATGTTCCTTACACTGAAAGTGCATTTGATAATATAGAAAACAATGGTCCAAAATATATACAAGTAAATATTGTGAATGCTACAGTCACCATATTGAGAAGACAATTAAATAATCATAATAGAACATTTTCTTTTGTATGAAACAAAGTGATCCAAAAGTTATCAGTGATATGGAAGGGTAAAACAATATAAAGTTTCTTCCATTTGTAATCCTGCTGAGTCCATTTTAAGTTTAACTAGAATGTGATGTCCTTGATGAAGAATCCCATGTAAAATTACCCTGCCCTGTTCTAGGAGCCATAAATCGGCATGTCCTAGCTAAGTTAGCTTCTCTTAAACTGTCTGCCTGCTTCAAACTTCTTATTTTTGTAAAGCCCCACTACAGTTGCCAAGTGAAATACTAGGAAAGGTTTTGGTCTTTAAAAAGCCCCATGTTCTAGGCAGTTGGGCCCCACCATGCTGCCAAATACCTGGTGAAAAAAAAGATTTTATGCTGGCTATAAACTGTGTCTCAGTGGTCATCTCTGGTTGGTTACCCACAACACTGAACGAATATAAAAAGCATAATTGAGACTTGCATATATACTTTTTCATTGTTTCTTGTATTGAAAATAGATTCTTTTCTCATAAAGTGTATCCTAATTAGAGCTTCCCCTCCCTCTGATCTTCCCAGTTCCTCCCCACGTACCTTCCCTTTCAGATCAACTCTTCTTCTGTCTCTCATTAGAAAACAATAAGTTTTAAAGAGATAACAACCACATATAGCAAAATAAAATACACAATAAAGTGAGAACCATCATACTAACATTGTGTGCTTCTGAGGGCCAGCCCCACGCCAGCCCCACGCCAGCCCCACTGTGGGCTTTCTTGTCAGTTCTCCTTGAGGCAGTGGAGGGGAAGAGCATCCAAGGAGGGTAAGACTTTTATCTTTCAAGATATTTAGTGTTGCTGTATAATAATAAAAATTTACTTATCCAAGTCTAAATCATGTTGCTACTGTAGTTGACCTACATTCTTTGTTCCTCTGAGGCCAGAAACTGCAGTCTAGCATTTAATACCTCATCCTAAAACAGTAGGAGATTAAGTAAAGGCTAGAACCTCTTTCCCTTTTTTCCAGATGCCTCTTGCTTGTCAGGCTAGGGGGAAGCAATAAACTTCTGTTGAACCAGGAGAAGAGAATCATGCTCACAGAAGGAAAAACTTTTACATAAGCAGATATGCATACACTCACATAAATTCATACACAGATTCACAATGCATATTTACACACTTCCATTCATACCAGCTGGGATCAACTTGCATATATTTTCATAATTACATATTTACACACACACACACACACACACACACACACACACACACACACACATACACACATATCCATACTTACATATGCATTTGGAGCAAAAGGTTAAGCCCCAGTACAGAAAGAACTCACTCATTCTGGATGAAAAATGAGCTCCAATCTTTATTGCATAGACAAAGAAAAAGCTTATACCCTTTTAATGATAAATGAATAAACCCAAATTTGTAACAAGACAGCTTTGGTTCTTTTAATAAGACTAAACCTGCCTTGTTATAGAAAAAGAAAAAAAAAAAAAAAGACTTGTCCAGGGTAAGGACAAGCCTGCCTGCTCCTTTTACTCTATCTGCAGATTCTTCTTTCCCTCTTAGTTTTTTTGTTACCTTATAGTTTATAAGTTATTCCACTCTGCATTCTCCTTCTAAATTTACTCTCTCCTCCTGCTCTGATATCACAACATTGCTGTTACTCTCAATGCCTTTTCTCTCAATGCTATGCCTTAGAAGTATTCTAAGTTCTTCTTGATTTCAGTTTATACTAAAAAGTTCTCTTGTGTCATGACTGAAAAAATATCCTCAGTTCTGTTCTAAAAATATCCACAGTTCTATTTAGATCTGAATAACAAGTTTTCGGTCTAAAACATTCTCCTCTGCCCAGTTCTATCTCTTCTCTTTGTCCTTTGTATCTTTCAGAATACATGATCACATGGTAAAAAGTTCATCATAAGTTTGCATATAAATTCAAATCATAAGTTGAAATAGAAGTTTGTAACAAATAATGTTTACATGCATATCCATTCACTGCCTGTCATGGCTCCACAGGTTCATGGAGAGTTAAAACCATAACTAAATTATTAATGAAGTTTTGTATAGATAAACCCAGTCAACATTTTATCTTCTGTCCTAGCATCTATAATAAATTGTAGTTCCCTTTTATGACATTTTGTTAATGATTTTATCACCTTTTGAAATGTGTTCTGAGTAGTAGAAGCAATTAACTGGTGACAGAGAGTGGTAGAGTTCTCATTGCAGTTTTGACTATCAGAAAGGACCTAATAGCAGTCCCAGTATGTGGACTCCCTCCCCCTTAACCTGGAGAGTTTCGAAAGTGAAACTCTCTTACAGTCCCAGGACTGCATATGCCAACTGCAGAGTGAATGCCTGACTGCCATGGATCAAAGACTGCTGACAGCTATCTTAGCTTTGTTGGATTTGCCTTTGAAGTTCCTTCCTCCAGTCTCTTGTTTATGTTAGAATTATGGTTTCGGTTTTGCCTTCCTATATAAACCCAGTTTCCCCCAAGTAAAGACACACATTGATAAAGCTACTTGGTGTCTTCCTTTGTCTCTCTCTCACCCACTTATTTTCACAGGTACTCAATAATTCTCCAGTCCGAGAGCACCCATGGAGTGTGGGCCCGCTGGCCGGTCCCCCACACCACTATAAAAGAGCGTAACAAATGCTGGCATAATTTTAAGAATTCTTATAGGACTAAGAATCAAGAAATCACCTATTTGTCTATATAGCATCAGTAAAAGACAGTACATCTTCATAGATCTACAGAGATCTGTTCAAAAGTGTGGGCTAATACTAGCGATTGTTATATATGTTTAACAATAACAGGAAAGGCATAATAATTGCAGGAATCTTTCCTAAAATGACTTTCTCATGGGCCTTGTCTGTAAGAGCAAATCTGTCATGGATTATTTTACTCTGATCCAATCATCTTAGGAAGATCACCTGCTAGCTACTTATTGCTAAGACAAAGATTCGTTTTTGTCAGTACTTGGGAATCAAATAGTAGGAAGAGTTCCACAAGTAGGCACAAGAGTCAGAGATTCACTTGTTCTCACAGTCAAGAGTCCCATAAAAAACTAATCTAACAGCTATTGTATATGCTCAGAGGCTTTAGTGTCAGTGAGCTCCTATGTGCCTTACTTAGTTAATATGGACAGACCTCTTCCCCTAGTGTCCTCCACCCATTCAGGCTCTTATAATCGTTTGGTCTCTTTTTCTGTCTGGGATTGCTTGAGCTCTGAGGAAAGGGATTTGATGAAGACTGACAATTTTTACTTTCTCTTTGCATCACGCCTAACTGTAGAACTATGCATCTGATCCTATCTGCTGCTGGAATGGAACCTCTCTGATGATGACTATATGAGGCAATGATCTATGATAAAAGTATCATTTGAAAACATTGATTTTTTTTCTTAGACCATTCATGTTTGATTTTATCCTAGATCTCTTAGATATTTAGTATGTATTAGTTAACTGAACAGTGGCAGGCATGGATTCCATCTTGGGGAGTGGGTCTTAAATAAAATAAAACATTAGTTGGCAACTCCCACAAGTTCTGTGCTGCCATTGCCCTTGTATATTTTGCAGACAGAAAAGATTGTATGCTGAATGTTTCATGGCTGGGTTGGTGTCCATGTGTCTCTTTCAGTGGCCTGCAAAGTACCTTCCCACACCAAAGAGACTAGAACATAGGAATGAAGGATTCATGTATACATCAGTTGAATTTCTTCATGTTCAATTAATTGTATGAGCGTTGTCCTTAGGAATAGGTCCTGCTGTCAGTTTGCAGAGAGCAAATCTTTGTCTTAGCAACAGCCTTTTTTTTTTTCAGAACTTCTATAGGACCCCCCCCCGAATTCAATTGAACAATTCAGTTGCATTCAACCCACCCTCTTGACTTTTATTGACCTATGCGATATATGTCTGTGACCTGGGATCTGAGGACATGGTAGGGTAGACACTCAGTAGTAGACAACCTTATTTCAGTTTCAGAGAACTTTATGAATGTAACAAGGAAAGCAATGACCACATGAAGATTGTTTGAGTTCACAAAATCATGTAAACAAAATTCCAGTAGGCACATACTAAATATTGGCAGAGCAGTCCTTTTTAAGAATTTTCTGACACATCGATTTAAACATAATTGCCAGGCATCTGTAATAGATTATATCTGAAAATCATTAAAGCAAAGCATTATGCCATATCCAGATTCGGGGTACTCTGACAATGTATTCAACATATCCATACACCAGATTGGGTTCTATAGCTATGTTCTTACAACCAACAAGAAGAAATGTATCTTATAAATTGAATGTGAATGCATGTCACAGAAGGTACAAAAATCATGTAAGAACAATCCAAGGAACAAAATCCACCTAAGGTAAGAGAGTCTCTGTCTTTTTTCCCCTGGAACCCCTAAGACACAGTTCACCATGACTTTTGACTGTGTCCATACATCTCCCCATTCTTTATTTTTTAAAGCAAGAACATCTAGTGCAGTAGACAAAGCAGAGTATTCTCAGGCATTCATTCTTGTTTGGAGCTACCAACATCCTATGAGAAGCACAAAACCCCATAAGATCAGCACCACACTAGATGCAAGAGCACTAGTCATGATGCTCTCCCATCAGGAAGGAGCATCTATGCCTTGTAAGGCATCAGTAATCCCATGTGTTATTATTTGTTCCAAAATTCCCAGAAATTTCTAAAATAGTGTTTCAAAATTTTTATCCTGGCACCCATATGGAACAAGGCAATGGCTGCCTGTACAACTGAGCATATTGAAAATGCTGAGATATTTGAGTAATAGGCTCCCATTTTTGGCAAATTTTAAAAATTTCAAGTAAATGAGGTATCTTACTTTTAAGTAAAATTATCTCAGGGATCAGTTTCTGACTTTTTCTGCTATAAAGTTATTTCTTAAGGGTGAAATTTGTATGTTCTACAAATGTTTGACCTGGAAAGCTATTAAGGGATTCTATTGATAGGCATGATTTGCCATTCATAGAAAATTTTCTTAAAATTTGTTTCTGGTAAAAGCAGAACAGTTACCTTTTTAACTATAGGGGAATAATCATAACATGAACATCTGGAATAAGCAGAAATAAGAGCATTGGAAGACATTAATTTATCTAATTTTGAATGTTGGATACCTAGTATTTTATCATGTAATGCTTGATCACCAATACTTAAATTTTCATGTGACCATCATCCTTGGGGGAATAATGTGATTAGCAATGGATACCCAAGATATCAGAGTTATTTACATAAACAAAAATGTTATTTTCTTCCCAATTAACAAAGTGAAGCATAGGAAGATTGGATATTGGATTAGCTTGAAATATTCCACAGAGATATGTAGCAAAAACAGTAATTTTTCAGTTATAATCTTCCCCTGAAGTTTCACCAAGTCTTTTTTCTCAGTCATTAATTTCTTCATTGGAGTTATTTTTGTTAGTGAGGCTCTGTTCTTTGGATTTGACAACACTATTGTTCCATTTTCTTTCTTTTTTTTTTAATTTTTTAAATTTTTGTTAGATATTTTCTTTATTTACATGTAAATTTCTCCCTTCCCAGTTTCCCCTCTAAAAAAC
>NW_022196891.1:49233439-49233991 GCF_008632895.1 Mastomys coucha | reverse complement strand
TAGGCTGTTCTTAGGGCTGTCTGCATGAAAGACAGCTTCAGATGTTTACATTTGAGCCTACAGACATGGCCTTAGCATTTTGGGTGCAATATCTTACCTTTCCCTCAAGAATTTATACTGTTTGATCTTATTGTTAATTGAGTAACCATGAGCCTCAAACATATTTTGTCTTCATTTTCAGGATAAGGGAAATCTTGAAGGCATCTAGAAAGTTGCAAGGTGATCCGGAACTGCCGATGTCTTTTACTTTGGCCATAGTGGAGTCAGATTCCACAATAGTCTATTATAAGCTTACCAATGGATTTATGCTGCCAGACCCTCAGGTCAGCTTTGAAGTGATTGACAGGAAACAGTAATGGGAGAGAGAGGCGTGGCCTGACCCTGAGTGTAGATCAGGCCACTCAGCTTCCACTTCCCTTGCCATGTGAGAAATTCAAGGCAAAGAAGGCTTGGTTTTTATTCCTCAGAATAAGAAAAGGCTGTGTTTTCCTAGCTGTTTTTTGAAGAAATAATTTAATTTTCATGTTCTATGGAGAATATCCTATTTTTCCA
>NW_022196891.1:49231878-49233428 GCF_008632895.1 Mastomys coucha | reverse complement strand
TTTCCTAGCTGTTTTTTGAAGAAATAATTTAATTTTCATGTTCTATGGAGAATATCCTATTTTTCCAGAGCATTTTGTACAGTCATGCATCTAAGTAACTGGAGTGAAATGCAAAGGCCAATAATGGTTGTAGTCAAATGCTTACTTAGAAAATTCTGAGTTAATGTTCTGTCTGTAACATTTTAGTACATGTCTGGTATTTGCTTACTCTACATTTGTCCGCCTAACTGGGATAGTTACATTAAATATCTTTCTAATTTTAGTCTTGCATATGCTCTCTATTAGTTACACTCTGACCTTCTTCCTCTGTGTTGCAGAATATTTCTCTTAGAAGATGACATCTGCCCTTCTTGGTGCTGACTTCATTTCAGAAAGATTGGATATGAGGCTCATCAGCGTGCTTCATTCGTCTTTTATCTCAGAGATAGTCAGGGCTGACTTAGCTAGTCCCAACCCATAAACTTCCTTTCAGAAAAATACCTTCTTGGATGGAAGCACTCTACTGCTTGCAAATATAGTTAGCCTATATTTCTTATCAGAAACAGTATAGTTATATTTGGGTTTACACTAAGGATACGTGCAGAGTGGTGGAGCCTGGCTGTACCTCTGCCATCCCACATCTGTAGTCGATAGACAGGTATCTGTGAACAGTATGGAGAAAACATTACAGCAAGAAAACGGACACAAGAGCATTAACGTAGTCATGGTTGTGAATGACACATCAGGCTATAAAAGTAGACAATCAGATTACCGGTCGTGGTCTCAGTAGGAAGGCAGGGCAGCAAATGGATGCCTTTGCCCTTCTTCACATTTCATTTGTCATTTGTATTACTTTTATAATAAAATAAAAAAATATCTTGAAATCTGTAGTAATCATCCATCATTGCATGCTAAAGGTAGCGACAAAGCTAGCTTTATAACAGCACATTTATGATCTTATGCTTTTATGGCCCAGGAAAGCTGTCATGGGCTTGTGGGCTGCTGTCTCAACTGAGGTGCCACTGAGATGTGCTTCCTCTCTCAGCCTGTTGTCAGCAGCAGCTTCCTGTGCCTTGTGATGCACTCCACCTCTGAGGGTTTGGTAGAGGCTTCATTCTCTGCCTTGCTGTAGGGGTAGGGAAACAAAGGGATGGGAGAGCCCTACGTCCCCAGAGCTCAGATGCTCTAGCTGGGTGGACTTGGGAGACTGCTGCTCTCTCCATGCCTGCCGGGTGGGCGTCTGGCTGTGGGAAGCAACTAGATCCCAGTCTGCAGGGGCAGGAGGGAGCAGTCCAGGGTCCCTGGGCCTCACAGAGGCCAAGGACGACAGGTTCTAGCTCTTGGGCATCGAAGGACGTTGCTGGACCCCTGTGGAAGAGCTGAGAATGGGAGGGGGCTCTGGGGTGACAGTGGCCCCAGGCCGAAAGAAAAGGGGGTGGGGTAGGGAGAAGGTACTCGGTGGTTCTTGGGTGGGTGAGAGTCCTTGGTCCTGTCTGAAACCCTGCAAGGCCTTCCTGTTGGAGATTAGATGTGGCTCTTTAGGGGAAGGCCTAATCCATTGCTCTTGCACA
>NW_022196891.1:49032336-49034262 GCF_008632895.1 Mastomys coucha | reverse complement strand
CAAGGCCTTCCTGTTGGAGATTAGATGTGGCTCTTTAGGGGAAGGCCTAATCCATTGCTCTTGCACAGTGAGTCTAGATAAAAGGAGGCAGTCCATGGTTTTAAGGCATTTTATTGTAGAAAACAGAGAGAGAGAGAGAAGGTAGAAAAGTGGAGGCTGGCCATGGCCACGTGGAGAGAGTGAGAGGAAGGGAATGGGGAGAGATGGGGAGCAAAGGGGCAAGAGGCAAGGGAGAGAAACATGAGTAAGACCTTGAGAGAGAGGAGGGGTCAAGCAGCTCCTTTTATTGTGGGTTGGGCTACCTTGCTGTTCCCAGGTAACTGTGGGGCGGATGTCTTAGGTCTCTTGTCTCTTTTGCCTTGTCCTCAGTTAGAAGCAAGTCATGGTTTCCACCTACACCAGATCTCGTGCCTCATTAGGAAACAGCAGTGGCAGGAATGGGAAAAAATTAAAAACAAGAACAACCCAACAAAAGCCAGGAATCGCACGCCAGAGTGACAGGCTTCCTTGGTGTAGTTGACCTGCGCTCCCTTGACCATGCCTGAGACCCACTTTTTCTTGATGAAAGACTTTGACAACTTCAGATTGAAGTTGCTGCTTCACAAGGCTTGAAGCATGTGTTTCTGTCACCCCAGCGTGGCAGCTGCAGATCCGAGAGTCCTAAGGTCTGACTTCTCACCTTAATTCCTGCTGTGTCGTTCTGAACTGAATGTAAGGAATTCTTTCTTTTGTTGCGGTACTAGAGAAAGAAATCTACATTTCAGACAAATGTGAAGCTTAACGAAGGTCAGATCACTGAGTCAGAGCTAGGTAACAAGACCAAAATGGCCTTTCACGTCCAAGGCCAGCACTCAGTTTCACTGTACAGTTTGAGTTGTTGATTTCAGAATGTTCTCTGTGGCGGAAAGTTGTTCTGCCAGAGTCAGCTAGATACCTGCTAATGTGAACAATGTCCTAAGACAATCTGAAGGGAGGGAAGGAAGTTTCTCATTTTAGTGAAACAACTAGGTGAAGTGGCCTGTTGAAGTAACTTTGTAATTGAGTTTACTTTAGATTTTTCCATTAGAGCCAGAGTCCTTAAGAACAGAGCAGGAAACCATATCTTTTAAAAACACACCTCTGCCCCAATTCCCACAATAGCTGATACCTTGCAGACTCTTTAACTATTTGACCAATAAAGCATGCTGTATGTAGACATGGGTCTTAGTGGCTTGCTTTTTGCCTGGAGGCAAATTTAAACAGTCCACATGGACAGCAGAGGGTGCTGTAGGCTAAGCGCATCTCCCAACTGCAGGCTGGGGTTAGCTTGTGGTTCAGCAGAGGGTGCTGTAGGCTAAGCGCATCTCCCGACTGCAGGCTGCGATTAGCTTGTGGTTCAGCAGAGGGTGCTGTAGGCTAAGCGCATCTCCCGACTGCAGGCTGCGATTAGCTTGTGGTTTTTCTTGAGAAGAGTTCTTGAATAGTTTCAATCTGTGAGAAGTGGTATGAATAAAAATACAAATAAGTCTTATGGGCCCACACCCCCTCTCTCTGACAGGCCTTTTAAATTATGCACTACCCACATTAAATATGTGAGTTGAGTCAGGCTTTGCTCAAAATGTAAATCTATATTTAAAAGCAAAGGCCTGTTGTGGGGAGGGGTGAGTGGGAGAGACTTCTTTTCCCCCCAAATCCATATGCATTTCATTTTTGCTTGCTAAAGCCTGATTTATTCACTGAGATTCAGGATTAGTTACCTAGCACACAAGGCCTCAGCTCTCAAGCTGCTCTCTACTGGCCAAATGCCTACAGTAAAAGACATGAATTGCTGCTCTATTCCATTTCAGCTTGCTTCCTTCTTTCTCTCTAGTTGGAAGGAGAGGAAAAGGCCTTGTGGGATTTCTCTCTGGCTGTTCTCCCTTGGAGTTCCTGGTCAGCTGAGTGCCG
>NW_022196891.1:49030474-49031624 GCF_008632895.1 Mastomys coucha | reverse complement strand
TTGGACATTAGTTAATGTCTTAATCACTACATTACTGTAGGTCAGGTAGCTTAGAAGTAGAAATTTATCTACTACTAGTAGATTGTAGAATCTAGGGGTTCCTGATCAGCTGATTTGGCTCCAGGCTCTTTTCCTTCCTTACAGCTCCATCTCTAATGGCCTTCCCCTGCTTTCTCCAGAGAGAAAATGCACTGGAATCTCTCTCTCTTCTTACAATGGCACAGCCTTGTTATTGGGGCCCTCTGAATCTCACATCTCACTGATACCTTCCCAAAGCTCTACTCATTTCCAGATCCAGTCACACTGGGGCCTCAGCATGTAAATTTGGGATGAAGAGGTAGGACATAGTCGACAGCAACTGCATTTTACACGTACTTGGATAATGTATGGACACAGTGCTGGGTGAGATGTGACCTGTGCCCTCAAGAAACTCAGAGCCAATTGCATTTCTCATCCCAGACTGCAGACGGATGCTGACAATGTGAACAGAAGAATACTTGTCACACGGCACACAGAGCATGTCACCCATAGGGGGTGGGCCTTAACAGTTTCTGATGAGCTTTCAAACACTCATTGTATGGACACCATTTCTTTTCCTTAAAAAATGTACATTAGAAGAAATACAAAGAAAAATGGGATGTGCATTTCTCAAGGAGTTTATCGCCTGCTTGAAATGATCTATGTATGAAGCAAACTAGGAACATGGTGGCATGGACATTCTAAATGGTCAGTGTGCTGTGCTGTGTCTCTCAGCCCTTGTCCTGATTCCCATAATAAAGCTGATGCTATTTAGCTATTATTACTATTAAGCTGTCCTCTGAAGTTGGAGAAAAATTAGCACCTTAGTAGTTAAGTAAAGGCTTCTTGTGGTAGCAAGTGATGGCGTGGGCCATTGGGTAAGAGCCTGTCTCTCAATACCTGTCTCACCTTTCAGACAACTATGTTGCTTCTCTCCTCAGTGATGCACAGAAACATTAAAGTCTGCCAAAGCACCTTTGCGAGGACAGACAGTTCTGGACGGAGTGAGGGGATGACTTAAGCATCAGTCACATCTCCACGCTCTCATCCTCTTGAGCTGTGCGTAGATAACTCTGAAGATGGTATTTATGGCACTGTATTTACAGTTTTATTTCAGAGAATGAATACATTC
>NW_022196891.1:49011135-49030331 GCF_008632895.1 Mastomys coucha | reverse complement strand
TGGATTTTTGGAGAGCAGGTCTACATATTTTCTGAATATTCTCAACATTTAATCAGTTTTTTGTAAGAAGCGATGGATGTTCACTCCAAGTGGCTGCACTTGGTTTTTGGAGACCAGCAGGCATTTGCAGTAGTATGTGTGTGTTGAGAGTTCAGAGGAGCAGTAGGAGGGCCTGGGCCCAGCTGTCTCCCAAGGATGGGTTAGAGCATAAGACAGCAGCCACCAATGACTTCACTTAACAAATGATCGATTTACTTCCATCCCCTGGGACCGGAAGTGTGTGGGGAGGGACCGGAAGTGTGTGGGGAGGGACGGGAAGTGGCCGGCCTGTGACAGGAAGTGACTCTGCTCCAACAGATCTCAGGAGACCATCACTGGGGCTTCAGCTGTGTGTGAAGCTCCATGTGTCTTGCTCATTGGACCCAGGCTGGCTCTAAGTGGATGACGATGAGTGGGGAGAGTGTGAGTCAGGGGGTTGACTGCGAGTGATCTGTGTGAGGCAGGTGGGATGACTGTGTAGGTGCACACACAGACTTTGTGAGGAGCGTGGCGGGGAGCTGAGGCAGGGGGATGGGCTCATTGGACGCAGGCTGGCTCTAACCTCCAAAGGGCTCAACTACCTTCCTGTCCATATAGCTGTACTTTACTATCTCTTCGGTAGCTGAGTGGATCCACAGAAAGGGGGATCTGAAGTATGTTGGGAGGGACTGAAAGTGCTTCAGGAGGGATCGAAAGTATGTCAGGAGGAAGCAGAAGTGTGTCTGGAGGGACCAGAAATGTGTCAGGAGGAAGCTGAAGTGAGTTGGGAGGGACCAGAAGTGGTTAATTGATAACTCATTTCATCTCAGAAACCAAGAAGGTGATCCTAGTGAAACCGAGTGACAAGCTAAGACAGTTCACCACAGCAGGGATGTCTTAAGGGATGCGTCCGTCTGTAGGGATGTCTTAGGGAATGTGTCTGTCTGTCTGTAGGGATGTCTTAAGGAATCTGTCCTTCTGTAGGGATGTCGTGTTGTCATGGGCTAGAATAGTACGAAAGCAGGGTACCCCAATTGAGAAAACATCTTCATAAGGCTGAGTTGTTGGCAAGCTCATGGAACATTTTTTTAATTACTTATAGGCTGGAGGGCCCAGCCTATTATGGGTAAGATCATCCTTAGTCTGATGGTCCTGGGTTCAATAAGAAAACAGGCTAAGCAAACCACGGGGAGAAAGCCATTAAGCAGCACTCCTCCATGGCTGGCCTCTGATGATCAGCTTCTGTCTCCAGGTTCCTGCTCTGTTTGATTACTGTCCTGACTTCCTTCAATCATAGACTATGGGTGTGGAAGGATAAGTCAGATAACCCCCTTTCCCCCACAACTTGCTTTTGGTCATGGTGTTTCATCACAGCAATAATAACTCAAACTAAAACAATAGGAATATAATTGCTATGATTAACCTTGACTAATTAGCATCTGTTTTAAGCAGGAGGTAGGGCCAATTTCTGCAGGCCCATACTCGACTAGACAAAGGTTAGGAAGAAGGATCTGAGGGGACTAGCAGTGGAGAGTAGTGAATAGCCTCCTATACCTCCATATTCTACATATGTAGCCAGACCTTATGCCCAGATAAAGCTTTACTTTCTCGCAAGGAATGCCACTCAAAGCCTGGGTCTTGTTATTCCCAAGGAAAGTAAGTTATTCCTCTTATGTCCCTATCCTAATTCCCTATTATGTCATCCTTTCCCTCTTCTCCATAGATTCTGTTTTCCATCATCTCTCTTACCCTTGGTGCTAAGGTTTCTGATCGTGGACACACTGTACCATTCATTTTGGAATTTCCAGTACCTAGGATAATTCTGATAATATTATATATTGTATATAGTATTGATATATAATATCCATATATTATATATACTATTACATTATATATACTATATATATTATTTATGCCTTGCAAAATTCTCTTGTTAGGTCTGTTTAGCATAACCAAGAACAGGAGATAACATGTGTTTTTGAATTTTTGTTTGTTTGTTTGTTTTCGAGACAGGGTTTCTCTGAGTAGCCCTGGAACTCACTCTGTAGGCCAGGCTGGCCTTAAACTCAGAAATCCACCTGCCTCTGCCTCCCAAGTGCTGGGATTAAGTAGAAGAAGCAGCTGGGATCAGCAGTACACTCCTGTAATCTCAGCCCAGGGAAGGCAGAAACAGGATGATGCCCTGGGGCTTGCTGGGCAGCCAGTCTCTGAGTCTTCATACCCCAGGCTCAGTGAGGGACCCTGTCTCAAAACAAAAGGGAGAGAGTGATTGAGAGAGCAGGGACATTGACCCAGTGTCAACATCTGACCTCCACATATGTGCACACACACTCAAACAGGTTCACACTTCAGCATATGTACCCATCACTCATCACACACACAAGCAGAAGACCAAGGAAAACAACTCCATCTTTAAGTGAGATTCTAGCATGCCCAAGTAAGAAAAGACAAAAGTGAAGAACTCCAGGAAGAAGGGTTGCCATGTGTAATGCACTTAATGCTGCCCCTCCGGCACTCCCATAGCCCACCGGGCCCAGTGGGGATTGCAGCATCTTGGACCATAGCTGCCTGTGCTCTAATTCAAAGACAAACATATTTCCCAACTTGCCCAAGGCTCTGGCAGGGAAGACTCGGATCCCTAAGCTCAGGTCATTCTAGTGCGGCAAGAGCCAGCTGGGTTTTCAGCTATGTGGATGGAGCCATCTGTTTTGCTTGCCCACATAAAAATATGCACAAGGAGTGTGCAAATCAGCAAATCCACAGCTTCCAGAGGACCCAGCTGGGATGTGCCCTCCCTTTAGGGACTCATGAAAGGTAAATCCAGTGTCAAAAGACAGAGGGCCAGCAGTAAGGCTAAGGAGCCAACAAATCAGACTCCATCATCTCTCCCTTGTCTTTGCCTGGAATGCAGCCCATCTGGCTCCCTAGCCACATGGCCATTGTGCTTGTGTGAGGGGCACTGTGGTGCATGCTGAGTGCCCGGAAAATTACCAGCAGCCTCCTGCCTCTCCACCACAGGCACCAGGAGCAGATCACATAAGAACCCCCTTCTCTGACAGTCTTTGGTCTGCTGACTGCCTGGTCCACCCTCAGTCACTCACATAATGAGCCTGGTGAGTCCAGGTGGCCAGGAATAGAGAGATTTTTTGTATGCTGGTCTCAGAGAAGGGAGTCCTTTAGCTTTTCCCACATACTACCCTCCCCCGCCCCCACTCCCCTATCATCTCGCTTTACAGAAGGAAATTTTGAGCTGTCTTGGCTCCCTGGTTAGCACAGAGGACAGTGGATGCCACACTTTTAAAAAAAAAATGAAGGAAGGAAAAACTGGAATAAAATGGGGATGCTGTTAGCCTGCCACCCAGGTGCAGATGGTGTTTGGCAGCCCAGAACCAGGCCATGACTGAGAAGAGGGTCTGTCTCGAAACCATTACAGTTAATTATTGCAGAGTTACAGATTCATCAGCAGGCAAAGAGCCAGCTTCAAGTCCCCTGGGAAATTTCAGATGGATTAATAAGCAAAGGGATGTGGCTGTAAGACAGCTGATTTTTCTATAAAGAAATGATATCATTATTTCTATTCCTCACTCTTGGACCCCAAGGCCTGTTTCTCACTTTCCTATTGGAGAAGACATCTGTCCAACAGGGATCTGGGTCAGGGGAAACCGCTTTGTTCTCTGTTGTTATCTAGTAGCACTACGGTGTTCAGAACAAGGCTTGTGCTTTGTTATGGCTCCTGCTCATCTAGGAAAACATGTTTCAACCTGGTCATCTGCTTGTCTCTGTGGTTTGTCCTGTTAAGATGGTTTTGCCCAGAACCCCCCAGAATCCTTAACAATGGCAGAATGGAAGGCCTCCCCTCTCACCACATATAGCTGTGCTCAACAGGAGCCAAGCAGGAGCATACCTGACACTGTCAGCAGAAGCAGGACATCTGCTCATTACAGGCACACAGGAATGGCAGCCCCTTCCTGGACTCAGAATGCAGCTTTCCTTTCTGGGTTCTTTGTCTTTGTTTTTCCCACTAAGGTCTGTTATCCCTGAGAAGCAGGGAAGGCCCCAGCAACTTTGATTCAGTGTGATAGGCTCCAGTCACATGGAGAAATAGAAGCAGGAAATCATATGCATACCCCACTGATGCACAGCTCTGCTGGCAAATCTGCTGAAGTCTCTCTCTCTACCACCTATGGCAGGTGCCTGGGTTGGTCTGTGTTTGTTGGATGTGACGTTCCTCTTCCTCTAAGCCTTCTCTCAGCTGTTCAGGCCCCCGAAGCACAGGTAAATGAAATAGAGACTAACTTGGCTTCAGAAGTGAAGTGCACTCTGGAAGGGAAAAGAGCCACTAAGACACTAAGACCTGTGCAGGGGAGGAAGCCTTGTCCAACAGCCACATTGCTACTTGGAAGTCTGCATTTTACAGCTGTCTCTTTCTTCTATTTCTCCATGTGACTCAGCAGAGAGTCAGAGTTTCCAGGATTTAAAACTGTATGGAAATTATGTGGAAATAATTTGACTTGCTTGTAGAAGTTAAATCAGCCAGGCAACACCTCTTGATAACCAGAAGTACCGGTGATTATTGTTGATTCTGTGGCCACACAGGCATCATGACAGTTATTCAACTCCACCTCTAGAGCACAAAAGCAACCATACATAGACCATGCATTAAAAAATGAGTGTCAGCCAGGCAGTGGTGGCCCACGCCTTTAATCCTAGCACTTCGGAGGTAGAGACAGGCAGATTTCTGAGTTCGAGGCCAGTCTGAGTTTGAGGCCAGGTTTACAGAGTGAGTTCCAGGACAGCCAGCACTGCACAGAAAAACCCTGTCTCGAAAAACCAAAAAAATTAAAAAAAAAAAAAAAAAAAAAAAAAAAAAAAAAAAAAAAAAAAAAAGAAAAGAAAGAAAAAGAAAAACAAAGAGAAAAGAAAGAAAGAAAAAAATGAGTGTCAGAGGAGGGACCCATGGCTCCAGCCATATAGGTAGCAGAGAATGGCCTTGTCGGGCATCAGTGGGAGGAGAGGCCCTTGGGCCTGTGAAGGCTCAATAGATGCCCCAGTGTAGGGAATGTGATGACAGGGAGGTGGGAATGGGTAGGTGAGTTGGGAAGCACCCTCATAGAAGCAGGGGGAGGAGAAGGGGAGAACTAGGAAAGGGAATAACATTTGAAAATAAAGAAAATATCCAATAAAAAAAGGGAAAAAATTAAATTCCAAGGTGCAACCATCAAAAAAATGAATGTCAGTTTTTTAAAATGAATGTTTCAATATAACTTTATTTATAAATCAGACAATACTTGAGATTATATTCATAATGTATCAACATTTTTTTGTTTGTTTTGTTTTCTTTTTGTTTTTGTTTTTGTTTTTTGAGACAGGGTTTCTCTGTATAGCCCTCGCTGTCCTGGAACTCACTCTGTAGGCCAGGCTGGCAGGTGGAACATGTCTTTAATCCTAGCCCTTGGGAGGCAGAGACAGGAGGATCAACATCTTTTTAAATATAAAGTTACAATACATTTTCTCTGTCTCAGTAGTGTTTAACACTCACATAAGATGGTAGCTAGGACACGACTTCTGGGTTTCTTTCTGCTTTTTTTTTTAAACAATAATCAAAATGACAATGTATAGCAATTTCAGGAAGCAAAATATACATTATGTACTTGAACTCTCAATTTGGTGAGACTTGTGTGGGCATGGTAAAGTTATTTTCTATCTTAGAAGTCCCATTTTAGGGAGTAACAAGCAAAATTATCTAGATTAATTATCATATTGAAATGCTGAATATGGGTGGTGAGATGGCTCAGAGATTAAGAGCACTGACTGCTCTTCCAGAGGTCCTGAGTTCAATTCCAAGCAACCTCATAGTGGTTCACAACCATCTGTAATGAGGTCTAATGCCCTCTTCTGGTGTGTCTGAAGACAGCTATAGTGTACTCATATACATAAAATAAGTAAATAATTCTTTAAAAAGAAAAGAAAAGAAATGCTGAACATAATATAAAAACACAAACCTAAAAGAATCCAGTGTTAGCAAGGTAGACAAGAATTACCAGACTCCACGCAGGAAAAATAGGCAACACACACAGAAGCAAATATTTTCCTAATGCATGTTCACTTCAGTAAAGTTGGGTTCATTCTGAGAGCTTCTTGTACTAATTAGGTCAGCCGTCAAGGGCTAGATCTTATGTAAGTCACAAAATGCATTAAAAATTCATTCTTACAATAAATTTAAAGCTCAAAGAAAATTTCTGGAACAAAAGAGAGCCAGAAGTGATGAACATCTCCTGCAGCCAAGCAGACAGAATTCACATCTCCTTTGAATCAAAGACCTTGGAGCCCAGAATTTGGCATTAAAGGAGTCCTCCAGGTGTCTTCAGAAGCATATAGAGATCCTCTCTGGTAGAAGGTTCACTCATTTCATCCTAGGTCCTAAAATGATTTTCTAAGTACCAAGTCCAATCAAAGAGTCAAAAGAAAAAAAAAAAACACCACAGTATTACAAAAATATTTGTAAATTCTGTGGTCTAGTGAAGCCAGATACAAGTTGTACAGTGAGAATGCTTGCTTTTCTTAGAGGGAAAAGATCAGGCTTCATAGAAGAGAATGGTTTTTGTTGCTTGTTTGGGAAGAAAGGGAGTGAGGCAGGGTTTTACCATTCCACCCTGGCTAGCCTGGAACTAACTAACTTTTTAGAATAGGATGACCTTGAACACACAGAGAGCCAGTTGCCTCTGCCTCTGCCTCTGCCTCTGCCTCTGTCTCTGCCTCTCTCTGCCTCTGCCTCTGCCTCTGCCTCTGCCTCTGCCTCTGCCTCTGCCTCTGCCTCTGCCTCTGCCTCTGCCTCTGCCTCTGCCTCTGCCTCTGCCTCTGCCTCTGTCTCTCTGCCTCTGCCTCTGGGTGATAGGTGAAAGGCATGAGCCACCAGGCTCTGCCAAGAAGGCATTTTTTCAAAACATGTTTTAGGGCTGGAGAGATAGCTTAGTCAATAAAGTACTTGTCACAAAAGCATGAATACCTGAGCTTGATCCCAGGGCTTACATTAAAAGCCAGGCCTGATGGGACACACTTGTAATCCCACCATGGGGAGAGTAAACAGGAGTGGGTTCCTGGAGTTCGCTGGCCAGCCAGCCTAGCATAATTGGCAAGACTAAGTCCTAGTAAGAGACCCTGTCTCAGAAGAACAATGTGGTAGGCTTCTAAGGAACAACACCCGAGGTTGACCTCTGGCCTCCAAAGTTTCACATAGCTGTATATCTGACCATGCATGCATATACATACCACACAAATATATTTTCTTTTATGAAAAATCAATAGAACTTACATATAGAAAGATAAAAAGAAACATCCAAAGTTAAAGATTTAATAGCTTTTTCTTTGGTAGCACATCAGACACACCAAAAGATAAAAGTAGATACTAAAAGTCTCACCTTTGAAAAAAGTGTCCAGTAATCTACTATTAGCAAGTACTTAGCAGATAAGCTTCATTTTCATGGACTCAGATCCCGAAGGTTTTCAAGACATCCCCAACTTGTAGGCAATATATGTTGATATTGCTAAAGATGATGGGAGGAAGGGTGTCCGTTTCTCTCTTCTTCTTCTAAACTGATAACTCTGAATTTCACTTTGCTCCCTCCCCACAAACTCTTCATGGACAACCAGGCCATGATACCCTTCTCCTGTCCACGAGTTTGATAATATGGACAAATTCACTTGGTATGCCACAGCCAAGTTCAAGTGCTTGCCGTAGTTTTTTAGTTTGTTCTCATGTGTACACAACTAACTCCTGATGGCGAGGTGTTATCCAAAGGGCTTCCCAGGAGGCTCGAGAATTGGACCAACCAATTCAACGGGATATTTTATTTTGTTTTATTTTATTTTGCTTCTTATAATAGATCTATATAACATTAAAACTATAACAATGTTCCCCTCCTGATTTTGCTTTAGAGTTTTCATTAATTGTTACTGCATATATTAAAGCCAACAAGAGAGCAATTCTGCACTAGATACCTCCTTTCTTTCTTTCTGTATTACACTCTGTTCTTTCTCAGATTTGGGGGATAATTTCCCTTCTGCCTAAAGAATTCCCCTTAGTACCTATTTCTGTATGGGTCCCTTGGTGGTGAGTCCTGGTTTTGTTTCTTTAGGAAGATGCATATTTCATTTTCACATTTACAGGGTAATTTCACAGGATTAACTATTTCAGGTGTGAATTTGTGACTTTTGTATTTTCTTTGACTCATTGTACCGTATACTCCAGCTTTCATTTCTCTTTTCAGAAAGTGGTAGACATCTTACTGAGCACTGTGTCTTCTCTGCCCAGTCCCCGCTCCCCACTCCTCTGAATACTTTAAAGATTTTGGTTTACAGATATTTTATAATTGTGGTTTCTTATGTATGAGTTGTGTCTGCCTGTCTGCCTGCATCTGTCTTGTAGTTCTTTTCTTTGAGACAGGGTTTCTCTTTGTAGCCTTGGCTGTCCTGAAACTCACTCTGTAGATCAGGCTGGCCTCAAACTCAGATCTGCCTGCCTCTGCTTCCCCAGCACTGGGGTCAAAGGTGTGCGCCACCACCACCTAGCAACTGGGGGTTCATTTACAGCCCTCTCACTTGGAACTTGGAATACCTCCTTTGTGGTTTTTATTATTATTATTATTATTACTTAAAAAGGATTGTTTTCAGATACAAGAAACAAGAAAACCTGATCCTAGGCACTTTCTCTGATTTGTGAGGATCTCGTTTGCATTTTGCTTAGATGGTTTTCTGGGCTTTGGGGTGGAGCCAGGGTTGTTCACACTGCTGAATATGCCCAGGCCGCCCAGTGATGGTGGGCCTGCATTCCACAGAGATCTCTGTCCCAGCCTGGTGCCAGAGTTCTGGAGAAGGGAAGCCAGCACAGGCAAGCAGGGAAAGTCACTTCCACCGCTTCTGCTGCTGCATTTGGCTTCACCTCTGTCTCTGCACTGAGTAGGGTCAGGCTGGGCCACTAGCCAGCACAGCTTCCGGCAGTTTCAGGAGAGCAGACTTCTTCCCAAGTGTTATAGCCCTTAGAGCTTGGATGACGGAGTAGTTCTCGCACACCTTTAATTCCCTGGACAGGATTTATATACAGTTTTGGGGGTGATTCAGGTTCGTCAGCAGGTACTTCTCATTGGTTTGGACTGAGAGCTTGGGGAAACCTTATTTGCATGTAAGAAGGCTTGGTGCTGCTTCTACATGACCAATATCACACACCTCTCCTGCAGGGGCTGTGGGGGACTTGACTGCGACAGGAGCCAGGGCTCAGGAGGTGTGGTCGAACACCTTCCTTCCCATGCAGGCAGAACTTACTACCCACCAGGTCTCCAGAGTTCCAGACCCTTGCTCAACCTGGACCAGGTTGCTTGTACAACCCACCACCCCACACAGTGAGGAGCAAGCAACAGGCTCGTTTCCTGAGTTCTCACCTCTGCTCTACCATCTGCAAAGACCAATTGACTGGATGTGTTTTCAAGCTTCAGATTGATCTCTGCTACCTTCTAAGTTTTTCTACTTTAGGAAAGCTCTCTCTAGGGCTCCAAGGTCGAATTCCCTTATTTGCCTTACAAACAATGGTTTGGCTCCAAAGATTTCTCCTTCTTCTTGTTTTCCTTTTTTCTCTCTATACTTTTTCACAAAATGAGAAAAGATAAGACATGATTCTATATTCACATGCTAGCCATTACCCTTTCCATTTCTTAGGTCATATTTTGTTGATATTTTGAGAATTTCATGTTTACTTGCAATGTATTTTGATCATTTTCACTCCAGCCCCTCCCTTGACATCTCCTATATCCACTTCTCCCCCTCCCCACTTCATGTCCATTTTTTAATTGGTAGCCTATTGATTTTAATTTGTACTGTCCATATCCTTGTGGCTGTGAAGTCATTCACTGGAGCATGGTTGGAACACTGACTTTACCTCTCCCAGAAATCTTCAACAACTTCTCAGCTAGAAGTGGGGACCCATGAGCCCCTGTCCTCTCCGTGGTGGGTTGTTGGATGGCTTGATCGTGGGCAGGATTTGTACAGGCAACCGTAGCTGCCATGAATCCATAAGAGCAGTGGCCTTGCCATGTCCAGAAGACAGTATGTCTGTGGTCCTCCCTGAACTCTAGCTCTTACAATCTTCCTATTTCCTCTTTCACCAAGGTCTCTGAGTCTGGGTGGAAGAAGATGTAATATAGACATCCCAGTTGTGACTGAGCCTTCCCTGGACACTTAAGACCAGCTGTGAGTTTCTGCATTATCCACAGTACAAACAATTTTCTCTGATGAGGTCTGAAAGTTACACTAATCTATGTGCACTGAGACATGAATTTGGAGGGCAGTTTGACACCATGTCCATTTTGCAAAATATTAGTACTAGGTTTACCACTAAGGCCATGCTCTGTGGTCAGCGTGTGCAGTAGAATCTAACCATCAAGTTCTGGTGGCCAACCAAGAGCTATAACAATAACCTGTATTATTCTGAGACTCTACAGGAACAGTGCCCCCCTAAAGAAACAAGTTGAAGGCAGATATCTAGGAACCCTTGCAATTCTTTAGTACCTTTTAAAAATATCCTTTGACAATCTTTAGTCCACACATCATAATCCCATTAGGTATTATTAAGTCAATTAAAATGTATATTTCAGTAAATGCTTTGAGGAGCCTAATTGGAAATACATATGTTGGAGCCATTATAGATTGTTATGTTGTCAGATATGGTGGTTCTTCGTCTATTGCTGATAAAGATGAAACTGTTTTTTATGAAGTAAAAACCATTTACAGATGTTTTGAACATCAGTTGACATTTTGTTAATAGCATTTATTTACAGTAGTTGAATAACAATATCAGACTATAATAAGGAATGAGCAATTAGTATTTTAAAAAGCTGGTGACATTAAGTTTCATCATGTGGCATCTACTGGAAAACAAATTCTTTCAGAGATCTCTAAAATTCATTGAAATGTAAAATAAACCACAAAAGGGAATGTGTGAGCTGAAGACGAGGCTGATGCTTGGCTCTCAGGTCCAGGAATGGAGCAAACCATCCTGCAGCCATTGAGCAGCCAGGGAGCCAGGCTGGGGGTAACTGCCTTCTTATTAGTGGACATTTGGAACATTTTTACCATACTCCAAATCACACCTGGAATTTTAGTGCTGGCAGACTCCAAATGTCTTATCATGACTTCAAATGACCAAATTAGTATGTCATGTTCAGCTCGGGTCCTAAATGGTCCCACCATCAATCACCTCTAAGTCCATAGTTGACAGGAGGCAGAAGGAAAGAAGTCTAATTTTTATCAGAACTATATTTTTACATACAAAAACTAAATACCTGGGGAAACTGCCTACCATTTTGATGTCTTGCTTGCTTTTTTCCCTTCCCTGTGACTCTTGGGAAGTATGAATGTTGATAATAAAAATGACAAGATATCTTGACAAAAATAGCCAGTCTTGTGACACCAAATATCCAGTTAGCTTTGAGGGCTCTGATCAGTAATTACCCCTATTGTAATTCGGTCATTCCACCATAATCCACTTTTTAAAAAATATTATCAGCAAATCTTCATTATCTATGAATTATCTTCACTATCACATGAGCACTGACAAAAGAAAAAGAAAAAGAAACTGTAAATGTCTTTAAGAGTGTTATCACACCTTCTAACCCTGGGGTCCAGTGTGTTTAAGCATTCATTATTGACAAAAAGGTCCAACACAGTTCCCGATTACTTACACCTGATCCTGGCCGAAACTCCAAGAAGTACTTGCTTCCTCCTGTGGAAAACCCACATCAAGTTGGCATCTCGGCACATTCAGTCCTCTGCAGCATGATCTTGTTTGCTTCCACAAAAGCAGCTGCAAGTAGACAGCTAACGGTTTTCATGACTGTAAGCGTACAATCATACTTTGCCACTAAAAATCTATTTTGTCTGAAGTCTTGGTATTCTTTTCTTACCCAACTAACAGTTGGTATCTATGGAATAGCATCAACAGTTAGCAGTGTGAAAGCCTGCCAGAAAGGGTGGGGAAGAATCTATGAAGCTGCCCCCTCAAAGGTCATGTGAAGATTCAGGGTGCTGACATAGGACATTTACACACAACGACACCAAAAAAGAGGCATGGCTCCTTCACTCTCCAGCTCATCCTCATCAGTACAATACTGACAGGTTCTGGTCAGAAATTAAAAACTCACCTTCAAACTGACCTTATTTAATAAAAAGAAAACTTGTTGAGGTATTGCAAAAGCGGGTTGCTGGGAAGAGGGGCTGCAGAGATGGTTCAGTTGCTAAAGAACAAGTTGCAAACCTAAGTTCTAACTCAAGTGTTGGGCCTCGTTTTGACCCTGGTTTGTGCCTTGAGGACAAACTCAAGCCTGGCTTTAGTTTTGTAAAGTGTCTCAGTCACTTCCGAACTGGAGTAATTCAGCACAACCGGCTTAAGCCTGCCTTTGCTTAGCTACTGCTGACTAGAGTAACTTTGTTGGCTCTGTCAGTCACCCCATACCCTTCATCACCTTTCCCCTCCCCCTACATCATCTCACCTCAGCAAAAAACCCTCTCTCTCAGCCCTTTATAAACAAGAACATGGATACAATTAAACTAGAGTTCCTGCTTTGACAAACTCCTAACCGCACAGGGTGGTTATTTTCTAGAAGGCAGGAGATCTGAGCAGCAGGGACACCATCCTGCTTAGCCCCTTAGACTGGGTTCTCTCCTCTCATCCTGGACCTACCAGCAGAGAGCCAGCAGTCAAAGCACTCATTTACAATTCTTCCGTGGAGGTGTACTGGGTGGCAGAGGCAGGAGAATCTCTGAGGCTTCTGGCCAACCAGTATAACTTATTGAGTTCTCAGTTCAATGATTGACACCGTGGCTCACAAAAATAAGGGGGAAAGCAATTGAGAAAAGCAATTGAATGTCAAAATCTGACCTTCCCATATACGAGTGAGCAAGAGTGCACAGATAGATAGATAGAGAGACAGAGACAGAGACAGAGAAAGAGAGACAGAGACAGACAGACAGAGAGAGACAGAGATAGAGAGAGATGTAGCTTTGTATTTTAAGAATTGATGTCACTTTTAGTAGATGTATTATCAATCTGCCCACTTACTTAGTGGCAAAACTCAACTGAATGACTTCCCTTACTGTGTACATAGAATACAAGTAAATGTTTGTACTATAATGTATTTCTTTTATAAATATGATTAGCCATCACCCATAAGTTGTTTTAAAGATTTTTAGACTAGAAGATTTTTAAATCAGCCTGGATTGTAAGAAAATACAGTTAGGGAACTATCAACTTAACCTGGTCACTGAATTGCCATCTGATATTAATGTTCTGTCAGCCATTGCTTCAAAGGCTTAGTTGTTTGTTGGGGATATATATATATATATATATATATATATATATATATATATATATTTGTTTTGAGGGTTGGCTTCTGTTTTGTTTGAGACAGAATCTCACTATTTAGCCTTGACTGGCCTGGAACTTGCTATGTAGACCAGGCTGGCCTTGAACTCTCAGAGATCTACCTGCCTTTGCCTTCCAAGTTTTATGATGAAAGGATTCTACCACCACACCCAGACCATATTTAACTTTTAAACCAGACATTTGCCTCCCTTTATCTTGGATCTGGCTAGAATTGAACTTGCCTAACTGTTCAGACACTAAGAAAACCAGTTGAAGAATAAGTGATTTTTTCCACACCAAATTATCAATCATTCTCTATTAAACCCAAGTATACCAATCACTTTCACATAATCTGTCTCTTTATGTGTAATTCATGCTTTGACACTTGTATACTGACACTAGTACTCTAACTTAAGAAACTGAGGCTTGTAGAAGCTAGCAATGGAGTTTTAAGGAGACGTGGTTAGAAGGCAGCTAATGACAGACCAGACCCAGTGCTGAGGATTAATGCAGTCCTAATGACTCCATTCCAGGACCTTTTACTCATTTACTTGACAACTGGGATATAGTGCACACTGCCCACAGTGAAAACATCATTACCATGTCTTCTATTCATTTTTAAGCTATGCAGTCTTTAGTTTTTATTTACTTATTTATTTACATTCCAAACACTGACCCCCTTCCCACAGAGTCTCCTCTGAGAAGGTGGTCCCCCATATCTCACCACTCTGATGCATTGTCATTGCAGGATCAGGTCATCCTCTCCCATTGAGGCCAGACAAGGCAGCCTTGTTGGGGAACAGATTCCATAATCAGGCAACAGCTTTAGGGACAGCCTCTGAGCTCCGTTGTTGGGGATCCACATGGAGACTCAACTGCATATGTGCTATGCTGTCTTCCATCACAGCAAATGCTAAACTCTCCATTATCATAATAGACACATCAGGAAAGCCCTCTGCCCAGCCTTGCGTCACCTGTGGCCATCTTCAGAAGAACAGACTTGGAGCAGTATGTTTCATGCTATTGTTGCGCTTCCAAATTCAGAATTCAGAGCAGATAGCAAACTCAAAACCATCTCCAGGAGTTAAGGAGAAACTTCTCATTCCCTAAGATTATCTAACTCTCTTGTTTCATTAGGAAGATTCACTCTTTGATTTCTCCTCCCCAAACTGAACAATGCCTGTGTTTCAAAAATATTCCTACATAAATTTATTCAGCTTATTACGATGTGTGTGTGTGTGCCTGTGTATGCTCACACCCCTCTCCTCTCCCTTTGACACTCCATCCAATGCTGTGTGAAACCTAAGAACAGCTTTGGCAGTTGTTTCTCTCCCTCCCTTTGAGGGGACAAGGCCTCTTTTGTTCCTCTCACCCTTGGGGTTCCAGGCTATGGAGCCCCTGAGCTTCTGGGTGATGGGCCTATCTTCACCTCCCTTCTCTCTGGAGGAGTGCTAAGATTATGGGTGAGTGCTACTGCATTCAGATTTTCCAGGGATCAAAAGCGAGCACATTTACCTGCTGAGAGGTCTCACAGACCCTACATGTGAGGTTTTAGTGACTAGCTCCTCAAAGTCAAAACTAGCCTTTAAACAAGTACAGTGTGGAAGGGTGTGGACTTTCTTCCTACAACCTTGGCACCGAAGTCCTTACCCCATGTGTTAAGAGCAATGACGTTAAGAACCCCTGAGACTCGGCTTCACGGTAACATTTTCCCTGCAGTGCTTTTGATAGACAAGGGAACATTACTGTAATAACGGAGAAAACCCTAACCTTTCACTGTGGCTGCCATTCTTCCCGGCTTTCTACGTGCCAGTTTGTCTAGAAGCAGCTTCATTTCTGTAAATCAGCTGTCTCCCCTGCATTACCAGGTGGTAATAGATTCCATGTCTAGGGGTAATGGTTAAAATGCACATAGAATGAAATGTATTACCCTAACCCACTTAGTGGCACCAAAGGTGTCCCTGTCATTCTGTAACTATCACCGCTGCTTATCCACAGAGCTCTGTGTATCTTAGAAACTGGAACTCTGTGCCTAATATACGCTAAGTCCAGCTGCCATGGTGTCACATGTCCTGAACTCAGGAAGCTGAGGCAGGAAGATCACTAGTTCAAGGCCAGACAGCATTACACAATGAATTATAGGCCAGCCTGGGCTAAATGAAATCCATTCTCAAAAAAAAAAAAAAAATCAGTAGATCCATTTCTCATCCCATCCACCAAGATGTGGACACCTGCCTTTCTGCTTCATGAATTAGATGTCATAATAGCTCAACAAAAAGGTAGCTTTTGTGATTGGCTTATTTTACTCAGTGTTAAGACTTACCAATGTTGTAGGAGTATATTAGAATTTCCTTTCTTCTTAAGACTGAATACTATTACATGTCAGTGTCTGGGCAGGTAATTTGGGTTTAATGAATGCCTGGATAAAGTGTAACCGAGACCGTTTTCCTTCAGAAACAGACATGGGTGGAGTGTGGGAAACCAGGCCTTCCAGGAAAACAGACACAGTGCAACAGGTTATTTGGTCCCCCATATCCTTTAAATCACAAGGGCTGAACCCCAAGTCTAAGCTGTTGTTCTAACTTTCAGTTATGCTGTCCCTGTAAGGAGAAGGGGAATGGTGTTTACTGTGCATTTGCAAATCTGTGAGTCGGGCTGGCTTGACAATCTGATGCACAAGTTGTCTATGCACAGATTAGGTGAGACTCTGTTTTCAATCCTGTTTCCTCTTCTTCCCTCTCAATTCCTTTTCTTACTGTCTCTCTTGCTCTTCCTTCATCCCCCAGGCTCACCATACTTTCTTGCTGTTGTGATTTATTTGAGTCTATGCTCTTTCCTTAAAATGGTTCACTAATACAGAGAACTATACCACTACTTTAATAATTACTGAAAGTTTCCAGAGGCATGCTCCTTTTTAACTATTCCTTTTTTGGTGTGTGTGTGGTGTGTGGTTTGTGTGGTGTGGTGTGGTGTGTGTGTGTGTGTGTGTGTGTGTGTGTGTGTGTGTGTGTATCTCCTTGGTATCTAAATTATAAGAGAAAAAGGCTGAGGTGACACTGAATGTCATAGTGTGATGTTGAGTGGAATCTGACACAATGGGAGCCCAGTAACAAATACCACTGCTTGTAGGAAAGTTCTTGGTATTCCCTAATCATCTATCTCTTTGAAGAATTGCTTCAGCCCAAAACTTGCTGTAGGTAAAGAGAGTACAAAAGCGTCAATCTTCTCTTTAGAAAATGAAGAACCATAAATCAACCTGAGTTTCTTGCCTATAGTGTGAAAGAGCACACTGGCATGGGTGTTTTCCTTTACTATTTTAGTTCTCTATTTTTTTTAAAGGAATCTGTTGTTGATGTTGATGTTGTTCTATGCGTGTTTTTCTTTACTATTTTAGTTCTCTATTTTTTTTAAAGGAATTTATTGTTGATGTTGTTGTTGTTGTTGTATGGGTGTTTTGCATGCACCTATGTCTGTTTACCCCATGTGCCTCTGTTGCACTTGGAGGAAGTCAAATCCTTTGGCACTTCAGTTACAGTTGGTTATGGGCCACTATGTATGAGCTGGGAATCAAACCCTGGGCCCTTTGGAAGAACAGCTAGTATTCCTAACCATTGAGCTATCTCTCCAACCCATTCTAAACCTCTATTAAGAAAGTAGAATGGGTGGTTTTGATCAGAAATGTTTAAAAGTCAAAATCTCAAAGAAAAAATTCTCTCTAGAAACATTCCATGCCTACTGAAGGCAAAACCATAATAGTGGGAATTTAGATATGGAAGGGTCCTCCTCCAACCCTTATCTAGATGTTTCATTATCTGACACAGGCAGAGGTACATCTGAAAAAGAGCAGGTATTGTGATCACTGTGTTTTATGTTCGCTATAGAATGAGGATGGGATAGTTTAGAGGTAGGAAGAACCAGACAGGGAATAGAGGGGTAAAGAGAGGGAAGAGAGGGAGAAGAAAACAGGGAGAAATAGAGAAGAGCAAGCTGTTTTTATACATATATCATCAGTGGCTTCTGCTGCTAAGATTTCCTAAGTGCATCATCCCAGCAGAGCCCCAGTGTAGAAACCAGTACCCCATTTAAGAGGTGAGGGACCTGGAACTCAGAGAATACAAAGTCATAGACTTTTCAGTGCATTAAAGGAAAAAGGTCTGGGTGGGAAAGACAGATTCCTCTGTAACAGGACATGGTAACAGAGGACATGGCAAGGGGAAGGAAGTGAGTGTGGACAACTTACAAATGCTTCCTGCTCTTGACTGTAGGACTGACCTGAAGGTATCAGTTACGTCAACAAGCTAACAGAGCGTGGGTTAACACTGGTGAAAGTTCATCTCTTTGCCACTTGTGGATGTGAGAGAGGAAGAGGTGGTAGAAAAACTCAGAAGTTTCCCTTCTATATGTCCTGACTGCAGCATTAACATTTCCTTTAACCTTCTCCCCCATTGTGGGATGTGGCAGACTACCAAATCAGAACAGGAAATGATCTGATGATGTTATGAAATGTTAAAGTGGGAGGAAAACATCACCTTGACCCAGACAATGTTTATACCCGAACATACAAGTTTAGATAACTCTGAGTTCAGCACCTAGAACAATCTGCTGTGATTGGCTGGCCTAATAACTGCTTTCAGGGGAAGGAAAACGTCTGCTGACATGGCCCATGTGCCCCATGTCTAGCATCTATAAGCAGGGGTGTGTTAGCACAGCATTAAAATTATTTGGAAAAACAGGAGTGAAAGAGCCTCCTGTCTCTCGATTTAAAAGGCATGGTTCTTTCCAGAGTCACTGTGAAAATGCTCTGAGGCTTTCTACAAACTCTTCTGGAGAATACTAAGCAAGTCACCAAACTCTCTGTGCCTCAGTTTCCCATATAATCAAGCAGACAGGATCTCTCTAAGGCTCAGGCTCTTTTCAGCTTCCTACCTCTTGTGGGTCTCTGGACAAGCCAGCATCTGGAGTACTCCGATCTCTCTGGATTTCCCTGCACCAGGGCAAAGATTAAAAGACAAAGTTTCAATATCATCATCGCTTCCAGTAATGTAGAGAAATCCCTGTAAGATGCTCGAAGGATATGCATAGCATCTCTGAGTCTTACCATGATTTCTTTTTTTTTTTTTAACTTTTATTGCATTATCAGAAAAGTTACATGATTTCAATTTATCTGAATTTGTTAACATTTAAAAACATATTTTAATTAAATAGAATTGAATCACATTCTTGTTCCCCTTTTGTACCACCGCTCCTCCCAGAGACCCCTCCTTCAATACCTATAATATATTTTTTGTTGTATTCCTTAAAATTTATAAAATATTATAAAATAAAAATAAGTATTATAAAAGCTGTTTGATATAAAACAACAATCGATTTAACAGTCTTATGTAGATGCTCGTCTACAGCAATAGTGAAAATACATTTTTCTCAATATAAATTTTAAATAACTCCAAACATATTAGCTGTATACTTAAAAATAATACATCACTACTAGTATTTTCTTAAATGAACATGAGTATATAAAGTCTTTTTGTTTGTTTTGTATTTAGTAGAGTTTAAAATCTTGGCTCTTACTGTGGTACAAGCCCAAAATAAGAACAATTTTTAGACATTGGGTTTCATTGTAATAAGGCTGTATTTAAAAGACCCTCACATCACCAAAGGATTTTACCTCCATCGTAGCTAAGCTAAGAGTTGATAGTTCTGCTGCAAGAAATGAATTGTAGGCTCGATTTTTGGATACAGACTTCCTGCTATGGTCAAAGCTATTTGACTT